>NW_027363704.1:0-525827 GCF_046119375.1 Phyllobates terribilis
AACATTTCTGGTATATGAATAACATGATGTTTTTCAATGGCAAAAATCAATGAATATTGTAAATGCACAAACAATAATTTCTCCGCATTGCAAGGTGCAATTCTGAAATTTTTTGCTTTTTCCTGCTCCTCTTAGCATGATAAAGAAGATTCAAAGAGAGTGAGATGCCAGCTCCTTTCATTCAGTCAGTAGCTTCAATCATTTCTGGACGTTTTTCAATGGCAAAAATCAATGAATATTGTAAATGCACAAACAGTAATTTCTCCGCATTGCAAGGTGCAATTCTGAAATTTTTTGCTTTTTCCTGCTCCTCTTAGCATGATAAAGAAGATTCAAAGAGAGTGAGATGCCAGCTCCTTTCATTCAGTCAGTAGCTTCAATCATTTCTGGATGTTTTTCAATGGCAAAAATCAATGAATATTGTAAATGCACAAACAGTAATTTCTCCGCATTGCAAGGTGCAATTCTGAAATTTTTTGCTTTTTCCTGCTCCTCTTAGCATGATAAAGAAGATTCAAAGAGAGTGAGATGCCAGCTCCTTTCATTCAGTCAGTAGCTTCAAACATTTCTGGTATATGAATAACATGATGTTTTTCAATGGCAAAAATCAATGAATATTGTAAATGCACAAACAGTAATTTCTCCGCATTGCAAGGTGCAATTCTGAAATTTTTTGCTTTTTCCTGCTCCTCTTAGCATGATAAAGAAGATTCAAAGAGAGTGAGATGCCAGCTCCTTTCATTCAGTCAGTAGCTTCAATCATTTCTGGACGTTTTTCAATGGCAAAAATCAATGAATATTGTAAATGCACAAACAGTAATTTCTCCGCATTGCAAGGTGCAATTCTGAAATTTTTTGCTTTTTCCTGCTCCTCTTAGCATGATAAAGAAGATTCAAAGAGAGTGAGATGCCAGCTCCTTTCATTCAGTCAGTAGCTTCAATCATTTCTGGAAGTTTTTCAATGGCAAAAATCAATGAATATTGTAAATGCACAAACAGTAATTTCTCCGCATTGCAAGGTGCAATTCTGAAATTTTTTGCTTTTTCCTGCTCCTCTTAGCATGATAAAGAAGATTCAAAGAGAGTGAGATGCCAGCTCCTTTCATTCAGTCAGTAGCTTCAATCATTTCTGGACGTTTTTCAATGGCAAAAATCAATGAATATTGTAAATGCACAAACAGTAATTTCTCCGCATTGCAAGGTGCAATTCTGAAATTTTTTGCTTTTTCCTGCTCCTCTTAGCATGATAAAGAAGATTCAAAGAGAGTGAGATGCCAGCTCCTTTCATTCAGTCAGTAGCTTCAATCATTTCTGGAAGTTTTTCAATGGCAAAAATTAATGAATATTGTAAATGCACAAACAGTAATTTCTCCGCATTGCAAGGTGCAATTCTGAAATTTTTTGCTTTTTCCTGCTCCTCTTAGCATGATAAAGAAGATTCAAAGAGAGTGAGATGCCAGCTCCTTTCATTCAGTCAGTAGCTTCAATCATTTCTGGACGTTTTTCAATGGCAAAAATCAATGAATATTGTAAATGCACAAACAGTAATTTCTCCGCATTGCAAGGTGCAATTCTGAAATTTTTTGCTTTTTCCTGCTCCTCTTAGCATGATAAAGAAGATTCAAAGAGAGTGAGATGCCAGCTCCTTTCATTCAGTCAGTAGCTTCAATCATTTCTGGACGTTTTTCAATGGCAAAAATCAATGAATATTGTAAATGCACAAACAGTAATTTCTCCGCATTGCAAGGTGCAATTCTGAAATTTTTTGCTTTTTCCTGCTCCTCTTAGCATGATAAAGAAGATTCAAAGAGAGTGAGACCAGCTCCTTTCATTCAGTCAGTAGCTTCAAACATTTCTGGTATATGAATAACATGATGTTTTTTCAATGGCAAAAATCAATGAATATTGTAAATGCACAAACAGTAATTTCTCCGCATTGCAAGGTGCAATTCTGAAATTTTTTGCTTTTTCCTGCTCCTCTTAGCATGATAAAGAAGATTCAAAGAGAGTGAGATGCCAGCTCCTTTCATTCAGTCAGTAGCTTCAATCATTTCTGGACGTTTTTCAATGGCAAAAATCAATGAATATTGTAAATGCACAAACAGTAATTTCTCCGCATTGCAAGGTGCAATTCTGAAATTTTTTGCTTTTTCCTGCTCCTCTTAGCATGATAAAGAAGATTCAAAGAGAGTGAGATGCCAGCTCCTTTCATTCAGTCAGTAGCTTCAATCATTTCTGGAAGTTTTTCAATGGCAAAAATCAATGAATATTGTAAATGCACAAACAGTAATTTCTCCGCATTGCAAGGTGCAATTCTGAAATTTTTTGCTTTTTCCTGCTCCTCTTAGCATGATAAAGAAGATTCAAAGAGAGTGAGATGCCAGCTCCTTTCATTCAGTCAGTAGCTTCAATCATTTCTGGACGTTTTTCAATGGCAAAAATCAATGAATATTGTAAATGCACAAACAGTAATTTCTCCGCATTGCAAGGTGCAATTCTGAAATTTTTTGCTTTTTCCTGCTCCTCTTAGCATGATAAAGAAGATTCAAAGAGAGTGAGATGCCAGCTCCTTTCATTCAGTCAGTAGCTTCAAACATTTCTGGTATATGAATAACATGATGTTTTTCAATGGCAAAAATCAATGAATATTGTAAATGCACAAACAATAATTTCTCCGCATTGCAAGGTGCAATTCTGAAATTTTTTGCTTTTTCCTGCTCCTCTTAGCATGATAAAGAAGATTCAAAGAGAGTGAGATGCCAGCTCCTTTCATTCAGTCAGTAGCTTCAATCATTTCTGGACGTTTTTCAATGGCAAAAATCAATGAATATTGTAAATGCACAAACAGTAATTTCTCCGCATTGCAAGGTGCAATTCTGAAATTTTTTGCTTTTTCCTGCTCCTCTTAGCATGATAAAGAAGATTCAAAGAGAGTGAGATGCCAGCTCCTTTCATTCAGTCAGTAGCTTCAAACATTTCTGGTATATGAATAACATGATGTTTTTCAATGGCAAAAATCAATGAATATTGTAAATGCACAAACAGTAATTTCTCCGCATTGCAAGGTGCAATTCTGAAATTTTTTGCTTTTTCCTGCTCCTCTTAGCATGATAAAGAAGATTCAAAGAGAGTGAGATGCCAGCTCCTTTCATTCAGTCAGTAGCTTCAATCATTTCTGGACGTTTTTCAATGGCAAAAATCAATGAATATTGTAAATGCACAAACAGTAATTTCTCCGCATTGCAAGGTGCAATTCTGAAATTTTTTGCTTTTTCCTGCTCCTCTTAGCATGATAAAGAAGATTCAAAGAGAGTGAGATGCCAGCTCCTTTCATTCAGTCAGTAGCTTCAATCATTTCTGGAAGTTTTTTCAATGGCAAAAATCAATGAATATTGTAAATGCACAAACAGTAATTTCTCCGCATTGCAAGGTGCAATTCTGAAATTTTTTGCTTTTTCCTGCTCCTCTTAGCATGATAAAGAAGATTCAAAGAGAGTGAGATGCCAGCTCCTTTCATTCAGTCAGTAGCTTCAATCATTTCTGGACGTTTTTCAATGGCAAAAATCAATGAATATTGTAAATGCACAAACAGTAATTTCTCCGCATTGCAAGGTGCAATTCTGAAATTTTTTGCTTTTTCCTGCTCCTCTTAGCATGATAAAGAAGATTCAAAGAGAGTGAGATGCCAGCTCCTTTCATTCAGTCAGTAGCTTCAATCATTTCTGGAAGTTTTTCAATGGCAAAAATTAATGAATATTGTAAATGCACAAACAGTAATTTCTCCGCATTGCAAGGTGCAATTCTGAAATTTTTTGCTTTTTCCTGCTCCTCTTAGCATGATAAAGAAGATTCAAAGAGAGTGAGATGCCAGCTCCTTTCATTCAGTCAGTAGCTTCAATCATTTCTGGACGTTTTTCAATGGCAAAAATCAATGAATATTGTAAATGCACAAACAGTAATTTCTCCGCATTGCAAGGTGCAATTCTGAAATTTTTTGCTTTTTCCTGCTCCTCTTAGCATGATAAAGAAGATTCAAAGAGAGTGAGATGCCAGCTCCTTTCATTCAGTCAGTAGCTTCAATCATTTCTGGACGTTTTTCAATGGCAAAAATCAATGAATATTGTAAATGCACAAACAGTAATTTCTCCGCATTGCAAGGTGCAATTCTGAAATTTTTTGCTTTTTCCTGCTCCTCTTAGCATGATAAAGAAGATTCAAAGAGAGTGAGATGCCAGCTCCTTTCATTCAGTCAGTAGCTTCAAACATTTCTGGTATATGAATAACATGATGTTTTTCAATGGCAAAAATCAATGAATATTGTAAATGCACAAACAGTAATTTCTCCGCATTGCAAGGTGCAATTCTGAAATTTTTTGCTTTTTCCTGCTCCTCTTAGCATGATAAAGAAGATTCAAATAGAGTGAGATGCCAGCTCCTTTCATTCAGTCAGTAGCTTCAATCATTTCTGGACGTTTTTCAATGGCAAAAATCAATGAATATTGTAAATGCACAAACAGTAATTTCTCCGCATTGCAAGGTGCAATTCTGAAATTTTTTGCTTTTTCCTGCTCCTCTTAGCATGATAAAGAAGATTCAAAGAGAGTGAGATGCCAGCTCCTTTCATTCAGTCAGTAGCTTCAATCATTTCTGGAAGTTTTTCAATGGCAAAAATCAATGAATATTGTAAATGCACAAACAGTAATTTCTCCGCATTGCAAGGTGCAATTCTGAAATTTTTTGCTTTTTCCTGCTCCTCTTAGCATGATAAAGAAGATTCAAAGAGAGTGAGATGCCAGCTCCTTTCATTCAGTCAGTAGCTTCAATCATTTCTGGACGTTTTTCAATGGCAAAAATCAATGAATATTGTAAATGCACAAACAGTAATTTCTCCGCATTGCAAGGTGCAATTCTGAAATTTTTTGCTTTTTCCTGCTCCTCTTAGCATGATAAAGAAGATTCAAAGAGAGTGAGATGCCAGCTCCTTTCATTCAGTCAGTAGCTTCAAACATTTCTGGTATATGAATAACATGATGTTTTTCAATGGCAAAAATCAATGAATATTGTAAATGCACAAACAATAATTTCTCCGCATTGCAAGGTGCAATTCTGAAATTTTTTGCTTTTTCCTGCTCCTCTTAGCATGATAAAGAAGATTCAAAGAGAGTGAGATGCCAGCTCCTTTCATTCAGTCAGTAGCTTCAATCATTTCTGGACGTTTTTCAATGGCAAAAATCAATGAATATTGTAAATGCACAAACAGTAATTTCTCCGCATTGCAAGGTGCAATTCTGAAATTTTTTGCTTTTTCCTGCTCCTCTTAGCATGATAAAGAAGATTCAAAGAGAGTGAGATGCCAGCTCCTTTCATTCAGTCAGTAGCTTCAAACATTTCTGGTATATGAATAACATGATGTTTTTCAATGGCAAAAATCAATGAATATTGTAAATGCACAAACAGTAATTTCTCCGCATTGCAAGGTGCAATTCTGAAATTTTTTGCTTTTTCCTGCTCCTCTTAGCATGATAAAGAAGATTCAAAGAGAGTGAGATGCCAGCTCCTTTCATTCAGTCAGTAGCTTCAATCATTTCTGGACGTTTTTCAATGGCAAAAATCAATGAATATTGTAAATGCACAAACAGTAATTTCTCCGCATTGCAAGGTGCAATTCTGAAATTTTTTGCTTTTTCCTGCTCCTCTTAGCATGATAAAGAAGATTCAAAGAGAGTGAGATGCCAGCTCCTTTCATTCAGTCAGTAGCTTCAATCATTTCTGGAAGTTTTTCAATGGCAAAAATCAATGAATATTGTAAATGCACAAACAGTAATTTCTCCGCATTGCAAGGTGCAATTCTGAAATTTTTTGCTTTTTCCTGCTCCTCTTAGCATGATAAAGAAGATTCAAAGAGAGTGAGATGCCAGCTCCTTTCATTCAGTCAGTAGCTTCAATCATTTCTGGACGTTTTTCAATGGCAAAAATCAATGAATATTGTAAATGCACAAACAGTAATTTCTCCGCATTGCAAGGTGCAATTCTGAAATTTTTTGCTTTTTCCTGCTCCTCTTAGCATGATAAAGAAGATTCAAAGAGAGTGAGATGCCAGCTCCTTTCATTCAGTCAGTAGCTTCAATCATTTCTGGAAGTTTTTCAATGGCAAAAATTAATGAATATTGTAAATGCACAAACAGTAATTTCTCCGCATTGCAAGGTGCAATTCTGAAATTTTTTGCTTTTTCCTGCTCCTCTTAGCATGATAAAGAAGATTCAAAGAGAGTGAGATGCCAGCTCCTTTCATTCAGTCAGTAGCTTCAATCATTTCTGGACGTTTTTCAATGGCAAAAATCAATGAATATTGTAAATGCACAAACAGTAATTTCTCCGCATTGCAAGGTGCAATTCTGAAATTTTTTGCTTTTTCCTGCTCCTCTTAGCATGATAAAGAAGATTCAAAGAGAGTGAGATGCCAGCTCCTTTCATTCAGTCAGTAGCTTCAAACATTTCTGGTATATGAATAACATGATGTTTTTCAATGGCAAAAATCAATGAATATTGTAAATGCACAAACAATAATTTCTCCGCATTGCAAGGTGCAATTCTGAAATTTTTTGCTTTTTCCTGCTCCTCTTAGCATGATAAAGAAGATTCAAAGAGAGTGAGATGCCAGCTCCTTTCATTCAGTCAGTAGCTTCAATCATTTCTGGACGTTTTTCAATGGCAAAAATCAATGAATATTGTAAATGCACAAACAGTAATTTCTCCGCATTGCAAGGTGCAATTCTGAAATTTTTTGCTTTTTCCTGCTCCTCTTAGCATGATAAAGAAGATTCAAAGAGAGTGAGATGCCAGCTCCTTTCATTCAGTCAGTAGCTTCAATCATTTCTGGACGTTTTTCAATGGCAAAAATCAATGAATATTGTAAATGCACAAACAGTAATTTCTCCGCATTGCAAGGTGCAATTCTGAAATTTTTTGCTTTTTCCTGCTCCTCTTAGCATGATAAAGAAGATTCAAAGAGAGTGAGATGCCAGCTCCTTTCATTCAGTCAGTAGCTTCAAACATTTCTGGTATATGAATAACATGATGTTTTTCAATGGCAAAAATCAATGAATATTGTAAATGCACAAACAGTAATTTCTCCGCATTGCAAGGTGCAATTCTGAAATTTTTTGCTTTTTCCTGCTCCTCTTAGCATGATAAAGAAGATTCAAAGAGAGTGAGATGCCAGCTCCTTTCATTCAGTCAGTAGCTTCAATCATTTCTGGACGTTTTTCAATGGCAAAAATCAATGAATATTGTAAATGCACAAACAGTAATTTCTCCGCATTGCAAGGTGCAATTCTGAAATTTTTTGCTTTTTCCTGCTCCTCTTAGCATGATAAAGAAGATTCAAAGAGAGTGAGATGCCAGCTCCTTTCATTCAGTCAGTAGCTTCAATCATTTCTGGAAGTTTTTCAATGGCAAAAATCAATGAATATTGTAAATGCACAAACAGTAATTTCTCCGCATTGCAAGGTGCAATTCTGAAATTTTTTGCTTTTTCCTGCTCCTCTTAGCATGATAAAGAAGATTCAAAGAGAGTGAGATGCCAGCTCCTTTCATTCAGTCAGTAGCTTCAATCATTTCTGGACGTTTTTCAATGGCAAAAATCAATGAATATTGTAAATGCACAAACAGTAATTTCTCCGCATTGCAAGGTGCAATTCTGAAATTTTTTGCTTTTTCCTGCTCCTCTTAGCATGATAAAGAAGATTCAAAGAGAGTGAGATGCCAGCTCCTTTCATTCAGTCAGTAGCTTCAATCATTTCTGGAAGTTTTTCAATGGCAAAAATTAATGAATATTGTAAATGCACAAACAGTAATTTCTCCGCATTGCAAGGTGCAATTCTGAAATTTTTTGCTTTTTCCTGCTCCTCTTAGCATGATAAAGAAGATTCAAAGAGAGTGAGATGCCAGCTCCTTTCATTCAGTCAGTAGCTTCAATCATTTCTGGACGTTTTTCAATGGCAAAAATCAATGAATATTGTAAATGCACAAACAGTAATTTCTCCGCATTGCAAGGTGCAATTCTGAAATTTTTTGCTTTTTCCTGCTCCTCTTAGCATGATAAAGAAGATTCAAAGAGAGTGAGATGCCAGCTCATTTCATTCAGTCAGTAGCTTCAAACATTTCTGGTATATGAATAACATGATGTTTTTCAATGGCAAAAATCAATGAATATTGTAAATGCACAAACAGTAATTTCTCCGCATTGCAAGGTGCAATTCTGAAATTTTTTGCTTTTTCCTGCTCCTCTTAGCATGATAAAGAAGATTCAAAGAGAGTGAGATGCCAGCTCCTTTCATTCAGTCAGTAGCTTCAATCATTTCTGGACGTTTTTCAATGGCAAAAATCAATGAATATTGTAAATGCACAAACAGTAATTTCTCCGCATTGCAAGGTGCAATTCTGAAATTTTTTGCTTTTTCCTGCTCCTCTTAGCATGATAAAGAAGATTCAAAGAGAGTGAGATGCCAGCTCCTTTCATTCAGTCAGTAGCTTCAATCATTTCTGGAAGTTTTTCAATGGCAAAAATCAATGAATATTGTAAATGCACAAACAGTAATTTCTCCGCATTGCAAGGTGCAATTCTGAAATTTTTTGCTTTTTCCTGCTCCTCTTAGCATGATAAAGAAGATTCAAAGAGAGTGAGATGCCAGCTCCTTTCATTCAGTCAGTAGCTTCAATCATTTCTGGACGTTTTTCAATGGCAAAAATCAATGAATATTGTAAATGCACAAACAGTAATTTCTCCGCATTGCAAGGTGCAATTCTGAAATTTTTTGCTTTTTCCTGCTCCTCTTAGCATGATAAAGAAGATTCAAAGAGAGTGAGATGCCAGCTCCTTTCATTCAGTCAGTAGCTTCAATCATTTCTGGAAGTTTTTCAATGGCAAAAATTAATGAATATTGTAAATGCACAAACAGTAATTTCTCCGCATTGCAAGGTGCAATTCTGAAATTTTTTGCTTTTTCCTGCTCCTCTTAGCATGATAAAGAAGATTCAAAGAGAGTGAGATGCCAGCTCCTTTCATTCAGTCAGTAGCTTCAATCATTTCTGGACGTTTTTCAATGGCAAAAATCAATGAATATTGTAAATGCACAAACAGTAATTTCTCCGCATTGCAAGGTGCAATTCTGAAATTTTTTGCTTTTTCCTGCTCCTCTTAGCATGAAAAAAGAAAATTCAAAGAGAGTGAGATGCCAGCTCCTTTCATTCAGTCAGTAGCTTCAATCATTTCTGGACGTTTTTCAATGGCAAAAATCAGTGAATATTGTAAATGCACAAACAGTAATTTCTCCGCATTGCAAGGTGCAATTCTGAAATTTTTTGCTTTTTCCTGCTCCTCTTAGCATGATAAAGAAGATTCAAAGAGAGTGAGATGCCAGCTCCTTTCATTCAGTCAGTAGCTTCAATCATTTCTGGAAGTTTTTCAATGGCAAAAATCAATGAATATTGTAAATGCACAAACAGTAATTTCTCCGCATTGCAAGGTGCAATTCTGAAATTTTTTGCTTTTTCCTGCTCCTCTTAGCATGATAAAGAAGATTCAAAGAGAGTGAGATGCCAGCTCCTTTCATTCAGTCAGTAGCTTCAATCATTTCTGGACGTTTTTCAATGGCAAAAATCAATGAATATTGTAAATGCACAAACAGTAATTTCTCCGCATTGCAAGGTGCAATTCTGAAATTTTTTGCTTTTTCCTGCTCCTCTTAGCATGATAAAGAAGATTCAAAGAGAGTGAGATGCCAGCTCCTTTCATTCAGTCAGTAGCTTCAATCATTTCTGGAAGTTTTTCAATGGCAAAAATTAATGAATATTGTAAATGCACAAACAGTAATTTCTCCGCATTGCAAGGTGCAATTCTGAAATTTTTTGCTTTTTCCTGCTCCTCTTAGCATGATAAAGAAGATTCAAAGAGAGTGAGATGCCAGCTCCTTTCATTCAGTCAGTAGCTTCAATCATTTCTGGACGTTTTTCAATGGCAAAAATCAATGAATATTGTAAATGCACAAACAGTAATTTCTCCGCATTGCAAGGTGCAATTCTGAAATTTTTTGCTTTTTCCTGCTCCTCTTAGCATGAAAAAAGAAAATTCAAAGAGAGTGAGATGCCAGCTCCTTTCATTCAGTCAGTAGCTTCAATCATTTCTGGACGTTTTTCAATGGCAAAAATCAGTGAATATTGTAAATGCACAAACAGTAATTTCTCCGCATTGCAAGGTGCAATTCTGAAATTTTTTGCTTTTTCCTGCTCCTCTTAGCATGATAAAGAAGATTCAAAGAGAGTGAGATGCCAGCTCCTTTCATTCAGTCAGTAGCTTCAAACATTTCTGGTATATGAATAACATGATGTTTTTCAATGGCAAAAATCAATGAATATTGTAAATGCACAAAACAGTAATTTCTCCGCATTGCAAGGTGCAATTCTGAAATTTTTTGCTTTTTCCTGCTCCTCTTAGAATGATAAAGAAGATTCAAAGAGAGTGAGATGCCAGCTCCTTTCATTCAGTCAGTAGCTTCAAACATTTCTGGTATATGAATAACATGATGTTTTTCAATGGCAAAAATCAATGAATATTGTAAATGCACAAACAGTAATTTCTCCGCATTGCAAGGTGCAATTCTGAAATTTTTTGCTTTTTCCTGCTCCTCTTAGCATGATAAAGAAGATTCAAAGAGAGTGAGATGCCAGCTCCTTTCATTCAGTCAGTAGCTTCAATCATTTCTGGACGTTTTTCAATGGCAAAAATCAATGAATATTGTAAATGCACAAACAGTAATTTCTCCGCATTGCAAGGTGCAATTCTGAAATTTTTTGCTTTTTCCTGCTCCTCTTAGCATGATAAAGAAGATTCAAAGAGAGTGAGATGCCAGCTCCTTTCATTCAGTCAGTAGCTTCAATCATTTCTGGAAGTTTTTCAATGGCAAAAATCAATGAATATTGTAAATGCACAAACAGTAATTTCTCCGCATTGCAAGGTGCAATTCTGAAATTTTTTGCTTTTTCCTGCTCCTCTTAGCATGATAAAGAAGATTCAAAGAGAGTGAGATGCCAGCTCCTTTCATTCAGTCAGTAGCTTCAATCATTTCTGGACGTTTTTCAATGGCAAAAATCAATGAATATTGTAAATGCACAAACAGTAATTTCTCCGCATTGCAAGGTGCAATTCTGAAATTTTTTGCTTTTTCCTGCTCCTCTTAGCATGATAAAGAAGATTCAAAGAGAGTGAGATGCCAGCTCCTTTCATTCAGTCAGTAGCTTCAAACATTTCTGGTATATGAATAACATGATGTTTTTCAATGGCAAAAATCAATGAATATTGTAAATGCACAAACAATAATTTCTCCGCATTGCAAGGTGCAATTCTGAAATTTTTTGCTTTTTCCTGCTCCTCTTAGCATGATAAATAAGATTCAAAGAGAGTGAGATGCCAGCTCCTTTCATTCAGTCAGTAGCTTCAATCATTTCTGGACGTTTTTCAATGGCAAAAATCAATGAATATTGTAAATGCACAAACAGTAATTTCTCCGCATTGCAAGGTGCAATTCTGAAATTTTTTGCTTTTTCCTGCTCCTCTTAGCATGATAAAGAAGATTCAAAGAGAGTGAGATGCCAGCTCCTTTCATTCAGTCAGTAGCTTCAATCATTTCTGGACGTTTTTCAATGGCAAAAATCAATGAATATTGTAAATGCACAAACAGTAATTTCTCCGCATTGCAAGGTGCAATTCTGAAATTTTTTGCTTTTTCCTGCTCCTCTTAGCATGATAAAGAAGATTCAAAGAGAGTGAGATGCCAGCTCCTTTCATTCAGTCAGTAGCTTCAAACATTTCTGGTATATGAATAACATGATGTTTTTCAATGGCAAAAATCAATGAATATTGTAAATGCACAAACAATAATTTCTCCGCATTGCAAGGTGCAATTCTGAAATTTTTTGCTTTTTCCTGCTCCTCTTAGCATGATAAAGAAGATTCAAAGAGAGTGAGATGCCAGCTCCTTTCATTCAGTCAGTAGCTTCAATCATTTCTGGACGTTTTTCAATGGCAAAAATCAATGAATATTGTAAATGCACAAACAGTAATTTCTCCGCATTGCAAGGTGCAATTCTGAAATTTTTTGCTTTTTCCTGCTCCTCTTAGCATGATAAAGAAGATTCAAAGAGAGTGAGATGCCAGCTCCTTTCATTCAGTCAGTAGCTTCAATCATTTCTGGACGTTTTTCAATGGCAAAAATCAATGAATATTGTAAATGCACAAACAGTAATTTCTCCGCATTGCAAGGTGCAATTCTGAAATTTTTTGCTTTTTCCTGCTCCTCTTAGCATGATAAAGAAGATTCAAAGAGAGTGAGATGCCAGCTCCTTTCATTCAGTCAGTAGCTTCAAACATTTCTGGTATATGAATAACATGATGTTTTTCAATGGCAAAAATCAATGAATATTGTAAATGCACAAACAGTAATTTTTCCGCATTGCAAGGTGCAATTCTGAAATTTTTTGCTTTTTCCTGCTCCTCTTAGCATGATAAAGAAGATTCAAAGAGAGTGAGATGCCAGCTCCTTTCATTCAGTCAGTAGCTTCAATCATTTCTGGACGTTTTTCAATGGCAAAAATCAATGAATATTGTAAATGCACAAACAGTAATTTCTCCGCATTGCAAGGTGCAATTCTGAAATTTTTTGCTTTTTCCTGCTCCTCTTAGCATGATAAAGAAGATTCAAAGAGAGTGAGATGCCAGCTCCTTTCATTCAGTCAGTAGCTTCAATCATTTCTGGAAGTTTTTCAATGGCAAAAATCAATGAATATTGTAAATGCACAAACAGTAATTTCTCCGCATTGCAAGGTGCAATTCTGAAATTTTTTGCTTTTTCCTGCTCCTCTTAGCATGATAAAGAAGATTCAAAGAGAGTGAGATGCCAGCTCCTTTCATTCAGTCAGTAGCTTCAATCATTTCTGGACGTTTTTCAATGGCAAAAATCAATGAATATTGTAAATGCACAAACAGTAATTTCTCCGCATTGCAAGGTGCAATTCTGAAATTTTTTGCTTTTTCCTGCTCCTCTTAGCATGATAAAGAATATTCAAAGAGAGTGAGATGCCAGCTCCTTTCATTCAGTCAGTAGCTTCAATCATTTCTGGAAGTTTTTCAATGGCAAAAATTAATGAATATTGTAAATGCACAAACAGTAATTTCTCCGCATTGCAAGGTGCAATTCTGAAATTTTTTGCTTTTTCCTGCTCCTCTTAGCATGATAAAGAAGATTCAAAGAGAGTGAGATGCCAGCTCCTTTCATTCAGTCAGTAGCTTCAATCATTTCTGGACGTTTTTCAATGGCAAAAATCAATGAATATTGTAAATGCACAAACAGTAATTTCTCCGCATTGCAAGGTGCAATTCTGAAATTTTTTGCTTTTTCCTGCTCCTCTTAGCATGATAAAGAAGATTCAAAGAGAGTGAGATGCCAGCTCCTTTCATTCAGTCAGTAGCTTCAATCATTTCTGGAGGTTTTTCAATGGCAAAATTCAATGAATATTGTAAATGCACAAACAGTAATTTCTCCGCATTGCAAGGTGCAATTCTGAAATTTTTTGCTTTTTCCTGCTCCTCTTAGCATGATAAAGAAGATTCAAAGAGAGTGAGATGCCAGCTCCTTTCATTCAGTCAGTAGCTTCAAACATTTCTGGTATATGAATAACATGATGTTTTTCAATGGCAAAAATCAATGAATATTGTAAATGCACAAACAGTAATTTCTCCGCATTGCAAGGTGCAATTCTGAAATTTTTTGCTTTTTCCTGCTCCTCTTAGCATGATAAAGAAGATTCAAAGAGAGTGAGATGCCAGCTCCTTTCATTCAGTCAGTAGCTTCAATCATTTCTGGACGTTTTTCAATGGCAAAAATCAATGAATATTGTAAATGCACAAACAGTAATTTCTCCGCATTGCAAGGTGCAATTCTGAAATTTTTTGCTTTTTCCTGCTCCTCTTAGCATGATAAAGAAGATTCAAAGAGAGTGAGATGCCAGCTCCTTTCATTCAGTCAGTAGCTTCAATCATTTCTGGAGGTTTTTCAATGGCAAAATTCAATGAATATTGTAAATGCACAAACAGTAATTTCTCCGCATTGCAAGGTGCAATTCTGAAATTTTTTGCTTTTTCCTGCTCCTCTTAGCATGATAAAGAAGATTCAAAGAGAGTGAGATGCCAGCTCCTTTCATTCAGTCAGTAGCTTCAAACATTTCTGGTATATGAATAACATGATGTTTTTCAATGGCAAAAATCAATGAATATTGTAAATGCACAAACAGTAATTTCTCCGCATTGCAAGGTGCAATTCTGAAATTTTTTGCTTTTTCCTGCTCCTCTTAGCATGATAAAGAAGATTCAAAGAGAGTGAGATGCCAGCTCCTTTCATTCAGTCAGTAGCTTCAATCATTTCTGGACGTTTTTCAATGGCAAAAATCAATGAATATTGTAAATGCACAAACAGTAATTTCTCCGCATTGCAAGGTGCAATTCTGAAATTTTTTGCTTTTTCCTGCTCCTCTTAGCATGATAAAGAAGATTCAAAGAGAGTGAGATGCCAGCTCCTTTCATTCAGTCAGTAGCTTCAATCATTTCTGGAAGTTTTTCAATGGCAAAAATCAATGAATATTGTAAATGCACAAACAGTAATTTCTCCGCATTGCAAGGTGCAATTCTGAAATTTTTTGCTTTTTCCTGCTCCTCTTAGCATGATAAAGAAGATTCAAAGAGAGTGAGATGCCAGCTCCTTTCATTCAGTCAGTAGCTTCAATCATTTCTGGACGTTTTTCAATGGCAAAAATCAATGAATATTGTAAATGCACAAACAGTAATTTCTCCGCATTGCAAGGTGCAATTCTGAATTTTTTTGCTTTTTCCTGCTCCTCTTAGCATGATAAAGAAGATTCAAAGAGAGTGAGATGCCAGCTCCTTTCATTCAGTCAGTAGCTTCAAACATTTCTGGTATATGAATAACATGATGTTTTTCAATGGCAAAAATCAATGAATATTGTAAATGCACAAACAATAATTTCTCCGCATTGCAAGGTGCAATTCTGAAATTTTTTGCTTTTTCCTGCTCCTCTTAGCATGATAAAGAAGATTCAAGGAGAGTGAGATGCCAGCTCCTTTCATTCAGTCAGTAGCTTCAATCATTTCTGGACGTTTTTCAATGGCAAAAATCAATGAATATTGTAAATGCACAAACAGTAATTTCTCCGCATTGCAAGGTGCAATTCTGAAATTTTTTGCTTTTTCCTGCTCCTCTTAGCATGATAAAGAAGATTCAAAGAGAGTGAGATGCCAGCTCCTTTCATTCAGTCAGTAGCTTCAATCATTTCTGGACGTTTTTCAATGGCAAAAATCAATGAATATTGTAAATGCACAAACAGTAATTTCTCCGCATTGCAAGGTGCAATTCTGAAATTTTTTGCTTTTTCCTGCTCCTCTTAGCATGATAAAGAAGATTCAAAGAGAGTGAGATGCCAGCTCCTTTCATTCAGTCAGTAGCTTCAAACATTTCTGGTATATGAATAACATGATGTTTTTCAATGGCAAAAATCAATGAATATTGTAAATGCACAAACAGTAATTTCTCCGCATTGCAAGGTGCAATTCTGAAATTTTTTGCTTTTTCCTGCTCCTCTTAGCATGATAAAGAAGATTCAAAGAGAGTGAGATGCCAGCTCCTTTCATTCAGTCAGTAGCTTCAATCATTTCTGGACGTTTTTCAATGGCAAAAATCAATGAATATTGTAAATGCACAAACAGTAATTTCTCCGCATTGCAAGGTGCAATTCTGAAATTTTTTGCTTTTTCCTGCTCCTCTTAGCATGATAAAGAAGATTCAAAGAGAGTGAGATGCCAGCTCCTTTCATTCAGTCAGTAGCTTCAATCATTTCTGGAAGTTTTTCAATGGCAAAAATCAATGAATATTGTAAATGCACAAACAGTAATTTCTCCGCATTGCAAGGTGCAATTCTGAAATTTTTTGCTTTTTCCTGCTCCTCTTAGCATGATAAAGAAGATTCAAAGAGAGTGAGATGCCAGCTCCTTTCATTCAGTCAGTAGCTTCAAACATTTCTGGTATATGAATAACATGATGTTTTTCAATGGCAAAAATCAATGAATATTGTAAATGCACAAACAGTAATTTCTCCGCATTGCAAGGTGCAATTCTGAAATTTTTTGCTTTTTCCTGCTCCTCTTAGCATGATAAAGAAGATTCAAAGAGAGTGAGATGCCAGCTCCTTTCATTCAGTCAGTAGCTTCAATCATTTCTGGACGTTTTTCAATGGCAAAAATCAATGAATATTGTAAATGCACAAACAGTAATTTCTCCGCATTGCAAGGTGCAATTCTGAAATTTTTTGCTTTTTCCTGCTCCTCTTAGCATGATAAAGAAGATTCAAAGAGAGTGAGATGCCAGCTCCTTTCATTCAGTCAGTAGCTTCAATCATTTCTGGAAGTTTTTCAATGGCAAAAATCAATGAATATTGTAAATGCACAAACAGTAATTTCTCCGCATTGCAAGGTGCAATTCTGAAATTTTTTGCTTTTTCCTGCTCCTCTTAGCATGATAAAGAAGATTCAAAGAGAGTGAGATGCCAGCTCCTTTCATTCAGTCAGTAGCTTCAATCATTTCTGGACGTTTTTCAATGGCAAAAATCAATGAATATTGTAAATGCACAAACAGTAATTTCTCCGCATTGCAAGGTGCAATTCTGAATTTTTTTGCTTTTTCCTGCTCCTCTTAGCATGATAAAGAAGATTCAAAGAGAGTGAGATGCCAGCTCCTTTCATTCAGTCAGTAGCTTCAAACATTTCTGGTATATGAATAACATGATGTTTTTCAATGGCAAAAATCAATGAATATTGTAAATGCACAAACAATAATTTCTCCGCATTGCAAGGTGCAATTCTGAAATTTTTTGCTTTTTCCTGCTCCTCTTAGCATGATAAAGAAGATTCAAGGAGAGTGAGATGCCAGCTCCTTTCATTCAGTCAGTAGCTTCAATCATTTCTGGACGTTTTTCAATGGCAAAAATCAATGAATATTGTAAATGCACAAACAGTAATTTCTCCGCATTGCAAGGTGCAATTCTGAAATTTTTTGCTTTTTCCTGCTCCTCTTAGCATGATAAAGAAGATTCAAAGAGAGTGAGATGCCAGCTCCTTTCATTCAGTCAGTAGCTTCAATCATTTCTGGACGTTTTTCAATGGCAAAAATCAATGAATATTGTAAATGCACAAACAGTAATTTCTCCGCATTGCAAGGTGCAATTCTGAAATTTTTTGCTTTTTCCTGCTCCTCTTAGCATGATAAAGAAGATTCAAAGAGAGTGAGATGCCAGCTCCTTTCATTCAGTCAGTAGCTTCAAACATTTCTGGTATATGAATAACATGATGTTTTTCAATGGCAAAAATCAATGAATATTGTAAATGCACAAACAGTAATTTCTCCGCATTGCAAGGTGCAATTCTGAAATTTTTTGCTTTTTCCTGCTCCTCTTAGCATGATAAAGAAGATTCAAAGAGAGTGAGATGCCAGCTCCTTTCATTCAGTCAGTAGCTTCAATCATTTCTGGACGTTTTTCAATGGCAAAAATCAATGAATATTGTAAATGCACAAACAGTAATTTCTCCGCATTGCAAGGTGCAATTCTGAAATTTTTTGCTTTTTCCTGCTCCTCTTAGCATGATAAAGAAGATTCAAAGAGAGTGAGATGCCAGCTCCTTTCATTCAGTCAGTAGCTTCAATCATTTCTGGAAGTTTTTCAATGGCAAAAATCAATGAATATTGTAAATGCACAAACAGTAATTTCTCCGCATTGCAAGGTGCAATTCTGAAATTTTTTGCTTTTTCCTGCTCCTCTTAGCATGATAAAGAAGATTCAAAGAGAGTGAGATGCCAGCTCCTTTCATTCAGTCAGTAGCTTCAATCATTTCTGGACGTTTTTCAATGGCAAAAATCAATGAATATTGTAAATGCACAAACAGTAATTTCTCCGCATTGCAAGGTGCAATTCTGAAATTTTTTGCTTTTTCCTGCTCCTCTTAGCATGATAAAGAAGATTCAAAGAGAGTGAGATGCCAGCTCCTTTCATTCAGTCAGTAGCTTCAATCATTTCTGGAAGTTTTTCAATGGCAAAAATTAATGAATATTGTAAATGCACAAACAGTAATTTCTCCGCATTGCAAGGTGCAATTCTGAAATTTTTTGCTTTTTCCTGCTCCTCTTAGCATGATAAAGAAGATTCAAAGAGAGTGAGATGCCAGCTCCTTTCATTCAGTCAGTAGCTTCAATCATTTCTGGACGTTTTTCAATGGCAAAAATCAATGAATATTGTAAATGCACAAACAGTAATTTCTCCGCATTGCAAGGTGCAATTCTGAAATTTTTTGCTTTTTCCTGCTCCTCTTAGCATGATAAAGAAGATTAAAAGAGAGTGAGATGCCAGCTCCTTTCATTCAGTCAGTAGCTTCAATCATTTCTGGACGTTTTTCAATGGCAAAAATCAGTGAATATTGTAAATGCACAAACAGTAATTTCTCCGCATTGCAAGGTGCAATTCTGAAATTTTTTGCTTTTTCCTGCTCCTCTTAGCATGATAAAGAAGATTCAAAGAGAGTGAGATGCCAGCTCCTTTCATTCAGTCAGTAGCTTCAAACATTTCTGGTATATGAATAACATGATGTTTTTCAATGGCAAAAATCAATGAATATTGTAAATGCACAAACAGTAATTTCTCCGCATTGCAAGGTGCAATTCTGAAATTTTTTGCTTTTTCCTGCTCCTCTTAGCATGATAAAGAAGATTCAAAGAGAGTGAGATGCCAGCTCCTTTCATTCAGTCAGTAGCTTCAATCATTTCTGGACGTTTTTCAATGGCAAAAATCAATGAATATTGTAAATGCACAAACAGTAATTTCTCCGCATTGCAAGGTGCAATTCTGAAATTTTTTGCTTTTTCCTGCTCCTCTTAGCATGATAAAGAAGATTCAAAGAGAGTGAGATGCCAGCTCCTTTCATTCAGTCAGTAGCTTCAATCATTTCTGGAAGTTTTTCAATGGCAAAAATCAATGAATATTGTAAATGCACAAACAGTAATTTCTCCGCATTGCAAGGTGCAATTCTGAAATTTTTTGCTTTTTCCTGCTCCCCTTAGCATGATAAAGAAGATTCAAAGAGAGTGAGATGCCAGCTCCTTTCATTCAGTCAGTAGCTTCAATCATTTCTGGACGTTTTTCAATGGCAAAAATCAATGAATATTGTAAATGCACAAACAGTAATTTCTCCGCATTGCAAGGTGCAATTCTGAAATTTTTTGCTTTTTCCTGCTCCTCTTAGCATGATAAAGAAGATTCAAAGAGAGTGAGATGCCAGCTCCTTTCATTCAGTCAGTAGCTTCAATCATTTCTGGAAGTTTTTCAATGGCAAAAATTAATGAATATTGTAAATGCACAAACAGTAATTTCTCCGCATTGCAAGGTGCAATTCTGAAATTTTTTGCTTTTTCCTGCTCCTCTTAGCATGATAAAGAAGATTCAAAGAGAGTGAGATGCCAGCTCCTTTCATTCAGTCAGTAGCTTCAATCATTTCTGGACGTTTTTCAATGGCAAAAATCAATGAATATTGTAAATGCACAAACAGTAATTTCTCCGCATTGCAAGGTGCAATTCTGAAATTTTTTGCTTTTTCCTGCTCCTCTTAGCATGAAAAAAGAAGATTCAAAGAGAGTGAGATGCCAGCTCCTTTCATTCAGTCAGTAGCTTCAATCATTTCTGGACGTTTTTCAATGGCAAAAATCAGTGAATATTGTAAATGCACAAACAGTAATTTCTCCGCATTGCAAGGTGCAATTCTGAAATTTTTTGCTTTTTCCTGCTCCTCTTAGCATGATAAAGAAGATTCAAAGAGAGTGAGATGCCAGCTCCTTTCATTCAGTCAGTAGCTTCAAACATTTCTGGTATATGAATAACATGATGTTTTTCAATGGCAAAAATCAATGAATATTGTAAATGCACAAACAGTAATTTCTCCGCATTGCAAGGTGCAATTCTGAAATTTTTTGCTTTTTCCTGCTCCTCTTAGCATGATAAAGAAGATTCAAAGAGAGTGAGATGCCAGCTCCTTTCATTCAGTCAGTAGCTTCAATCATTTCTGGACATTTTTCAATGGCAAAAATCAATGAATATTGTAAATGCACAAAACAGTAATTTCTCCGCATTGCAAGGTGCAATTCTGAAATTTTTTGCTTTTTCCTGCTCCTCTTAGCATGATAAAGAAGATTCAAAGAGAGTGAGATGCCAGCTCCTTTCATTCAGTCAGTAGCTTCAAACATTTCTGGTATATGAATAACATGATGTTTTTCAATGGCAAAAATCAATGAATATTGTAAATGCACAAACAGTAATTTCTCCGCATTGCAAGGTGCAATTCTGAAATTTTTTGCTTTTTCCTGCTCCTCTTAGCATGATAAAGAAGATTCAAAGAGAGTGAGATGCCAGCTCCTTTCATTCAGTCAGTAGCTTCAATCATTTCTGGACGTTTTTCAATGGCAAAAATCAATGAATATTGTAAATGCACAAACAGTAATTTCTCCGCATTGCAAGGTGCAATTCTGAAATTTTTTGCTTTTTCCTGCTCCTCTTAGCATGATAAAGAAGATTCAAAGAGAGTGAGATGCCAGCTCCTTTCATTCAGTCAGTAGCTTCAATCATTTCTGGAAGTTTTTCAATGGCAAAAATCAATGAATATTGTAAATGCACAAACAGTAATTTCTCCGCATTGCAAGGTGCAATTCTGAAATTTTTTGCTTTTTCCAGCTCCTCTTAGCATGATAAAGAAGATTCAAAGAGAGTGAGATGCCAGCTCCTTTCATTCAGTCAGTAGCTTCAAACATTTCTGGTATATGAATAACATGATGTTTTTCAATGGCAAAAATCAATGAATATTGTAAATGCACAAACAATAATTTCTCCGCATTGCAAGGTGCAATTCTGAAATTTTTTGCTTTTTCCTGCTCCTCTTAGCATGATAAAGAAGATTCAAAGAGAGTGAGATGCCAGCTGCTTTCATTCAGTCAGTAGCTTCAAACATTTCTGGTATATGAATAACATGATGTTTTTCAATGGCAAAAATCAATGAATATTGTAAATGCACAAACAGTAATTTCTCCGCATTGCAAGGTGCAATTCTGAAATTTTTTGCTTTTTCCTGCTCCTCTTAGCATGATAAAGAAGATTCAAAGAGAGTGAGATGCCAGCTCCTTTCGTTCAGTCAGTAGCTTCAATCATTTCTGGACGTTTTTCAATGGCAAAAATCATTGAATATTGTAAATGCACAAACAGTAATTTCTCCGCATTGCAAGGTGCAATTCTGAAATTTTTTACTTTTTCCTGCTCCTCTTAGCATGATAAAGAAGATTCAAAGAGAGTGAGATGTCAGCTCCTTTCATTCAGTCAGTAGCTTCAATCATTTCTGGTATATGAATAACATGATGTTTTTCAATGGCAAAAATCAATGAATATTGTAAATGCACAAACAGTAATTTCTCCGCATTGCAAGGTGAAATTCTGAAATTTTTTGCTTTTTCCTGCTCCTCTTAGCATGATAAACAAGATTCAAAGAGAGTGAGATAACAGCTCCTTTCATTCAGTCAGTAGCTTCAATCATTTCTGGACGTTTTTCAATGGCAAAAATCAATGAATATTGTAAATGCACAAACAGTAATTTCTCCGCATTGCAAGGTGCAATTCTGAAATTTTTTGCTTTTTCCTGCTCCTCTTAGCATGATAAAGAAGATTCAAAGAGAGTGAGATGCCAGCTCCTTTCATTCAGTCAGTAGCTTCAATCATTTCTGGACGTTTTTCAATTGCAAAAATCAATGAATATTGTAAATGCACAAACAGTAATTTCTCCGCATTGCAAGGTGCAATTCTGAAATTTTTTGCTTTTTCCTGCTCCTCTTAGCATGATAAAGAAGATTCAAAGAGAGTGAGATGCCAGCTACTTTCATTCAGTCAGTAGCTTCAATCATTTCTGGTATATGAATAACATGATGTTTTTCAATGGCAAAAATCAATGAATATTGTAAATGCACAAACAGTAATTTCTCCGCATTGCAAGGTGCAATTCTGAAATTTTTTGCTTTATCCTGCTCCTCTTAGCATGATAAAGAAGATTCAAAGAGAGTGAGATGCCAGCTCCTTTCATTCAGTCAGTAGCTTCAATCATTTCTGGAAGTTTTTCAATGGCAAAAATCAATGAATATTGTAAATGCACAAACAGTAATTTCTCCGCATTGCAAGGTGCAATTCTGAAATTTTTTGCTTTTTCCTGCTCCTCTTAGCATGATAAAGAAGATTCAAAGAGAGTGAGATGCCAGCTCCTTTCATTCAGTCAGTAGCTTCAATCATTTCTGGTATATGAATAACATGATGTTTTTCAATGGCAAAAATCAATGAATTTTGTAAATGCACAAACAGTAATTTCTCCGCATTGCAAGGTGCAATTCTGAAATTTTTTGCTTTTTCCTGCTCCTCTTAGCATGATAAAGAAGATTCAAAGAGAGTGAGATGCCAGCTCCTTTCATTCAGTCAGTAGATTCAATCATTTCTGGACGTTTTTCAATGGCAAAAATCAATGAATATTGTAAATGCACAAACACTAATTTCTGCGCATTGCAAGGTGCAATTCTGAAATTTTTTGCTTTTTCCTGCTCCTCTTAGCATGATAAAGAATATTCAATGAGAGTGAGATGCCAGCTCCTTTCATTCAGTCAGTAGCTTCAAACATTTCTGGTATATGAATAACATGATGTTTTTCAATGGCAAAAATCAATGAATATTGTAAATGCACAAACAGTAATTTCTCTGCATTGCAAGGTGCAATTCTGAAATTTTTTGCTTTTTCCTGCTCCTCTTAGCATGTTAAAGATTCAAAGAGAGTGAGATGCCAGCTCCTTTCGGTCAGTCAGTAGCTTCAATCATTTCTGGACGTTTTTCAATGGTAAAAATCAATGAATATTGTAAATGCACAAACAGTAATTTCTCCGCATTGCAAGGTGCAATTCTGAAATTTTTTGCTTTTTCCTGCTCCTCTTAGCATGATAAAGAAGATTCAAAGAGAGTGAGATGCCAGCTCCTTTCATTCAGTCAGTAGCTTCAAACATTTCTGGTATATGAATAACATGATGTTTTTCAATGGCAAAAATCAATGAATATTGTAAATGCACAAACAGTAATTTCTCCGCATTGCAAGGTGCAATTCTGAAATTTTTTGCTTTTTCCTGCTCCTCTTAGCATGATAAAGAAGATTCAAAGAGAGTGAGATGCCAGCTCCTTTCATTCAGTCAGTAGCTTCAATCATTTCTGGACGTTTTTCAATGGCAAAAATCAATGAATATTGTAAATGCACAAACAGTAATTTCTCCGCATTGCAAGGTGCAATTCTGAATTTTTTTGCTTTTTCCTGCTCCTCTTAGCATGATAAAGAAGATTCAAAGAGAGTGAGATGCCATCTCCTTTCATTCAGTCAGTAGCTTCAAACATTTCTGGTATATGAATAACATGATGTTTTTCAATGGCAAAAATCAATGAATATTGTAAATGCACAAACAATAATTTCTCCGCATTGCAAGGTGCAATTCTGAAATTTTTTGCTTTTTCCTGCTCCTCTTAGCATGATAAAGAAGATTCAAAGAGAGTGAGATGCCAGCTCCTTTCATTCAGTCAGTAGCTTCAATCATTTCTGGACGTTTTTCAATGGCAAAAATCAATGAATATTGTAAATGCACAAACAGTAATTTCTCCGCATTGCAAGGTGCAATTCTGAAATTTTTTGCTTTTTCCTGCTCCTCTTAGCATGATAAAGAAGATTCAAAGAGAGTGAGATGCCAGCTCCTTTCATTCAGTCAGTAGCTTCAATCATTTCTGGACGTTTTTCAATGGCAAAAATCAATGAATATTGTAAATGCACAAACAGTAATTTCTCCGCATTGCAAGGTGCAATTCTGAAATTTTTTGCTTTTTCCTGCTCCTCTTAGCATGATAAAGAAGATTCAAAGAGAGTGAGATGCCAGCTCCTTTCATTCAGTCAGTAGCTTCAAACATTTCTGGTATATGAATAACATGATGTTTTTCAATGGCAAAAATCAATGAATATTGTAAATGCACAAACAGTAATTTCTCCGCATTGCAAGGTGCAATTCTGAAATTTTTTGCTTTTTCCTGCTCCTCTTAGCATGATAAAGAAGATTCAAAGAGAGTGAGATGCCAGCTCCTTTCATTCAGTCAGTAGCTTCAATCATTTCTGGACGTTTTTCAATGGCAAAAATCAATGAATATTGTAAATGCACAAACAGTAATTTCTCCGCATTGCAAGGTGCAATTCTGAAATTTTTTGCTTTTTCCTGCTCCTCTTAGCATGATAAAGAAGATTCAAAGAGAGTGAGATGCCAGCTGCTTTCATTCAGTCAGTAGCTTCAAACATTTCTGGTATATGAATAACATGATGTTTTTCAATGGCAAAAATCAATGAATATTGTAAATGCACAAACAGTAATTTCTCCGCATTGCAAGGTGCAATTCTGAAATTTTTTGCTTTTTCCTGCTCCTCTTAGCATGATAAAGAAGATTCAAAGAGAGTGAGATGCCAGCTCCTTTCGTTCAGTCAGTAGCTTCAATCATTTCTGGACGTTTTTCAATGGCAAAAATCATTGAATATTGTAAATGCACAAACAGTAATTTCTCCGCATTGCAAGGTGCAATTCTGAAATTTTTTACTTTTTCCTGCTCCTCTTAGCATGATAAAGAAGATTCAAAGAGAGTGAGATGTCAGCTCCTTTCATTCAGTCAGTAGCTTCAATCATTTCTGGTATATGAATAACATGATGTTTTTCAATGGCAAAAATCAATGAATATTGTAAATGCACAAACAGTAATTTCTCCGCATTGCAAGGTGAAATTCTGAAATTTTTTGCTTTTTCCTGCTCCTCTTAGCATGATAAACAAGATTCAAAGAGAGTGAGATAACAGCTCCTTTCATTCAGTCAGTAGCTTCAATCATTTCTGGACGTTTTTCAATGGCAAAAATCAATGAATATTGTAAATGCACAAACAGTAATTTCTCCGCATTGCAAGGTGCAATTCTGAAATTTTTTGCTTTTTCCTGCTCCTCTTAGCATGATAAAGAAGATTCAAAGAGAGTGAGATGCCAGCTCCTTTCATTCAGTCAGTAGCTTCAATCATTTCTGGACGTTTTTCAATTGCAAAAATCAATGAATATTGTAAATGCACAAACAGTAATTTCTCCGCATTGCAAGGTGCAATTCTGAAATTTTTTGCTTTTTCCTGCTCCTCTTAGCATGATAAAGAAGATTCAAAGAGAGTGAGATGCCAGCTACTTTCAATCAGTCAGTAGCTTCAATCATTTCTGGAAGTTTTTCAATGGCAAAAATCAATGAATATTGTAAATGCACAAACAGTAATTTCTCCGCATTGCAAGGTGCAATTCTGAAATTTTTTGCTTTATCCTGCTCCTCTTAGCATGATAAAGAAGATTCAAAGAGAGTGAGATGCCAGCTCCTTTCATTCAGTCAGTAGCTTCAATCATTTCTGGAAGTTTTTCAATGGCAAAAATCAATGAATATTGTAAATGCACAAACAGTAATTTCTCCGCATTGCAAGGTGCAATTCTGAAATTTTTTGCTTTTTCCTGCTCCTCTTAGCATGATAAAGAAGATTCAAAGAGAGTGAGATGCCAGCTCCTTTCATTCAGTCAGTAGCTTCAATCATTTCTGGTATATGAATAACATGATGTTTTTCAATGGCAAAAATCAATGAATTTTGTAAATGCACAAACAGTAATTTCTCCGCATTGCAAGGTGCAATTCTGAAATTTTTTGCTTTTTCCTGCTCCTCTTAGCATGATAAAGAAGATTCAAAGAGAGTGAGATGCCAGCTCCTTTCATTCAGTCAGTAGATTCAATCATTTCTGGACGTTTTTCAATGGCAAAAATCAATGAATATTGTAAATGCACAAACACTAATTTCTCCGCATTGCAAGGTGCAATTCTGAAATTTTTTGCTTTTTCCTGCTCCTCTTAGCATGATAAAGAAGATTCAAAGAGAGTGAGATGCCAGCTCCTTTCATTCAGTCAGTAGCTTCAAACATTTCTGGTATATGAATAACATGATGTTTTTCAATGGCAAAAATCAATGAATATTGTAAATGCACAAACAGTAATTTCTCCGCATTGCAAGGTGCAATTCTGAAATTTTTTGCTTTTTCCTGCTCCTCTTAGCATGTTAAAGAAGATTCAAAGAGAGTGAGATGCCAGCTCCTTTCGGTCAGTCAGTAGCTTCAATCATTTCTGGACGTTTTTCAATGGCAAAAATCAATGAATATTGTAAATGCACAAACACTAATTTCTCCGCATTGCAAGGTGCAATTCTGAAATTTTTTGCTTTTTCCTGCTCCTCTTAGCATGATAAAGAAGATTCAAAGAGAGTGAGATGCCAGCTCCTTTCATTCAGTCAGTAGCTTCAAACATTTCTGGTATATGAATAACATGATGTTTTTCAATGGCAAAAATCAATGAATATTGTAAATGCACAAACAGTAATTTCTCCGCATTGCAAGGTGCAATTCTGAAATTTTTTGCTTTTTCCTGCTCCTCTTAGCATGTTAAAGAAGATTCAAAGAGAGTGAGATGCCAGCTCCTTTCGGTCAGTCAGTAGCTTCAATCATTTCTGGACGTTTTTCAATGGTAAAAATCAATGAATATTGTAAATGCACAAACAGTAATTTCTCCGCATTGCAAGGTGCAATTCTGAAATTTTTTGCTTTTTCCTGCTCCTCTTAGCATGATAAAGAAGATTCAAAGAGAGTGAGATGCCAGCTCCTTTCATTCAGTCAGTAGCTTCAAACATTTCTGGTATATGAATAACATGATGTTTTTCAATGGCAAAAATCAATGAATATTGTAAATGCACAAACAGTAATTTCTCCGCATTGCAAGGTGCAATTCTGAAATTTTTTGCTTTTTCCTGCTCCTCTTAGCATGATAAAGAAGATTCAAAGAGAGTGAGATGCCAGCTCCTTTCATTCAGTCAGTAGCTTCAAACATTTCTGGTATATGAATAACATGATGTTTTTCAATGGCAAAAATCAATGAATATTGTAAATGCACAAACAGTAATTTCTCCGCATTGCAAGGTGCAATTCTGAAATTTTTTGCTTTTTCCTGCTCCTCTTAGCATGATAAAGAAGATTCAAAGAGAGTGAGATGCCAGCTCCTTTCATTCAGTCAGTAGCTTCAATCATTTCTGGACGTTTTTCAATGGCAAAAATCAATGAATATTGTAAATGCACAAACAGTAATTTCTCCGCATTGCAAGGTGCAATTCTGAAATTTTTTGCTTTTTCCTGCTCCTCTTAGCATGATAAAGAAGATTCAAAGAGAGTGAGATGCCAGCTGCTTTCATTCAGTCAGTAGCTTCAAACATTTCTGGTATATGAATAACATGATGTTTTTCAATGGCAAAAATTTCAGAATTACACCTTGCAATGTGGAGATATTACTGTTTGTGCATTTACAATATTCATTGATTTTTGCCATTGAAAAACATGTTTTTCATATTCCAGAAATGTTTGAAGCTACTGACTGAATGAAAGGAGCTGGCATCTCACTCTCTTTGAATCTTCTTTATCATGCTAGGATTAACAGGAAAAAGCAAAAAATTTCAGAATTGCACCTTGCAATGTGGAGATATTACTGTTTGTGCATTTACAATATTCATTGATTTTTGCCATTGAAAAACGTCCAGAAATGTTTGAAGCTACTGACTGAATGAAAGGAGCTGGCATCTCACTCTCTTTGAATCTTCTTTATCATGCTAGGATTAGCAGGAAAAAGCAAAAAATTTCTGAATTGCACTTTGCAATGTGGAGATATTACTGTTTGTGCATTTACAATATTCATTGATTTTTGCCATTGAAAAACATGTTTTTCATATACCAGAAATGTTTGAAGCTACTGACTGAATGAAAGGAGCTGGCATCTCACTCTCTTTGAATCTTCTTTATCATGCTAGGATTAGCAGGAAAAAGCAAAAAATTTCAGAATTGCACCTTGCAATGTGGAGATATTACTGTTTGTGCATTTACAATATTCATTGATTTTTGCCATTGAAAAACATGTTTTTCATATACCAGAAATGTTTGAAGCTACTGACTGAATGAAAGGAGCTGGCATCTCACTCTCTTTGAATCTTCTTTATCATGCTAGGATTAACAGGAAAAAGCAAAAAATTTCAGAATTGCACCTTGCAATGTGGAGATATTACTGTTTGTGCATTTACAATATTCATTGATTTTTCCCATTGAAAAACGTCCAGAAATGTTTGAAGCTACTGACTGAATGAAAGGAGCTGGCATCTCACTCTCTTTGAATCTTCTTTATCATGCTAGGATTAGCAGGAAAAAGCAAAAAATTTCAGAATTGCACCTTGCAATGTGGAGATATTACTGTTTGTGCATTTACAATATTCATTGATTTTTGCCATTGAAAAACATGTTTTTCATATACCAGAAATGTTTGAAGCTACTGACTGAATGAAAGGAGCTGGCATCTCACTCTCTTTGAATCTTCTTTATCATGCCAGGATTAGCAGGAAAAAGCAAAAAATTTCAGAATTGCACCTTACAATGTGGAGATATTACTGTTTGTGCATTTACAATATTCATTGATTTTTGCCATTGAAAAACGTCCAGAAATGTTTGAAGCTACTGACTGAATGAAAGGAGCTGGCATCTCACTCTCTTTGAATCTTCTTTATCATGCTAGGATTAGCAGGAAAAAGCAAAAAATTTCAGAATTGCACCTTGCAATGTGGAGATATTACTGTTTGTGCATTTACAATATTCATTGATTTTTGCCATTGAAAAACATGTTTTTCATATACCAGAAATGTTTGAAGCTACTGACTGAATGAAAGGAGCTGGCATCTCACTCTCTTTGAATCTTCTTTATCATGCTAGGATTAGCAGGAAAAAGCAAAAAATTTCAGAATTGCACCTTGCAATGTGGAGATATTACTGTTTGTGCATTTACAATATTCATTGATTTTTGCCATTGAAAAACATGTTTTTCATATACCAGAAATGTTTGAAGCTACTGACTGAATGAAAGGAGCTGGCATCTCACTCTCTTTGAATCTTCTTTATCATGCTAGGATTAACAGGAAAAAGCAAAAAATTTCAGAATTGCACCTTGCAATGTGGAGATATTACTGTTTGTGCATTTACAATATTCATTGATTTTTGCCATTGAAAAACGTCCAGAAATGTTTGAAGCTACTGACTGAAAGGAGCTGGCAACTCACTCTCTTTGAATCTTCTTTATCATGCTAGGATTAACAGGAAAAAGCTAAAAATTTCAGAATTGCACCTTGCAATGTGGAGATATTACTGTTTGTGCATTTACAATATTCATTGATTTTTGCCATTGAAAAACATGTTTTTCATATACCAGAAATGTTTGAAGCTACTGACTGAATGAAAGGAGCTGGCATCTCACTCTCTTTGAATCTTCTTTATCATGCTAGGATTAGCAGGAAAAAGCAAAAAATTTCAGAATTGCACCTTGCAATGTGGAGATATTACTGTTTGTGCATTTACAATATTCATTGATTTTTACCATTGAAAAACATGTTTTTCATATACCAGAAATGTTTGAAGCTACTGACTGAATGAAAGGAGCTGGCATCTCACTCTCTTTGAATCTTCTTTATCATGCTAGGATTAGCAGGAAAAAGCAAAAAATTTCAGAATTGCACCTTGCAATGTGGAGATATTACTGTTTGTGCATTTACAATATTCATTGATTTTTGCCATTGAAAAACATGTTTTTCATATACCAGAAATGTTTGAAGCTACTGACTGAATGAAAGAAGCTGGCATCTCACTCTCTTTGAATCTTCTTTATCATGCTAGGATTAACAGGAAAAAGCAAAAAATTTCAGAATTGCACCTTGCAATGTGGAGATATTACTGTTTGTGCATTTACAATATTCATTGATTTTTGCCATTGAAAAACGTCCAGAAATGTTTGAAGCTACTGACTGAATGAAAGGAGCTGGCATCTCACTCTCTTTGAATCTTCTTTATCATGCTAGGATTATCAGGAAAAAGCAAAAAATTTCAGAATTGCACCTTGCAATGTGGAGATATTACTGTTTGTGCATTTACAATATTCATTGATTTTTGCCATTGAAAAACATGTTTTTCATATACCAGAAATGTTTGAAGCTACTGACTGAATGAAAGGAGCTGGCATCTCACTCTCTTTGAATCTTCTTTATCATGCTAAGAGGAGCAGGAAAAAGTAAAAAATTTCAGAATTGCACCTTGCAATGCGGAGAAATTACTGTTTGTGCATTTATAATATTAAATGATTTTTGCCATTGAAAAACGTCCAGAAATGATTGAAGCTACTGACTGAACGAAAGGAGCTGGCATCTCACTCTCTTTGAATCTTCTTTATCATGCTAAGAGGAGCAGGAAAAAGCAAAAAATTTCAGAATTGCACCTTGCAATGCGGACAAATTACTGTTTGTGCATTTACAATATTCATTGATTTTTGCCATTGAAAAACATCATGTTATTCATATACCAGAAATGTTTGAAGCTACTGACTGAATGAAAGGAGCTGGCATCTCACTCTCTTTGAATCTTCTTTATCATGCTAAGAGGAGCAGGAAAAAGCAAAAAATTTCAGAATTGCACCTTGCAATGCGGAGAAATTACAGTTTGTGCATTTACAATATTCATTGATTTTTGCCATTGAAAAACGTCCAGAAATGATTGAAGCTACTGACTGAATGAAAGGAGCTGGCATCTCACTCTCTTTGAATCTTCTTTATCATGCTAAGAGGAGCAGGAAAAAGCAAAAAATTTCAGAATTGCACCTTGCAATGCGGAGAAATTACTGTTTGTGCATTTACAATATTCATTGATTTTTGCCATTGAAAAACGTCCAGAAATGATTGAAGCTACTGACTGAATGAAAGGAGCTGGCATCTCACTCTCTTTGAATCTTGTTTATCATGCTAAGTGGAGCAGGAAAAAGCAAAAAATTTCAGAATTGCACCTTGCAATGCGGAGAAATTACTGTTTGTGCATTTACAATATTCATTGATTTTTGCCATTGAAAAACGTCCAGAAATGATTGAAGCTACTGACTGAATGAAAGGAGCTGGCATCTCACTCTCTTTGAATCTTCTTTATCATGCTAAGAGGAGCAGGAAAAAGCAAAAAAATTCAGAATTGCACCTTGCAATGCGGAGAAATTACTGTTTGTGCATTTACAATATTCATTGATTTTTGCCATTGAAAAACATCATGTTATTCATATACCAGAAATGATTGAAGCTACTGACTGAATGAAAGGAGCTGGCATCTCACTCTCTTTGAATCTTCTTTATCATGCTAAGAGGAGCAGGAAAAAGTAAAAAATTTCAGAATTGCACCTTGCAATGCGGAGAAATTACTGTTTGTGCATTTATAATATTCAATGATTTTTGCCTTTGAAAAACGTCCAGAAATGATTGAAGCTACTGACTGAACGAAAGGAGCTGGCATCTCACTCTCTTTGAATCTTCTTTATCATGCTAAGAGGAGCAGGAAAAAGCAAAAAATTTCAGAATTGCACCTTGCAATGCGGAGAAATTACTGTTTGTGCATTTACAATATTCATTGATTTTTGCCATTGAAAAACATCATGTTATTCATATACCAGAAATGTTTGAAGCTACTGACTGAATGAAAGGAGCTGGCATCTCACTCTCTTTGAATCTTCTTTATCATGCTAAGAGGAGCAGGAAAAAGCAAAAAATTTCAGAATTGCACCTTGCAATGCGGAGAAATTACTGTTTGTGAATTTACAATATTCATTGATTTTTGCCATTGAAAAACGTCCAGAAATGATTGAAGCTACTGACTGAATGAAAGGAGCTGGCATCTCACTCTCTTTGAATCTTCTTTATCATGCTAAGAGGAGCAGGAAAAAGCAAAAAATTTCAGAATTGCACCTTGCAATGCGGAGAAATTACTGTTTGTGCATTTACAATATTCATTGATTTTTGCCATTGAAAAACATCCAGAAATGATTGAAGCTACTGACTGAATGAAAGGAACTGGCATCTCACTCTCTTTGAATCTTGTTTATCATGCTAAGAGGAGCAGGAAAAAGCAAAAAATTTCAGAATTGCACCTTGCAATGCGGAGAAATTACAGTTTGTGCATTTACAATATTCATTGATTTTTGCCATTGAAAAACGTCCAGAAATGATTGAAGCTACTGACTGAATGAAAGGAGCTGGCATCTCACTCTCTTTGAATCTTCTTTATCATGCTAAGAGGAGCAGGAAAAAGCAAAAAATTTCAGAATTGCACCTTGCAATGCGGAGAAATTACTGTTTGTGCATTTACAATATTCATTGATTTTTGCCATTGAAAAACATCATGTTATTCATATACCAGAAATGATTGAAGCTACTGACTGAATGAAAGGAGCTGGCATCTCACTCTCTTTGAATCTTCTTTATCATGCTAAGAGGAGCAGGAAAAAGTAAAAAATTTCAGAATTGCACCTTGCAATGCGGAGAAATTACTGTTTGTGCATTTATAATATTCAATGATTTTTGCCATTGAAAAACGTCCAGAAATGATTGAAGCTACTGACTGAACGAAAGGAGCTGGCATCTCACTCTCTTTGAATCTTCTTTATCATGCTAAGAGGAGCAGGAAAAAGCAAAAAATTTCAGAATTGCACCTTGCAATGCGGAGAAATTACTGTTTGTGCATTTACAATATTCATTGATTTTTGCCATTGAAAAACATCCAGAAATGATTGAAGCTACTGACTGAATGAAAGGAGCTGGCATCTCACTCTCTTTGAATCTTCTTTATCATGCTAAGAGGAGCAGGAAAAAGCAAAAAATTTCAGAATTGCACCTTGCAATGCGGAGAAATTACTGTTTGTGCATTTACAATATTCATTGATTTTTGCCATTGAAAAACATCATGTTATTCATATACCAGAAATGTTTGAAGCTACTGACTGAATGAAAGGAGCTGACATCTCACTCTCTTTGAATCTTCTTTATCATGCTAAGAGGAGCAGGAAAAAGCAAAAAATTTCAGAATTGCACCTTGCAATGCGGAGAAATTACTGTTTGTGCATTTACAATATTCATTGATTTTTGCCATTGAAAAACATCCAGAAATGATTGAAGCTACTGACTGAATGAAAGGAGCTGGCATCTCACACTCTTTGAATCTTCTTTATCATGCTAAGAGGAGCAGGAAAAAGCAAAAAATTTCAGAATTGCACCTTGCAATGCGGAGAAATTACTTTTTGTGCATTTACAATATTCATTGATTTTTGCCATTGAAAAACATCATGTTATTCATATACCAGAAATGTTTGAAGCTACTGACTGAATGAAAGGAGCTGGCATCTCACTCTCTTTGAATCTTCTTTATCATGCTAAGAGGAGCAGGAAAAAGCAAAAAATTTCAGAATTGCACCTTGCAATGCGGAGAAATTACTGTTTGTGCATTTACAATATTCATTGATTTTTGCCATTGAAAAACATCATGTTATTCATATACCAGAAATGTTTGAAGCTACTGACTGAATGAAAGGAGCTGGCATCTCACTCTCTTTGAATCTTCTTTATCATGCTAAGAGGAGCAGGAAAAAGCAAAAAATTTCAGAATTGCACCTTGCAATGTGGAGAAATTACTGTTTGTGCATTTACAATATTCATTGATTTTTACCATTGAAAAACGTCCAGAAATGATTGAAGCTACTGACTGAATGAAAGTAACTGGCATCTCACTCTCTTTGAATCTTCTTTATCATGCTAAGAGGAGCAGGAAAAAGCAAAAAATTTCAGACTTGCACCTTGCAATGCGGAGAAATTACTGTTTGTGCATTTACAATATTCATTGATTTTTGCCATTGAAAAACATGTTATTCATATACCAGAAATGTTTGAAGCTACTGACTGAATGAAAGGAGCTGGCACCTCACTCTCTTTGAATCTTTTTATCATGCTAAGAGGAGCGGGAAAAAGCAAAAAATTTCAGAATTGCACCTTGCAATGCGGAGAAATTACTGTTTGTGCATTTACAATATTCATTGATTTTTGCCATTGAAAAACATGTTATTCATATACCAGAAATGTTTGAAGCTACTGACTGAATGAAAGGAGCTGGCATCTCACTCTCTTTGAATCTTCTTTATCATGCTAAGAGGAGCAGGAAAAAGCAAAAAATTTCAGAATTGCACCTTGCAATGCGGAGAAATTACAGTTTGTGCATTTACAATATTCATTGATTTTTGCCATTGAAAAACATCCAGAAATGATTGAAGCTACTGACTGAATGAAAGGAGCTGGCATCTCACTCTCTTTGAATCTTCTTTATCATGCTAAGAGGAGCAGGAAAAAGCAAAAAATTTCAGAATTGCACCTTGCAATGCGGAGAAATTACTGTTTGTGCATTTACAATATTCATTGATTTTTGCCATTGAAAAACATCATGTTATTCATATACCAGAAATGTTTGAAGCTACTGACTGAATGAAAGGAGCTGGCATCTCACTCTCTTTGAATCTTCTTTATCATGCTAAGAGGAGCAGGAAAAAGCAAAAAATTTCAGAATTGCACCTTGCAATGTGGAGAAATTACTGTTTGTGCATTTACAATATTCATTGATTTTTACCATTGAAAAACGTCCAGAAATGATTGAAGCTACTGACTGAATGAAAGTAGCTGGCATCTCACTCTCTTTGAATCTTCTTTATCATGCTAAGAGGAGCAGGAAAAAGCAAAAAATTTCAGACTTGCACCTTGCAATGCGGAGAAATTACTGTTTGTGCATTTACAATATTCATTGATTTTTGCCATTGAAAAACATCATGTTATTCATATACCAGAAATGTTTGAAGCTACTGACTGAATGAAAGGAGCTGGCATCTCACTCTCTTTGAATCTTCTTTATCATGCTAAGAGGAGCAGGAAAAAGCAAAAAATTTCAGAATTGCACCTTGCAATGCGGAGAAATTACTGTTTGTGCATTTACAATATTCATTGATTTTTGCCATTGAAAAACATCATGTTATTCATATACCAGAAATGTTTGAAGCTACTGACTGAATGAAAGGAGCTGGCATCTCACTCTCTTTGAATCTTCTTTATCATGCTAAGAGGAGCAGGAAAAAGCAAAAAATTTCAGAATTGCACCTTGCAATGCGGAGAAATTACTGTTTGTGCATTTACAATATTCATTGATTTTTGCCATTGAAAAACGTCCAGAAATGATTGAAGCTACTGACTGAATGAAAGGAGCTGGCATCTCACTCTCTTTGAATCTTCTTTATCATGCTAAGAGGAGCAGGAAAAATCAAAAAATTTCAGAATTGCACCTTGCAATGCGGAGAAATTACTGTTTGTGCATTTACAATATTCATTGATTTTTGCCATTGAAAAACATGTTATTCATATACCAGAAATGTTTGAAGCTACTGACTGAATGAAAGGAGCTGGCACCTCACTCTCTTTGAATCTTCTTTATCATGCTAAGAGGAGCGGGAAAAAGCAAAAAATTTCAGAATTGCACCTTGCAATGCGGAGAAATTACTGTTTGTGCATTTACAATATTCATTGATTTTTGCCATTGAAAAACGTCCAGAAATGATTGAAGGTACTGACTGAATGAAAGGAGCTGGCATCTCACTCTCTTTGAATCTTCTTTATCATGCTAAGAGGAGCAGGAAAAAGCAAAAAATTTCAGAATTGCACCTTGCAATGCGGAGAAATTACTGTTTGTGCATTTACAATATTCATTGATTTTTGCAATTGAAAAACGTCCAGAAATGATTGAAGCTACTGACTGAATGAAAGGAGCTGGCATCTCACTCTCTTTGAATCTTCTTTATCATGCTAAGAGGAGCAGGAAAAAGCAAAAAATTTCAGAATTGCACCTTGCAATGCGGAGAAATTACAGTTTGTGCATTTACAATATTCATTGATTTTTGCCATTGAAAAACATCCAGAAATGATTGAAGCTACTGACTGAATGAAAGGAGCTGGCATCTCACTCTCTTTGAATCTTCTTTATCATGCTAAGAGGAGCAGGAAAAAGCAAAAAATTTCAGAATTGCACCTTGCAATGCGGAGAAATTACTGTTTGTGCATTTACAATATTCATTGATTTTTGCCATTGAAAAACATCATGTTATTCATATACCAGAAATGTTTGAAGCTACTGACTGAATGAAAGGAGCTGGCATCTCACTCTCTTTGAATCTTCTTTATCATGCTAAGAGGAGCAGGAAAAAGCAAAAAATTTCAGAATTGCACCTTGCAATGTGGAGAAATTACTGTTTGTGCATTTACAATATTCATTGATTTTTACCATTGAAAAACGTCCAGAAATGATTGAAGCTACTGACTGAATGAAAGTAGCTGGCATCTCACTCTCTTTGAATCTTCTTTATCATGCTAAGAGGAGCAGGAAAAAGCAAAAAATTTCAGACTTGCACCTTGCAATGCGGAGAAATTACTGTTTGTGCATTTACAATATTCATTGATTTTTGCCATTGAAAAACGTCCAGAAATGATTGAAGGTACTGACTGAATGAAAGGAGCTGGCATCTCACTCTCTTTGAATCTTCTTTATCATGCTAAGAGGAGCAGGAAAAAGCAAAAAATTTCAGAATTGCACCTTGCAATGCGGAGAAATTACTGTTTGTGCATTTACAATATTCATTGATTTTTGCCACTGAAAAACGTCCAGAAATGATTGAAGCTACTGACTGAATGAAAGGAGCTGGCATCTCACTCTCTTTGAATCTTCTTTAACATGCTAAGAGGAGCAGGAAAAAGCAAAAAATTTCAGAATTGCACCTTGCAATGCGGAGAAATTACAGTTTGTGCATTTACAATATTCATTGATTTTTGCCATTGAAAAACATCCAGAAATGATTGAAGCTACTGACTGAATGAAAGGAGCTGGCATCTCACTCTCTTTGAATCTTCTTTATCATGCTAAGAGGAGCAGGAAAAAGCAAAAAATTTCAGAATTGCACCTTGCAATGCGGAGAAATTACTGTTTGTGCATTTACAATATTCATTGATTTTTGCCATTGAAAAACATCATGTTATTCATATACCAGAAATGTTTGAAGCTACTGACTGAATGAAAGGAGCTGGCATCTCACTCTCTTTGAATCTTCTTTATCATGCTAAGAGGAGCGGGAAAAAGCAAAAAATTTCAGAATTGCACCTTGCAATGTGGAGAAATTACTGTTTGTGCATTTACAATATTCATTGATTTTTACCATTGAAAAACGTCCAGAAATGATTGAAGCTACTGACTGAATGAAAGTAGCTGGCATCTCACTCTCTTTGAATCTTCTTTATCATGCTAAGAGGAGCAGGAAAAAGCAAAAAATTTCAGACTTGCACCTTGCAATGCGGAGAAATTACTGTTTGTGCATTTACAATATTCATTGATTTTTGCCATTGAAAAACATCATGTTATTCATATACCAGAAATGTTTGAAGCTACTGACTGAATGAAAGGAGCTGGCATCTCACTCTCTTTGAATCTTCTTTATCATGCTAAGAGGAGCAGGAAAAAGCAAAAAATTTCAGAATTGCACCTTGCAATGCGGAGAAATTACTGTTTGTGCATTTACAATATTCATTGATTTTTGCCATTGAAAAACATCATGTTATTCATATACCAGAAATGTTTGAAGCTACTGACTGAATGAAAGGAGCTGGCATCTCACTCTCTTTGAATCTTCTTTATCATGCTAAGAGGAGCAGGAAAAAGCAAAAAATTTCAGACTTGCACCTTGCAATGCGGAGAAATTACTGTTTGTGCATTTACAATATTCATTGATTTTTGCCATTGAAAAACATCATGTTATTCATATACCAGAAATGTTTGAAGCTACTGACTGAATGAAAGGATCTGGCATCTCACTCTCTTTGAATCTTCTTTATCATGCTAAGAGGAGCAGGAAAAAGCAAAAAATTTCAGAATTGCACCTTGCAATGCGGAGAAATTACTGTTTGTGCATTTACAATATTCATTGATTTTTGCCATTGAAAAACATCATGTTATTCATATACCAGAAATGTTTGAAGCTACTGACTGAATGAAAGGAGCTGGCATCTCACTCTCTTTGAATCTTCTTTATCATGCTAAGAGGAGCAGGAAAAAGCAAAAAATTTCAGAATTGCACCTTGCAATGCGGAGAAATTACTGTTTGTGCATTTACAATATTCATTGATTTTTGCCATTGAAAAACGTCCAGAAATGATTGAAGCTACTGACTGAATGAAAGGAGCTGGCATCTCACTCTCTTTGAATCTTCTTTATCATGCTAAGAGGAGCAGGAAAAATCAAAAAATTTCAGAATTGCACCTTGCAATGCGGAGAAATTACTGTTTGTGCATTTACAATATTCATTGATTTTTGCCATTGAAAAACATGTTATTCATATACCAGAAATGTTTGAAGCTACTGACTGAATGAAAGGAGCTGGCACCTCACTCTCTTTGAATCTTCTTTATCATGCTAAGAGGAGCGGGAAAAAGCAAAAAATTTCAGAATTGCACCTTGCAATGCGGAGAAATTACTGTTTGTGCATTTACAATATTCATTGATTTTTGCCATTGAAAAACGTCCAGAAATGATTGAAGGTACTGACTGAATGAAAGGAGCTGGCATCTCACTCTCTTTGAATCTTCTTTATCATGCTAAGAGGAGCAGGAAAAAGCAAAAAATTTCAGAATTGCACCTTGCAATGCGGAGAAATTACTGTTTGTGCATTTACAATATTCATTGATTTTTGCCATTGAAAAACGTCCAGAAATGATTGAAGCTACTGACTGAATGAAAGGAGCTGGCATCTCACTCTCTTTGAATCTTCTTTATCATGCTAAGAGGAGCAGGAAAAAGCAAAAAATTTCAGAATTGCACCTTGCAATGCGGAGAAATTACAGTTTGTGCATTTACAATATTCATTGATTTTTGCCATTGAAAAACATCCAGAAATGATTGAAGCTACTGACTGAATGAAAGGAGCTGGCATCTCACTCTCTTTGAATCTTCTTTATCATGCTAAGAGGAGCAGGAAAAAGCAAAAAATTTCAGAATTGCACCTTGCAATGCGGAGAAATTACTGTTTGTGCATTTACAATATTCATTGATTTTTGCCATTGAAAAACATCATGTTATTCATATACCAGAAATGTTTGAAGCTACTGACTGAATGAAAGGAGCTGGCATCTCACTCTCTTTGAATCTTCTTTATCATGCTAAGAGGAGCAGGAAAAAGCAAAAAATTTCAGAATTGCACCTTGCAATGTGGAGAAATTACTGTTTGTGCATTTACAATATTCATTGATTTTTACCATTGAAAAACGTCCAGAAATGATTGAAGCTACTGACTGAATGAAAGTAGCTGGCATCTCACTCTCTTTGAATCTTCTTTATCATGCTAAGAGGAGCAGGAAAAAGCAAAAAATTTCAGACTTGCACCTTGCAATGCGGAGAAATTACTGTTTGTGCATTTACAATATTCATTGATTTTTGCCATTGAAAAACGTCCAGAAATGATTGAAGGTACTGACTGAATGAAAGGAGCTGGCATCTCACTCTCTTTGAATCTTCTTTATCATGCTAAGAGGAGCAGGAAAAAGCAAAAAATTTCAGAATTGCACCTTGCAATGCGGAGAAATTACTGTTTGTGCATTTACAATATTCATTGATTTTTGCCACTGAAAAACGTCCAGAAATGATTGAAGCTACTGACTGAATGAAAGGAGCTGGCATCTCACTCTCTTTGAATCTTCTTTAACATGCTAAGAGGAGCAGGAAAAAGCAAAAAATTTCAGAATTGCACCTTGCAATGCGGAGAAATTACAGTTTGTGCATTTACAATATTCATTGATTTTTGCCATTGAAAAACATCCAGAAATGATTGAAGCTACTGACTGAATGAAAGGAGCTGGCATCTCACTCTCTTTGAATCTTCTTTATCATGCTAAGAGGAGCAGGAAAAAGCAAAAAATTTCAGAATTGCACCTTGCAATGCGGAGAAATTACTGTTTGTGCATTTACAATATTCATTGATTTTTGCCATTGAAAAACATCATGTTATTCATATACCAGAAATGTTTGAAGCTACTGACTGAATGAAAGGAGCTGGCATCTCACTCTCTTTGAATCTTCTTTATCATGCTAAGAGGAGCGGGAAAAAGCAAAAAATTTCAGAATTGCACCTTGCAATGCGGAGAAATTACTGTTTGTGCATTTACAATATTCATTGATTTTAGCCATTGAAAAACGTCCAGAAATGATTGAAGCTACTGACTGAATGAAAGGAGCTGGCATCTCACTCTCTTTGAATCTTCTTTATCATGCTAAGAGGAGCAGGAAAAATCAAAAAATTTCAGAATTGCACCTTGCAATGCGGAGAAATTACTGTTTGTGCATTTACAATATTCATTGATTTTTGCCATTGAAAAACATGTTATTCATATACCAGAAATGTTTGAAGCTACTGACTGAATGAAAGGAGCTGGCACCTCACTCTCTTTGAATCTTCTTTATCATGCTAAGAGGAGCGGGAAAAAGCAAAAAATTTCAGAATTGCACCTTGCAATGCGGAGAAATTACTGTTTGTGCATTTACAATATTCATTGATTTTTGCCATTGAAAAACGTCCAGAAATGATTGAAGGTACTGACTGAATGAAAGGAGCTGGCATCTCACTCTCTTTGAATCTTCTTTATCATGCTAAGAGGAGCAGGAAAAAGCAAAAAATTTCAGAATTGCACCTTGCAATGCGGAGAAATTACTGTTTGTGCATTTACAATATTCATTGATTTTTGCCATTGAAAAACGTCCAGAAATGATTGAAGCTACTGACTGAATGAAAGGAGCTGGCATCTCACTCTCTTTGAATCTTCTTTATCATGCTAAGAGGAGCAGGAAAAAGCAAAAAATTTCAGAATTGCACCTTGCAATGCGGAGAAATTACAGTTTGTGCATTTACAATATTCATTGATTTTTGCCATTGAAAAACATCCAGAAATGATTGAAGCTACTGACTGAAAGAAAGGAGCTGGCATCTCACTCTCTTTGAATCTTCTTTATCATGGTAAGAGGAGCAGGAAAAAGCAAAAAATTTCAGAATTGCACCTTGCAATGCGGAGAAATTACTGTTTGTGCATTTACAATATTCATTGATTTTTGCCATTGAAAAACATCATGTTATTCATATACCAGAAATGTTTGAAGCTACTGACTGAATGAAAGGAGCTGGCATCTCACTCTCTTTGAATATTCTTTATCATGCTAAGAGGAGCAGGAAAAAGCAAAAAATTTCAGAATTGCACCTTGCAATGCGGAGAAATTACAGTTTGTGCATTTACAATATTCATTGATTTTTGCCATTGAAAAACATCCAGAAATGATTGAAGCTACTGACTGAATGAAAGGAGCTGGCATCTCACTCTCTTTGAATCTTCTTTATCATGCTAAGAGGAGCAGGAAAAAGCAAAAAATTTCAGAATTGCACCTTGTAATGCGGAGAAATTACTGTTTGTGCATTTACAATATTCATTGATTTTTGCCATTGAAAAACATCATGTTATTCATATACCAGAAATGTTTGAAGCTACTGACTGAATGAAAGGAGCTGGCATCTCACTCTCTTTGAATCTTCTTTATCATGCTAAGAGGAGCAGGAAAAAGCAAAAAATTTCAGAATTGCACCTTGCAATGTGGAGAAATTACTGTTTGTGCATTTACAATATTCATTGATTTTTACCATTGAAAAACGTCCAGAAATGATTGAAGCTACTGACTGAATGAAAGTAGCTGGCATCTCACTCTCTTTGAATCTTCTTTATCATGCTAAGAGGAGCAGGAAAAAGCAAAAAATTTCAGACTTGCACCTTGCAATGCGGAGAAATTACTGTTTGTGCATTTACAATATTCATTGATTTTTGCCATTGAAAAACATCATGTTATTCATATACCAGAAATGTTTGAAGCTACTGACTGAATGAAAGGAGCTGGCATCTCACTCTCTTTGAATCTTCTTTATCATGCTAAGAGGAGCAGGAAAAAGCAAAAAATTTCAGAATTGCACCTTGCAATGCGGAGAAATTACTGTTTGTGCATTTACAATATTCATTGATTTTTGCCATTGAAAAACATCATGTTATTCATATACCAGAAATGTTTGAAGCTACTGACTGAATGAAAGGAGCTGGCATCTCACTCTCTTTGAATCTTCTTTATCATGCTAAGAGGAGCAGGAAAAAGCAAAAAATTTCAGAATTGCACCTTGCAATGCGGAGAAATTACTGTTTGTGCATTTACAATATTCATTGATTTTAGCCATTGAAAAACGTCCAGAAATGATTGAAGCTACTGACTGAATGAAAGGAGCTGGCATCTCACTCTCTTTGAATCTTCTTTATCATGCTAAGAGGAGCAGGAAAAATCAAAAAATTTCAGAATTGCACCTTGCAATGCGGAGAAATTACTGTTTGTGCATTTACAATATTCATTGATTTTTGCCATTGAAAAACATGTTATTCATATACCAGAAATGTTTGAAGCTACTGACTGAATGAAAGGAGCTGGCACCTCACTCTCTTTGAATCTTCTTTATCATGCTAAGAGGAGCGGGAAAAAGCAAAAAATTTCAGAATTGCACCTTGCAATGCGGAGAAATTACTGTTTGTGCATTTACAATATTCATTGATTTTTGCCATTGAAAAACGTCCAGAAATGATTGAAGTTACTGACTGAATGAAAGGAGCTGGCATCTCACTCTCTTTGAATCTTCTTTATCATGCTAAGAGGAGCAGGAAAAAGCAAAAAATTTCAGAATTGCACCTTGCAATGCGGAGAAATTACTGTTTGTGCATTTACAATATTCATTGATTTTTGCATTGAAAAACGTCCAGAAATGATTGAAGCTACTGACTGAATGAAAGGAGCTGGCATCTCACTCTCTTTGAATCTTCTTTATCATGCTAAGAGGAGCAGGAAAAAGCAAAAAATTTCAGAATTGCACCTTGCAATGCGGAGAAATTACAGTTTGTGCATTTACAATATTCATTGATTTTTGCCATTGAAAAACATCCAGAAATGATTGAAGCTACTGACTGAAAGAAAGGAGCTGGCATCTCACTCTCTTTGAATCTTCTTTATCATGCTAAGAGGAGCAGGAAAAAGCAATAAATTTCAGACTTGCACCTTGCAATGCGGAGAAATTACTGTTTGTGCATTTACAATATTCATTGATTTTTGCCATTGAAAAACATTATGTTATTCATATACCAGAAATGTTTGAAGCTACTGACTGAATGAAAGTAGCTGGCATCTCACTCTCTTTGAATCTTCTTTATCATGCTAAGAGGAGCAGGAAAAATCAAAAAATTTCAGAATTGCACCTTGCAATGCGGAGAAATTACTGTTTGTGCATTTACAATATTCATTGATTTTTGCCATTGAAAAACGTCCAGAAATGATTGAAGCTACTGACTGAATGAAAGGAGCTGGCATCTCACTCTCTTTGAATCTTCTTTATCATGCTAAGAGGAGCAGGAAAAAGCAAAAAATTTCAGAATTGCACCTTGCAATGCGGAGAAATTACTGTTTGTGCATTTACAATATTCATTGATTTTTGCCATTGAAAAACATCATGTTATTCATATACCAGAAATGATTGAAGCTACTGACTGAATGAAAGGAGCTGGCATCTCACTCTCTTTGAATCTTCTTTATCATGCTAAGAGGAGCAGGAAAAAGTAAAACATTTCAGAATTGCACCTTGCAATGCGGAGAAATTACTGTTTGTGCATTTATAATATTCAATGATTTTTGCCTTTGAAAAACGTCCAGAAATGATTGAAGCTACTGACTGAACGAAAGGAGCTGGCATCTCACTCTCTTTGAATCTTCTTTATCATGCTAAGAGGAGCAGGAAAAAGCAAAAAATTTCAGAATTGCACCTTGCAATGCAGAGAAATTACTGTTTGTGCATTTACAATATTCATTGATTTTTGCCATTGAAAAACGTCCAGAAATGATTGAAGCTACTGACTGAATGAAAGGAGCTGGCATCTCACTCTCTTTGAATCTTCTTTATCATGCTAAGAGGAGCAGGAAAAAGCAAAAAATTTCAGAATTGCACCTTGCAATGCGGAGAAATTACTGTTTGTGCATTTACAATATTCATTGATTTTTGCCATTGAAAAACATCATGTTATTCATTTACCAGAAATGTTTGAAGCTACTGACTGAATGAAAGGAGCTGACATCTCACTCTCTTTGAATCTTCTTTATCATGCTAAGAGGAGCAGGAAAAAGCAAAAAATTTCAGAATTGCACCTTGCAATGCAGAGAAATTACTGTTTGTGCATTTACAATATTCATTGATTTTTGCCATTGAAAAACGTCCAGAAATGATTGAAGCTACTGACTGAATGAAAGGAGCTGGCATCTCACTCTCTTTGAATCTTCTTTATCATGCTAAGAGGAGCAGGAAAAAGCAAAAAATTTCAGAATTGCACCTTGCAATGCGGAGAAATTACTGTTTGTGCATTTACAATATTCATTGATTTTTGCCATTGAAAAACATCATGATATTCATATACCAGAAATGTTTGAAGCTACTGACTGAATGAAAGGAGCTGGCATCTCACTCTCTTTGAATCTTCTTTATCATGCTAAGAGGAGCAGGAAAAAGCAAAAAATTTCAGAATTGCACCTTGCAATGCGGAGAAATTACTGTTTGTGCATTTACAATATTCATTGATTTTTGCCATTGAAAAACATCATGTTATTCATATACCAGAAATGTTTGAAGCTACTGACTGAATGAAAGGAGCTGGCATCTCACTCTCTTTGAATCTTCTTTATCATGCTAAGAGGAGCAGGAAAAAGCAAAAAATTTCAGAATTGCACCTTGCAATGTGGAGAAATTACTGTGCATTTACAATATTCATTGATTTTTACCATTGAAAAACGTCCAGAAATGATTGAAGCTACTGACTGAATGAAAGTAGCTGGCATCTCACTCTCTTTGAATCTTCTTTATCATGCTAAGAGGAGCAGGAAAAAGCAAAAAATTTCAGACTTGCACCTTGCAATGCGGAGAAATTACTGTTTGTGCATTTACAATATTCATTGATTTTTGACATTGAAAAACATCATGTTATTCATATACCAGAAATGTTTGAAGCTACTGACTGAATGAAAGGAGCTGGCATCTCACTCTCTTTGAATCTTCTTTATCATGCTAAGCGGAGCAGGAAAAAGCAAAAAATTTCAGAATTGCACCTTGCAATGCGGAGAAATTACTGTTTGTGCATTTACAATATTCATTGATTTTTGCCATTGAAAAACATGTTATTCATATACCAGAAATGTTTGAAGCTACTGACTGAATGAAAGGAGCTGGCACCTCACTCTCTTTGAATCTTCTTTATCATGCTAAGAGGAGCGTGAAAAAGCAAAAAAATTCAGAATTGCACCTTGCAATGCGGAGAAATTACTGTTTGTGCATTTACAATATTCATTGATTTTTGCCATTGAAAAACGTCCAGAAATGATTGAAAGTACTGACTGAATGAAAGGAGCTGGCATCTCACTCTCTTTGAATCTTCTTTATCATGCTAAGAGGAGCAGGAAAAAGCAAAAAATTTCAGAATTGCACCTTGCAATGCGGAGAAATTACTGTTTGCGCATTTACAATATTCATTGATTTTTGCCATTGAAAAACGTCCAGAAATGATTGAAGCTACTGACTGAATGAAAGGAGCTGGCATCTCACTCTCTTTGAATCTTCTTTATCACGCTAAGAGGAGCAGGAAAAAGTAAAAAATTTCAGAATTGCACCTTGCAATGCGGAGAAATTACAGTTTGTGCATTTACAATATTCATTGATTTTTGCCATTGAAAAACATCCAGAAATGATTGAAGCTACTGACTGAATGAAAGGAGCTGGCATCTCACTCTCTTTGAATCTTCTTTATCATGCTAAGAGGAGCAGGAAAAAGCAAAAAATTTCAGAATTGCACCTTGCAATGCGGAGAAATTACTGTTTGTGCATTTACAATATTCATTGATTTTTGCCATTGAAAAACATCATGTTATTCATATACCAGAAATGTTTGAAGCTACTGACTGAATGAAAGGAGCTGGCATCTCACTCTCTTTGAATCTTCATTATCATGCTAAGAGGAGCAGGAAAAAGCAAAAAATTTCAGAATTGCACCTTGCAATGCGGAGAAATTACTGTTTGTGCATTTACAATATTCATTGATTTTTGCCATTGAAAAACATGTTATTCATATACCAGAAATGTTTGAAGCTACTGACTGAATGAAAGGAGCTGGCACCTCACTCTCTTTGAATCTTCTTTATGATGCTAAGAGGAGCGGGAAAAAGCAAAAAAATTCAGAATTGCACCTTGCAATGCGGAGAAATTACTGTTTGTGCATTTACAATATTCATTGATTTTTGCCATTGAAAAACGTCCAGAAATGATTGAAAGTACTGACTGAATGAAAGGAGCTGGCATCTCACTCTCTTTGAATCTTCTTTATCATGCTAAGAGGAGCAGGAAAAAGCAAAAAATTTCAGAATTGCACCTTGCAATGCGGAGAAATTACTGTTTGTGCATTTACAATATTCATTGATTTTTGCCATTGAAAAACGTCCAGAAATGATTGAAGCTACTGACTGAATGAAAGGAGCTGGCATCTCACTCTCTTTGAATCTTCTTTATCATGCTAAGAGGAGCAGGAAAAAGTAAAAAATTTCAGAATTGCACCTTGCAATGCGGAGAAATTACAGTTTGTGCATTTACAATATTCATTGATTTTTGCCATTGAAAAACATCCAGAAATGATTGAAGCTACTGACTGAATGAAAGGAGCTGGCATCTCACTCTCTTTGAATCTTCTTTATCAGGCTAAGAGGAGCAGGAAAAAGCAAAAAATTTCAGAATTGCACCTTGCAATGCGGAGAAATTACTGTTTGTGCATTTAAAATATTCATTGATTTTTGCCATTGAAAAACATCATGTTATTCATATACCAGAAATGTTTGAAGCTACTGACTGAATGAAAGGAGCTGGCATCTCACTCTCTTTGAATCTTCATTATCATGCTAAGAGGAGCAGGAAAAAGCAAAAAATTTCAGAATTGCACCTTGCAATGTGGAGAAATTACTGTTTGTGCATTTACAATATTCATTGATTTTTAACAATGAAAAACGTCCAGAAATGATTGAATCTACTGACTGAATGAAAGTAGCTGGCATCTCACTCTCTTTGAATCTTCTTTATCATGCTAAGAGGAGCAGGAAAAAGCAAAAAATTTCAGAATTGCACCTTGCAATGCGGAGAAATTACTGTTTGTGCATTTACAATATTCATTGATTTTTGCCATTGAAAAACATCATGTTATTCATATACCAGAAATGTTTGAAGCTACTGACTGAATGAAAGGAGCTGGCATCTCACTCTCTTTGAATCTTCTTTATCATGCTAAGAGGAGCAGGAAAAAGCAAAAAATTTCAGAATTGCACCTTGCAATGTGGAGAAATTACTGTTTGTGCATTTACAATATTCATTGATTTTTACCATTGAAAAACGTCCAGAAATGATTGAAGCTACTGACTGAATGAAAGTAGCTGGCATCTCACTCTCTTTGAATCTTCTTTATCATACTAAGAGGAGCAGGAAAAAGCAAAAAATTTCAGACTTGCACCTTGCAATGCGGAGAAATTACTGTTTGTGCATTTACAATATTCATTGATTTTTGCCATTGAAAAACATCATGTTATTCATATACCAGAAATGTTTGAAGCTACTGACTGAATGAAAGGAGCTGGCATCTCACTCTCTTTGAATCTTCTTTATCATGCTAAGAGGAGCAGGAAAAAGCAAAAAATTTCAGAATTGCACCTTGCAATGCGGAGAAATTACTGTTTGTGCATTTACAATATTCATTGATTTTTGCCATTGAAAAACGTCCAGAAATGATTGAAGCTACTGACTGAATGAAAGGAGCTGGCATCTCACTCTCTTTGAATCTTCTTTATCATGCTAAGAGGAGCAGGAAAAAGCAAAAAATTTCAGAATTGCACCTTGCAATGCGGAGAAATTACTGTTTGCGCATTTACAATATTCATTGATTTTTGCCATTGAAAAACGTCCAGAAATGATTGAAGCTACTGACTGAATGAAAGGAGCTGGCATCTCACTCTCTTTGAATCTTCTTTATCATGCTAAGAGGAGCAGGAAAAAGCAAAAAATTTCAGAATTGCACCTTGCAATGCGGAGAAATTACTGTTTGTGCATTTACAATATTCATTGATTTTTGCCATTGAAAAACATCATGTTATTCATATACCAGAAATGTTTGAAGCTACTGACTGAATGAAAGGAGCTGGCATCTCACTCTCTTTGAATCTTCTTTATCATGCTAAGAGGAGCAGGAAAAAGCAAAAAATTTCAGAATTGCACCTTGCAATGCGGAGAAATTACTGTTTGTGCATTTACAATATTCATTGATTTTTGCCATTGAAAAACGTCCAGAAATGATTGAAGCTACTGACTGAATGAAAGGAGCTGGCATCTCACTCTCTTTGAATCTTCTTTATCATGCTAAGAGGAGCAGGAAAAAGCAAAAAATTTCAGAATTGCACCTTGCAATGCGGAGAAATTACTGTTTGTGCATTTAAAATATTCATTGATTTTTGCCATTGAAAAACATCATGTTATTCATATACCAGAAATGTTTGAAGCTACTGACTGAATGAAAGGAGCTGGCATCTCACTCTCTTTGAATCTTCATTATCATGCTAAGAGGAGCAGGAAAAAGCAAAAAATTTCAGAATTGCACCTTGCAATGTGGAGAAATTACTGTTTGTGCATTTACAATATTCATTGATTTTTAACAATGAAAAACGTCCAGAAATGATTGAATCTACTGACTGAATGAAAGTAGCTGGCATCTCACTCTCTTTGAATCTTCTTTATCATGCTAAGAGGAGCAGGAAAAAGCAAAAAATTTCAGAATTGCACCTTGCAATGCGGAGAAATTACTGTTTGTGCATTTACAATATTCATTGATTTTTGCCATTGAAAAACATCATGTTATTCATATACCAGAAATGTTTGAAGCTACTGACTGAATGAAAGGAGCTGGCATCTCACTCTCTTTGAATCTTCTTTATCATGCTAAGAGGAGCAGGAAAAAGCAAAAAATTTCAGAATTGCACCTTGCAATGTGGAGAAATTACAGTTTGTGCATTTACAATATTCATTGATTTTTACCATTGAAAAACGTCCAGAAATGATTGAAGCTACTGACTGAATGAAAGTAGCTGGCATCTCACTCTCTTTGAATCTTCTTTATCATACTAAGAGGAGCAGGAAAAAGCAAAAAATTTCAGACTTGCACCTTGCAATGCGGAGAAATTACTGTTTGTGCATTTACAATATTCATTGATTTTTGCCATTGAAAAACATCATGTTATTCATATACCAGAAATGTTTGAAGCTACTGACTGAATGAAAGGAGCTGGCATCTCACTCTCTTTGAATCTTCTTTATCATGCTAAGAGGAGCAGGAAAAAGCAAAAAATTTCAGAATTGCACCTTGCAATGCGGAGAAATTACTGTTTGTGCATTTACAATATTCATTGATTTTTGCCATTGAAAAACGTCCAGAAATGATTGAAGCTACTGACTGAATGAAAGGAGCTGGCATCTCACTCTCTTTGAATCTTCTTTATCATGCTAAGAGGAGCAGGAAAAAGCAAAAAATTTCAGAATTGCACCTTGCAATGCGGAGAAATTACTGTTTGCGCATTTACAATATTCATTGATTTTTGCCATTGAAAAACGTCCAGAAATGATTGAAGCTACTGACTGAATGAAAGGAGCTGGCATCTCACTCTCTTTGAATCTTCTTTATCATGCTAAGAGGAGCAGGAAAAAGCAAAAAATTTCAGAATTGCACCTTGCAATGCGGAGAAATTACTGTTTGTGCATTTACAATATTCATTGATTTTTGCCATTGAAAAACATCATGTTATTCATATACCAGAAATGTTTGAAGCTACTGACTGAATGAAAGGAGCTGGCATCTCACTCTCTTTGAATCTTCTTTATCATGCTAAGAGGAGCAGGAAAAAGCAAAAAATTTCAGAATTGCACCTTGCAATGCGGAGAAATTACTGTTTGTGCATTTACAATATTCATTGATTTTTGCCATTGAAAAACGTCCAGAAATGATTGAAGCTACTGACTGAATGAAAGGAGCTGGCATCTCACTCTCTTTGAATCTTGTTTATCATGCTAAGAGGAGCAGGAAAAAGCAAAAAATTTCAGAATTGCACCTTGCAATGCGGAGAAATTACTGTTTGTGCATTTACAATATTCATTGATTTTTGCCATTGAAAAACATCATGTTATTCATATACCAGAAATGATTGAAGCTACTGACTGAATGAAAGGAGCTGGCATCTCACTCTCTTTGAATCTTCTTTATCATGCTAAGAGGAGCAGGAAAAAGTAAAAAATTTCAGAATTGCACCTTGCAATGCGGAGAAATTACTGTTTGTGCATTTATAATATTCAATGATTTTTGCCATTGAAAAACGTCCAGAAATGATTGAAGCTACTGACTGAACGAAAGGAGCTGGCATCTCACTCTCTTTGAATCTTCTTTATCATGCTAAGAGGAGCAGGAAAAAGCAAAAAATTTCAGAATTGCACCTTGCAATGCGGAGAAATTACTGTTTATGTATTTACAATATTCATTGATTTTTGCCATTGAAAAACGTCCAGAAATGATTGAAGCTACTGACTGAATGAAAGGAGCTGGCATCTCACTCTCTTTGAATCTTCTTTATCATGCTAAGAGGAGCAGGAAAAAGCAAATAATTTCAGAATTGCACCTTGCAATGCGGAGAAATTACTGTTTGTGCATTTACAATATTCATTGATTTTTGCCTTTGAAAAACATCATGTTATTCATATACCAGAAATGTTTGAAGCTACTGACTGAATGAAAGGAGCTGACATCTCACGCTCTTTGAATCTTCTTTATCATGCTAAGAGGAGCAGGAAAAAGCAAAACATTTCAGAATTGCACCTTGCAATGCGGAGAAATTACTGTTTGTGCATTTACAATATTCATTGATTTTTGCCATTGAAAAACGTCCAGAAATGATTGAAGCTACTGACTGAATGAAAGGAGCTGGCATCTCACTCTCTTTGAATCTTCTTTATCATGCTAAGAGGAGCAGGAAAAAGCAAAAAATTTCAGAATTGCACCTTGCAATGCGGAGAAATTACTGTTTGTGCATTTACAATATTCATTGATTTTTGCCATTGAAAAACATCATGTTATTCATATACCAGAAATGTTTGAAGCTACTGACTGAATGAAAGGAGCTGGCATCTCACTCTCTTTGAATCTTCTTTATCATGCTAAGAGGAGCAGGAAAAAGCAAAAAATTTCAGAATTGCACCTTGCAATGCGGAGAAATTACTGTTTGTGCATTTACAATATTCATTGATTTTTGCCATTGAAAAACGTCCAGAAATGATTGAAGCTACTGACTGAATGAAAGGAGCTGGCATCTCACTCTCTTTGAATCTTCTTTATCATGCTAAGAGGAGCAGGAAAAAGCAAAAAATTTCAGAATTGCACCTTGCAATGCGGAGAAATTACTGTTTGTGCATTTACAATATTCATTGATTTTTGCCATTGAAAAACATCATGTTATTCATATACCAGAAATGTTTGAAGCTACTGACTGAATGAAAGGAGCTGACATCTCACGCTCTTTGAATCTTCTTTATCATGCTAAGAGGAGCAGGAAAAAGCAAAAAATTTCAGAATTGCACCTTGCAATGCGGAGAAATTACTGTTTGTGCATTTACAATATTCATTGATTTTTGCCATTGAAAAACGTCCAGAAATGATTGAAGCTACTGACTGAATGAAAGGAGCTGGCATCTCACTCTCTTTGAATCTTCTTTATCATGCTAAGAGGAGCAGGAAAAAGCAAAAAATTTCAGAATTGCACCTTGCAATGCGGAGAAATTACTGTTTGTGCATTTACAATATTCATTGATTTTTGCCATTGAAAAACATCATGTTATTCATATACCAGAAATGTTTGAAGCTACTGACTGAATGAAAGGAGCTGGCATCTCACTCTCTTTGAATCTTCTTTATCATGCTAAGAGGAGCAGGAAAAAGCAAAAAATTTCAGAATTGCACCTTGCAATGCGGAGAAATTACTGTTTGTGCATTTACAATATTCATTGATTTTTGCCATTGAAAAACATCATGTTATTCATATACCAGAAATGTTTGAAGCTACTGACTGAATGAAAGGAGCTGGCATCTCACTCTCTTTGAATCTTCTTTATCATGCTAAGAGGAGCAGGAAAAAGCAAAAAATTTCAGAATTGCACCTTGCAATGCGGAGAAATTACTGTTTGTGCATTTACAATATTCATTGATTTTTGCCATTGAAAAACGTCCAGAAATGATTGAAGCTACTGACTGAATGAAAGGAGCTGGCATCTCACTCTCTTTGAATCTTCTTTATCATGCTAAGAGGAGCAGGAAAAAGCAAAACATTTCAGAATTGCACCTTGCAATGCGGAGAAATTACTGTTTGTGCATTTACAATATTCATTGATTTTTGCCATTGAAAAACGTCCAGAAATGATTGAAGCTACTGACTGAATGAAAGGAGCTGGCATCTCACTCTCTTTGAATCTTCTTTATCATGCTAAGAGGAGCAGGAAAAAGCAAAAAATTTCAGAATTGCACCTTGCAATGCGGAGAAATTACTGTTTGTGCATTTACAATATTCATTGATTTTTGCCATTGAAAAACGTCCAGAAATGATTGAAGCTACTGACTGAATGAAAGGAGCTGGCATCTCACTCTCTTTGAATCTTCTTTATCATGCTAAGAGGAGCAGGAAAAAGCAAAAAATTTCAAAATTGCACCTTGCAATGCGGAGAAATTACTGTTTGTGCATTTACAATATTCATTGATTTTTGCCATTGAAAAACATCATGTTATTCATATACCAGAAATGTTTGAAGCTACTGACTGAATGAAAGGAGCTGGCATCTCACTCTCTTTGAATGTTCTTTATCATGCTAAGAGGAGCAGGAAAAAGCAAAAAATTTCAGAATTGCACCTTGCAATGCGGAGAAATTACTGTTTGTGCATTTACAATATTCATTGATTTTTGCCATTGAAAAACGTCCAGAAATGATTGAAGCTACTGACTGAATGAAAGGAGCTGGCATCTCACTCTCTTTGAATCTTGTTTATCATGCTAAGAGGAGCAGGAAAAAGCAAAAAATTTCAGAATTGCACCTTGCAATGCGGAGAAATTACTGTTTGTGCATTTACAATATTCATTGATTTTTGCCATTGAAAAACATCATGTTATTCATATACCAGAAATGATTGAAGCTACTGACTGAATGAAAGGAGCTGGCATCTCACTCTCTTTGAATCTTCTTTATCATGCTAAGAGGAGCAGGAAAAAGTAAAAAATTTCAGAATTGCACCTTGCAATGCGGAGAAATTACTGTTTGTGCATTTATAATATTCAATGATTTTTGCCATTGAAAAACGTCCAGAAATGATTGAAGCTACTGACTGAACGAAAGGAGCTGGCATCTCACTCTCTTTGAATCTTCTTTATCATGCTAAGAGGAGCAGGAAAAAGCAAAAAATTTCAGAATTGCACCTCGCAATGCGGAGAAATTACTGTTTGTGCGTTTACAATATTCATTGATTTTTGCCATTGAAAAACGTCCAGAAATGATTGAAGCTACTGACTGAATGAAAGGAGCTGGCATCTCACTCTCTTTGAATCTTCTTTATCATGCTAAGAGGAGCAGGAAAAAGCAAAAAATTTCAGAATTGCACCTTGCAATGCGGAGAAATTACTGTTTGTGCATTTACAATATTCATTGATTTTTGCCATTGAAAAACATCATATTATTCATATACCAGAAATGTTTGAAGCTACTGACTGAATGAAAGGAGCTGACATCTCACGCTCTTTGAATCTTCTTTATCATGCTAAGAGGAGCAGGAAAAAGCAAAAAATTTCAGAATTGCACCTTGCAATGCGGAGAAATTACTGTTTGTGCATTTACAATATTCATTGATTTTTGCCATTGAAAAACGTCCAGAATTGATTGAAGCTACTGACTGAATGAAAGGAGCTGGCATCTCACTCTCTTTGAATCTTCTTTATCATGCTAAGAGGAGCAGGAAAAAGCAAAAAATTTCAGAATTGCACCTTGCAATGCGGAGAAATTACTGTTTGTGCATTTACAATATTCATTGATTTTTGCCATTGAAAAACATCATGTTATTCATATACCAGAAATGTTTGAAGCTACTGACTGAATGAAAGGAGCTGGCATCTCACTCTCTTTGAATCTTCTTTATCATGCTAAGAGGAGCAGGAAAAAGCAAAAAATTTCAGAATTGCACCTTGCAATGCGGAGAAATTACTGTTTGTGCATTTACAATATTCATTGATTTTTGCCATTGAAAAACATCATGTTATTCATATACCAGAAATGTTTGAAGCTACTGACTGAATGAAAGGAGCTGGCATCTCACTCTCTTTGAATCTTCTTTATCATGCTAAGAGGAGCAGGGAAAAGCAAAAAATTTCAGAATTGCACCTTGCAATGTGGAGAAATTACTGTTTGTGCATTTACAATATTCATTGATTTTTACCATTGAAAAACGTCCAGAAATGATTGAAGCTACTGACTGAATGAAAGGAGCTGGCACCTCACTCTCTTTGAATCTTCTTTATCATGCTAAGAGGAGCGGGAAAAAGCAAAAAAATTCAGAATTGCACCTTGCAATGCGGAGAAATTACTGTTTGTGCATTTACAATATTCATTGATTTTTGCATTGAAAAACGTCCAGAAATGATTGAAAGTACTGACTGAATGAAAGGAGCTGGCATCTCACTCTCTTTGAATCTTCTTTATCATGCTAAGAGGAGCAGGAAAAAGCAAAAAATTTCAGAATTGCACCTTGCAATGCGGAGAAATTACTGTTTGTGCATTTACAATATTCATTGATTTTTGCCATTGAAAAACATCATGTTATTCATATACCAGAAATGTTTGAAGCTACTGACTGAATGAAAGGAGCTGGCATCTCACTCTCTTTGAATCTTCATTATCATGCTAAGAGGAGCAGGAAAAAGCAAAAAAATTCAGAATTGCACCTTGCAATGCGGAGAAATTACTGTTTGTGCATTTACAATATTCATTGATTTTTGCCATTGAAAAACATGTTATTCATATACCAGAAATGTTTGAAGCTACTGACTGAATGAAAGGAGCTGGCACCTCACTCTCTTTGAATCTTCTTTATCATGCTAAGAGGAGCGGGAAAAAGCAAAAAAATTCAGAATTGCACCTTGCAATGCGGAGAAATTACTGTTTGTGCATTTACAATATTCATTGATTTTTGCCATTGAAAAACGTCCAGAAATGATTGAAAGTACTGACTGAATGAAAGGAGCTGGCATCTCACTCTCTTTGAATCTTCTTTATCATGCTAAGAGGAGCAGGAAAAAGCAAAAAATTTCAGAATTGCACCTTGCAATGCGGAGAAATTACTGTTTGTGCATTTACAATATTCATTGATTTTTGCCATTGAAAAACGTCCAGAAATGATTGAAGCTACTGACTGAATGAAAGGAGCTGGCATCTCACTCTCTTTGAATCTTCTTTATCATGCTAAGAGGAGCAGGAAAAAGTAAAAAATTTCAGAATTGCACCTTGCAATGCGGAGAAATTACAGTTTGTGCATTTACAATATTCATTGATTTTTGCCATTGAAAAACATCCAGAAATGATTGAAGCTACTGACTGAATGAAAGGAGCTGGCATCTCACTCTCTTTGAATCTTCTTTATCATGCTAAGAGGAGCAGGAAAAAGCAAAAAATTTCAGAATTGCACCTTGCAATGCGGAGAAAATACTGTTTGTGCATTTACAATATTCATTGATTTTTGCCATTGAAAAACATCATGTTATTCATATACCAGAAATGTTTGAAGCTACTGACTGAATGAAAGGAGCTGGCATCTCACTCTCTTTGAATCTTCATTATCATGCTAAGAGGAGCAGGAAAAAGCAAAAAATTTCAGAATTGCACCTTGCAATGTGGAGAAATTACTGTTTGTGCATTTACAATATTCATTGATTTTTAACAATGAAAAACGTCCAGAAATGATTGAATCTACTGACTGAATGAAAGTAGCTGGCATCTCACTCTCTTTGAATCTTCTTTATCATGCTAAGAGGAGCAGGAAAAAGCAAAAAATTTCAGAATTGCACCTTGCAATGCGGAGAAATTACTGTTTGTGCATTTACAATATTCATTGATTTTTGCCATTGAAAAACATCGTTATTCATATACCAGAAATGTTTGAAGCTACTGACTGAATGAAAGGAGCTGGCATCTCACTCTCTTTGAATCTTCTTTATCATGCTAAGAGGAGCAGGAAAAAGCAAAAAATTTCAGAATTGCACCTTGCAATGCGGAGAAATTACTGTTTGTGCATTTACAATATTCATTGATTTTTGCCATTGAAAAACATCATGTTATTCATATACCAGAAATGTTTGAAGCTACTGACTGAATGAAAGGAGCTGGCATCTCACTCTCTTTGAATCTTCTTTATCATGCTAAGAGGAGCAGGAAAAAGCAAAAAATTTCAGAATTGCACCTTGCAATGTGGAGAAATTACTGTTTGTGCATTTACAATATTCATTGATTTTTACCATTGAAAAACGTCCAGAAATGATTGAAGCTACTGACTGAATGAAAGTAGCTGGCATCTCACTCTCTTTGAATCTTCTTTATCATACTAAGAGGAGCAGGAAAAAGCAAAAAATTTCAGACTTGCACCTTGCAATGCGGAGAAATTACTGTTTGTGCATTTACAATATTCATTGATTTTTGCCATTGAAAAACAGCATGTTATTCATATACCAGAAATGTTTGAAGCTACTGACTGAATGAAAGGAGCTGGCATCTCACTCTCTTTGAATCTTCTTTATCATGCTAAGAGGAGCAGGAAAAAGCAAAAAATTTCAGAATTGCACCTTGCAATGCGGAGAAATTACTGTTTGTGCATTTACAATATTCATTGATTTTTGCCATTGAAAAACGTCCAGAAATGATTGAAGCTACTGACTGAATGAAAGGAGCTGGCATCTCACTCTCTTTGAATCTTCTTTATCATGCTAAGAGGAGCAGGAAAAAGCAAAAAATTTCAGAATTGCACCTTGCAATGCGGAGAAATTACTGTTTGTGCATTTACAATATTCATTGATTTTTGCCATTGAAAAACGTCCAGAAATGATTGAAGCTACTGACTGAATGAAAGGAGCTGGCATCTCACTCTCTTTGAATCTTCTTTATCATGCTAAGAGGAGCAGGAAAAAGCAAAAAATTTCAGAATTGCACCTTGCAATGCGGAGAAATTACTGTTTGTGCATTTACAATATTCATTGATTTTTGCCATTGAAAAACATCATGTTATTCATATACCAGAAATGTTTGAAGCTACTGACTGAATGAAAGGAGCTGGCATCTCACTCTCTTTGAATCTTCTTTATCATGCTAAGAGGAGCAGGAAAAAGCAAAAAATTTCAGAATTGCACCTTGCAATGCGGAGAAATTACTGTTTGTGCATTTACAATATTCATTGATTTTTGCCATTGAAAAACGTCCAGAAATGATTGAAGCTACTGACTGAATGAAAGGAGCTGGCATCTCACTCTCTTTGAATCTTGTTTATCATGCTAAGAGGAGCAGAGCAGGAAAAAGCAAAAAATTTCAGAATTGCACCTTGCAATGCGGAGAAAATTACTGTTTGTGCATTTACAATATTCATTGATTTTTGCCATTGAAAAACATCATGTTATTCATATACCAGAAATGATTGAAGCTACTGACTGAATGAAAGGAGCTGGCATCTCACTCTCTTTGAATCTTCTTTATCATGCTAAGAGGAGCAGGAAAAAGTAAAAAAATTTCAGAATTGCACCTTGCAATGCGGAGAAATTACTGTTTGTGCATTTATAATATTCAATGATTTTTGCCATTGAAAAACGTCCAGAAATGATTGAAGCTACTGACTGAACGAAAGGAGCTGGCATCTCACTCTCTTTGAATCTTCTTTATCATGCTAAGAGGAGCAGGAAAAAGCAAAAAATTTCAGAATTGCACCTTGCAATGCGGAGAAATTACTGTTTGTGCATTTACAATATTCATTGATTTTTGCCATTGAAAAACGTCCAGAAATGATTGAAGCTACTGACTGAATGAAAGGAGCTGGCATCTCACTCTCTTTGAATCTTCTTTATCATGCTAAGAGGAGCAGGAAAAAGCAAATAATTTCAGAATTGCACCTTGCAATGCGGAGAAATTACTGTTTGTGCATTTACAATATTCATTGATTTTTGCCTTTGAAAAACATCATGTTATTCATATACCAGAAATGTTTGAAGCTACTGACTGAATGAAAGGAGCTGACATCTCACGCTCTTTGAATCTTCTTTATCATGCTAAGAGGAGCAGGAAAAAGCAAAACATTTCAGAATTGCACCTTGCAATGCGGAGAAATTACTGTTTGTGCATTTACAATATTCATTGATTTTTGCCATTGAAAAACGTCAGAAATGATTGAAGCTACTGACTGAATGAAAGGAGCTGGCATCTCACTCTCTTTGAATCTTCTTTATCATGCTAAGAGGAGCAGGAAAAAGCAAAAATTTCAGAATTGCACCTTGCAATGCCGAGAAATTACTGTTTGTGCATTTACAATATTCATTGATTTTTGCCATTGAAAAACATCATGTTATTCATATACCAGAAATGTTTGAAGCTACTGACTGAATGAAAGGAGCTGGCATCTCACTCTCTTTGAATCTTCATTATCATGCTAAGAGGAGCAGGAAAAAGCAAAAATTTCAGAATTGCACCTTGCAATGCGGAGAAATTACTGTTTGTGCATTTACAATATTCATTGATTTTTGCCATTGAAAAACATGTTATTCATATACCAGAAATGTTTGAAGCTACTGACTGAATGAAAGGAGCTGGCACCTCACTCTCTTTGAATCTTCTTTATCATGCTAAGAGGAGCGGGAAAAAGCAAAAAAATTCAGAATTGCACCTTGCAATGCGGAGAAATTACTGTTTGTGCATTTACAATATTCATTGATTTTTGCCATTGAAAAACGTCCAGAAATGATTGAAAGTACTGACTGAATGAAAGGAGCTGGCATCTCACTCTCTTTGAATCTTCTTTATCATGCTAAGAGGAGCAGGAAAAGCAAAAAATTTCAGAATTGCACCATGCAATGCGGAGAAATTACTGTTTGTGCATTTACAATATTCATTGATTTTTGCCATTGAAAAACATCCAGAAATGATTGAAGCTACTGACTGAATGAAAGGAGCTGGCATCTCACTCTCTTTGAATCTTGTTTATCATGCTAAGAGGAGCAGGAAAAAGCAAAAAATTTCAGAATTGCACCTTGCAATGCGGAGAAATTACTGTTTGTGCATTTACAATATTCATTGATTTTTGCCATTGAAAAACATCATGTTATTCATATACCAGAAATGATTGAAGCTACTGACTGAATGAAAGGAGCTGGCATCTCACTCTCTTTGAATCTTCTTTATCATGCTAAGAGGAGCAGGAAAAAGTAAAAAATTTCAGAATTGCACCTTGCAATGCGGAGAAATTACTGTTTGTGCATTTATAATATTCAATGATTTTTGCCATTGAAAACGTCCAGAAATGATTGAAGCTACTGACTGAACGAAAGGAGCTGGCATCTCACTCTCTTTGAATCTTCTTTATCATGCTAAGAGGAGCAGGAAAAAGCAAAAAATTTCAGAATTGCACCTTGCAATGCGGAGAAATTACTGTTTGTGCATTTACAATATTCATTGATTTTTGCCATTGAAAAACGTCCAGAAATGATTGAAAGTACTGACTGAATGAAAGGAGCTGGCATCTCACTCTCTTTGAATCTTCTTTATCATGCTAAGAGGAGCAGGAAAAAGCAAAAAATTTCAGAATTGCACCTTGCAATGCGGAGAAATTACTGTTTGTGCATTTACAATATTCATTGATTTTTGCCATTGAAAAACGTCCAGAAATGATTGAAGCTACTGACTGAATGAAAGGAGCTGGCATCTCACTCTCTTTGAATCTTGTTTATCATGCTAAGAGGAGCAGGAAAAAGCAAAAAATTTCAGAATTGCACCTTGCAATGCGGAGAAATTACTGTTTGTGCATTTACAATATTCATTGATTTTTGCCATTGAAAAACATCATGTTATTCATATACCAGAAATGATTGAAGCTACTGACTGAATGAAAGGAGCTGGCATCTCACTCTCTTTGAATCTTCTTTATCATGCTAAGAGGAGCAGGAAAAAGTAAAAAATTTCAGAATTGCACCTTGCAATGCGGAGAAATTACTGTTTGTGCATTTATAATATTCAATGATTTTTGCCATTGAAAAACGTCCAGAAATGATTGAAGCTACTGACTGAACGAAAGGAGCTGGCATCTCACTCTCTTTGAATCTTCTTTATCATGCTAAGAGGAGCAGGAAAAAGCAAAAAATTTCAGAATTGCACCTTGCAATGCGGAGAAATTACTGTTTGTGCATTTACAATATTCATTGATTTTTGCCATTGAAAAACGTCCAGAAATGATTGAAGCTACTGACTGAATGAAAGGAGCTGGCATCTCACTCTCTTTGAATCTTCTTTATCATGCTAAGAGGAGCAGGAAAAAGCAAATAATTTCAGAATTGCACCTTGCAATGCGGAGAAATTACTGTTTGTGCATTTACAATATTCATTGATTTTTGCCTTTGAAAAACATCATGTTATTCATATACCAGAAATGTTTGAAGCTACTGACTGAATGAAAGGAGCTGACATCTCACGCTCTTTGAATCTTCTTTATCATGCTAAGAGGAGCAGGAAAAAGCAAAACATTTCAGAATTGCACCTTGCAATGCGGAGAAATTACTGTTTGTGCATTTACAATATTCATTGATTTTTGCCATTGAAAAACGTCCAGAAATGATTGAAGCTACTGACTGAATGAAAGGAGCTGGCATCTCACTCTCTTTGAATCTTCTTTATCATGCTAAGAGGAGCAGGAAAAAGCAAAAAATTTCAGAATTGCACCTTGCAATGCCGAGAAATTACTGTTTGTGCATTTACAATATTCATTGATTTTTGCCATTGAAAAACATCATGTTATTCATATACCAGAAATGTTTGAAGCTACTGACTGAATGAAAGGAGCTGGCATCTCACTCTCTTTGAATCTTCATTATCATGCTAAGAGGAGCAGGAAAAAGCAAAAATTTCAGAATTGCACCTTGCAATGCGGAGAAATTACTGTTTGTGCATTTACAATATTCATTGATTTTTGCCATTGAAAAACATGTTATTCATATACCAGAAATGTTTGAAGCTACTGACTGAATGAAAGGAGCTGGCACCTCACTCTCTTTGAATCTTCTTTATCATGCTAAGAGGAGCGGGAAAAAGCAAAAAAATTCAGAATTGCACCTTGCAATGCGGAGAAATTACTGTTTGTGCATTTACAATATTCATTGATTTTTGCCATTGAAAAACGTCCAGAAATGATTGAAAGTACTGACTGAATGAAAGGAGCTGGCATCTCACTCTCTTTGAATCTTCTTTATCATGCTAAGAGGAGCAGGAAAAAGCAAAAAATTTCAGAATTGCACCTTGCAATGCGGAGAAATTACTGTTTGTGCATTTACAATATTCATTGATTTTTGCCATTGAAAAACGTCCAGAAATGATTGAAGCTACTGACTGAATGAAAGGAGCTGGCATCTCACTCTCTTTGAATCTTCTTTATCATGCTAAGAGGAGCAGGAAAAAGTAAAAAATTTCAGAATTGCACCTTGCAATGCGGAGAAATTACAGTTTGTGCATTTACAATATTCATTGATTTTTGCCATTGAAAAACATCCAGAAATGATTGAAGCTACTGACTGAATGAAAGGAGCTGGCATCTCACTCTCTTTGAATCTTCTTTATCAGGCTAAGAGGAGCAGGAAAAAGCAAAAAATTTCAGAATTGCACCTTGCAATGCGGAGAAATTACTGTTTGTGCATTTACAATATTCATTGATTTTTGCCATTGAAAAACATCATGTTATTCATATACCAGAAATGTTTGAAGCTACTGACTGAATGAAAGGAGCTGGCATCTCACTCTCTTTGAATCTTCTTTATCATGCTAAGAGGAGCGGGAAAAAGCAAAAAAATTCAGAATTGCACCTTGCAATGCGGAGAAATTACTGTTTGTGCATTTACAATATTCATTGATTTTTGCCATTGAAAAACGTCCAGAAATGATTGAAAGTACTGACTGAATGAAAGGAGCTGGCATCTCACTCTCTTTGAATCTTCTTTATCATGCTAAGAGGAGCAGGAAAAAGCAAAAAATTTCAGAATTGCACCATGCAATGCGGAGAAATTACTGTTTGTGCATTTACAATATTCATTGATTTTTGCCATTGAAAAACATCCAGAAATGATTGAAGCTACTGACTGAATGAAAGGAGCTGGCATCTCACTCTCTTTGAATCTTGTTTATCATGCTAAGAGGAGCAGGAAAAAGCAAAAATTTCAGAATTGCACCTTGCAATGCGGAGAAATTACTGTTTGTGCATTTACAATATTCATTGATTTTTGCCATTGAAAAACATCATGTTATTCATATACCAGAAATGATTGAAGCTACTGACTGAATGAAAGGAGCTGGCATCTCACTCTCTTTGAATCTTCTTTATCATGCTAAGAGGAGCAGGAAAAAGTAAAAATTTCAGAATTGCACCTTGCAATGCGGAGAAATTACTGTTTGTGCATTTATAATATTCAATGATTTTTGCCATTGAAAAACGTCCAGAAATGATTGAAGCTACTGACTGAACGAAAGGAGCTGGCATCTCACTCTCTTTGAATCTTCTTTATCATGCTAAGAGGAGCAGGAAAAAGCAAAAAATTTCAGAATTGCACCTTGCAATGCGGAGAAATTACTGTTTGTGCATTTACAATATTCATTGATTTTTGCCATTGAAAAACGTCCAGAAATGATTGAAAGTACTGACTGAATGAAAGGAGCTGGCATCTCACTCTCTTTGAATCTTCTTTATCATGCTAAGAGGAGCAGGAAAAAGCAAAAAATTTCAGAATTGCACCTTGCAATGCGGAGAAATTACTGTTTGTGCATTTACAATATTCATTGATTTTTGCCATTGAAAAACGTCCAGAAATGATTGAAGCTACTGACTGAATGAAAGGAGCTGGCATCTCACTCTCTTTGAATCTTGTTTATCATGCTAAGAGGAGCAGGAAAAAGCAAAAAATTTCAGAATTGCACCTTGCAATGCCGAGAAATTACTGTTTGTGCATTTACAATATTCATTGATTTTTGCCATTGAAAAACATCATGTTATTCATATACCAGAAATGTTTGAAGCTACTGACTGAATGAAAGGAGCTGGCATCTCACTCTCTTTGAATCTTCATTATCATGCTAAGAGGAGCAGGAAAAAGCAAAAAATTTCAGAATTGCACCTTGCAAGTGCGGAGAAATTACTGTTTGTGCATTTACAATATTCATTGATTTTTGCCATTGAAAAACATGTTATTCATATACCAGAAATGTTTGAAGCTACTGACTGAATGAAAGGAGCTGGCACCTCACTCTCTTTGAATCTTCTTTATCATGCTAAGAGGAGCGGGAAAAAGCAAAAAAATTCAGAATTGCACCTTGCAATGCGGAGAAATTACTGTTTGTGCATTTACAATATTCATTGATTTTTGCCATTGAAAAACGTCCAGAAATGATTGAAAGTACTGACTGAATGAAAGGAGCTGGCATCTCACTCTCTTTGAATCTTCTTTATCATGCTAAGAGGAGCAGGAAAAAGCAAAAAATTTCAGAATTGCACCTTGCAATGCGGAGAAATTACTGTTTGTGCATTTACAATATTCATTGATTTTTGCCATTGAAAAACGTCCAGAAATGATTGAAGCTACTGACTGAATGAAAGGAGCTGGCATCTCACTCTCTTTGAATCTTCTTTATCATGCTAAGAGGAGCAGGAAAAAGTAAAAAATTTCAGAATTGCACCTTGCAATGCGGAGAAATTACAGTTTGTGCATTTACAATATTCATTGATTTTTGCCATTGAAAAACATCCAGAAATGATTGAAGCTACTGACTGAATGAAAGGAGCTGGCATCTCACTCTCTTTGAATCTTCTTTATCAGGCTAAGAGGAGCAGGAAAAAGCAAAAAATTTCAGAATTGCACCTTGCAATGCGGAGAAATTACTGTTTGTGCATTTACAATATTCATTGATTTTTGCCATTGAAAAACATCATGTTATTCATATACCAGAAATGTTTGAAGCTACTGACTGAATGAAAGGAGCTGGCATCTCACTCTCTTTGAATCTTCATTATCATGCTAAGAAGAGCAGGAAAAAGCAAAAAATTTCAGAATTGCACCTTGCAATGTGGAGAAATTACTGTTTGTGCATTTACAATATTCATTGATTTTTAACAATGAAAAACGTCAAGAAATGATTGAATCTACTGACTGAATGAAAGTAGCTGGCATCTCACTCTCTTTGAATCTTCTTTATCATGCTAAGAGGAGCAGGAAAAAGCAAAAAATTTCAGAATTGCACCTTGCAATGCGGAGAAATTACTGTTTGTGCATTTACAATATTCATTGATTTTTGCCATTGAAAAACATCATGTTATTCATATACCAGAAATGTTTGAAGCTACTGACTGAATGAAAGGAGCTGGCATCTCACTCTCTTTGAATCTTCTTTATCATGCTAAGAGGAGCAGGAAAAAGCAAAAAATTTCAGAATTGCACCTTGCAATGCGGAGAAATTACTGTTTGTGCATTTACAATATTCATTGATTTTTGCCATTGAAAAACATCATGTTATTCATATACCAGAAATGTTTGAAGCTACTGACTGAATGAAAGGAGCTGGCATCTCACTCTCTTTGAATCTTCTTTATCATGCTAAGAGGAGCAGGAAAAAGCAAAAAATTTCAGAATTGCACCTTGCAATGTGGAGAAATTACTGTTTGTGCATTTACAATATTCATTGATTTTTACCATTGAAAAACGTCCAGAAATGATTGAAGCTACTGACTGAATGAAAGTAGCTGGCATCTCACTCTCTTTGAATCTTCTTTATCATACTAAGAGGAGCAGGAAAAAGCAAAAAATTTCAGACTTGCACCTTGCAATGCGGAGAAATTACTGTTTGTGCATTTACAATATTCATTGATTTTTGCCATTGAAAAACATCATGTTATTCATATACCAGAAATGTTTGAAGCTACTGACTGAATGAAAGGAGCTGGCATGTCACTCTCTTTGAATCTTCTTTATCATGCTAAGAGGAGCAGGAAAAGGCAAAAAATTTCAGAATTGCACCTTGCAATGCGGAGAAATTACTGTTTGTGCATTTACAATATTCATTGATTTTTGCCATTGAAAAACGTCCAGAAATGATTGAAGCTACTGACTGAATGAAAGGAGCTGGCATCTCACTCTCTTTGAATCTTCTTTATCATGCTAAGAGGAGCAGGAAAAAGCAAAAAATTTCAGAATTGCACCTTGCAATGCGGAGAAATTACTGTTTGTGCATTTACAATATTCATTGATTTTTGCCATTGAAAAACGTCCAGAAATGATTGAAGCTACTGAATGAATGAAAGGAGCTGGCATCTCACTCTCTTTGAATCTTCTTTATCATGCTAAGAGGAGCAGGAAAAAGCAAAAAATTTCAGAATTGCACCTTGCAATGCGGAGAAATTACTGTTTGTGCATTTACAATATTCATTGATTTTTGCCATTGAAAAACATGTTATTCATATACCAGAAATGTTTGAAGCTACTGACTGAATGAAAGGAGCTGGCATCTCACTCTCTTTGAATCTTCTTTATCATGCTAAGAGGAGCAGGAAAAAGCAAAAAATTTCAGAATTGCACCTTGCAATGCGGAGAAATTACTGTTTGTGCATTTACAATATTCATTGATTTTTGCCATTGAAAAACGTCCAGAAATGATTGAAGCTACTGACTGAATGAAAGGAGCTGGCATCTCACTCTCTTTGAATCTTGTTTATCATGCTAAGAGGAGCAGGAAAAAGCAAAAAATTTCAGAATTGCACCTTGCAATGCGGAGAAATTACTGTTTGTGCATTTACAATATTCATTGATTTTTGCCATTGAAAAACATCATGTTATTCATATACCAGAAATGATTGAAGCTACTGACTGAATGAAAGGAGCTGGCATCTCACTCTCTTTGAATCTTCTTTATCATGCTAAGAGGAGCAGGAAAAAGTAAAAAATTTCAGAATTGCACCTTGCAATGCGGAGAAATTACTGTTTGTGCATTTATAATATTCAATGATTTTTGCCATTGAAAAACGTCCAGAAATGATTGAAGCTACTGACTGAACGAAAGGAGCTGGCATCTCACTCTCTTTGAATCTTCTTTATCATGCTAAGAGGAGCAGGAAAAAGCAAAAAATTTCAGAATTGCACCTTGCAATGCGGAGAAATTACTGTTTGTGCATTTACAATATTCATTGATTTTTGCCATTGAAAAACGTCCAGAAATGATTGAAGCTACTGACTGAATGAAAGGAGCTGGCATCTCACTCTCTTTGAATCTTCTTTATCATGCTAAGAGGAGCAGGAAAAAGCAAATAATTTCAGAATTGCACCTTGCAATGCGGAGAAATTACTGTTTGTGCATTTACAATATTCATTGATTTTTGCCTTTGAAAAACATCATGTTATTCATATACCAGAAATGTTTGAAGCTACTGACTGAATGAAAGGAGCTGACATCTCACGCTCTTTGAATCTTCTTTATCATGCTAAGAGGAGCAGGAAAAAGCAAAACATTTCAGAATTGCACCTTGCAATGCGGAGAAATTACTGTTTGTGCATTTACAATATTCATTGATTTTTGCCATTGAAAAACGTCCAGAAATGATTGAAGCTACTGACTGAATGAAAGGAGCTGGCATCTCACTCTCTTTGAATCTTCTTTATCATGCTAAGAGGAGCAGGAAAAAGCAAAAAATTTCAGAATTGCACCTTGCAATGCGGAGAAATTACTGTTTGTGCATTTACAATATTCATTGATTTTTGCCATTGAAAAACATCATGTTATTCATATACCAGAAATGTTTGAAGCTACTGACTGAATGAAAGGAGCTGGCATCTCACTCTCTTTGAATCTTCTTTATCATGCTAAGAGGAGCAGGAAAAAGCAAAAAATTTCAGAATTGCACCTTGCAATGCGGAGAAATTACTGTTTGTGCATTTACAATATTCATTGATTTTTGCCATTGAAAAACGTCCAGAAATGATTGAAGCTACTGACTGAATGAAAGGAGCTGGCATCTCACTCTCTTTGAATCTTCTTTATCATGCTAAGAGGAGCAGGAAAAAGCAAAAAATTTCAGAATTGCACCTTGCAATGCGGAGAAATTACTGTTTGTGCATTTACAATATTCATTGATTTTTGCCATTGAAAAACATCATGTTATTCATATACCAGAAATGTTTGAAGCTACTGACTGAATGAAAGGAGCTGACATCTCACGCTCTTTGAATCTTCTTTATCATGCTAAGAGGAGCAGGAAAAAGCAAAACATTTCAGAATTGCACCTTGCAATGCGGAGAAATTACTGTTTGTGCATTTACAATATTCATTGATTTTTGCCATTGAAAAACGTCCAGAAATGATTGAAGCTACTGACTGAATGAAAGGAGCTGGCATCTCACTCTCTTTGAATCTTCTTTATCATGCTAAGAGGAGCAGGAAAAAGCAAAAAATTTCAGAATTGCACCTTGCAATGCGGAGAAATTACTGTTTGTGCATTTACAATATTCATTGATTTTTGCCATTGAAAAACATCATGTTATTCATATACCAGAAATGTTTGAAGCTACTGACTGAATGAAAGGAGCTGGCATCTCACTCTCTTTGAATCTTCTTTATCATGCTAAGAGGAGCAGGAAAAAGCAAAAAATTTCAGAATTGCACCTTGCAATGCGGAGAAATTACTGTTTGTGCATTTACAATATTCATTGATTTTTGCCATTGAAAAACATCATGTTATTCATATACCAGAAATGTTTGAAGCTACTGACTGAATGAAAGGAGCTGGCATCTCACTCTCTTTGAATCTTCTTTATCATGCTAAGAGGAGCAGGAAAAAGCAAAAAATTTCAGAATTGCACCTTGCAATGCGGAGAAATTACTGTTTGTGCATTTACAATATTCATTGATTTTTGCCATTGAAAAACGTCCAGAAATGATTGAAGCTACTGACTGAATGAAAGGAGCTGGCATCTCACTCTCTTTGAATCTTCTTTATCATGCTAAGAGGAGCAGGAAAAAGCAAAACATTTCAGAATTGCACCTTGCAATGCGGAGAAATTACTGTTTGTGCATTTACAATATTCATTGATTTTTGCCATTGAAAAACGTCCAGAAATGATTGAAGCTACTGACTGAATGAAAGGAGCTGGCATCTCACTCTCTTTGAATCTTCTTTATCATGCTAAGAGGAGCAGGAAAAAGCAAAAAATTTCAGAATTGCACCTTGCAATGCGGAGAAATTACTGTTTGTGCATTTACAATATTCATTGATTTTTGCCATTGAAAAACGTCCAGAAATGATTGAAGCTACTGACTGAATGAAAGGAGCTGGCATCTCTCTCTCTTTGAATCTTCTTTATCATGCTAAGAGGAGCAGGAAAAAGCAAAAAATTTCAGAATTGCACCTTGCAATGCGGAGAAATTACTGTTTGTGCATTTACAATATTCATTGATTTTTGCCATTGAAAAACATCATGTTATTCATATACCAGAAATGTTTGAAGCTACTGACTGAATGAAAGGAGCTGGCATCTCACTCTCTTTGAATCTTCTTTATCATGCTAAGAGGAGCAGGAAAAAGCAAAAAATTTCAGAATTGCACCTTGCAATGCGGAGAAATTACTGTTTGTGCATTTACAATATTCATTGATTTTTGCCATTGAAAAACGTCCAGAAATGATTGAAGCTACTGACTGAATGAAAGGAGCTGGCATCTCACTCTCTTTGAATCTTGTTTATCATGCTAAGAGGAGCAGGAAAAAGCAAAAAATTTCAGAATTGCACCTTGCAATGCGGAGAAATTACTGTTTGTGCATTTACAATATTCATTGATTTTTGCCATTGAAAAACATCATGTTATTCATATACCAGAAATGATTGAAGCTACTGACTGAATGAAAGGAGCTGGCATCTCACTCTCTTTGAATCTTCTTTATCATGCTAAGAGGAGCAGGAAAAAGTAAAAAATTTCAGAATTGCACCTTGCAATGCGGAGAAATTACTGTTTGTGCATTTATAATATTCAATGATTTTTGCCATTGAAAAACGTCCAGAAATGATTGAAGCTACTGACTGAACGAAAGGAGCTGGCATCTCACTCTCTTTGAATCTTCTTTATCATGCTAAGAGGAGCAGGAAAAAGCAAAAAATTTCAGAATTGCACCTTGCAATGCGGAGAAATTACTGTTTGTGCATTTACAATATTCATTGATTTTTGCCATTGAAAAACGTCCAGAAATGATTGAAGCTACTGACTGAATGAAAGGAGCTGGCATCTCACTCTCTTTGAATCTTCTTTATCATGCTAAGAGGAGCAGGAAAAAGCAAAAAATTTCAGAATTGCACCTTGCAATGCGGAGAAATTACTGTTTGTGCATTTACAATATTCATTGATTTTTGCCATTGAAAAACATCATGTTATTCATATACCAGAAATGTTTGAAGCTACTGACTGAATGAAAGGAGCTGACATCTCACGCTCTTTGAATCTTCTTTATCATGCTAAGAGGAGCAGGAAAAAGCAAAAAATTTCAGAATTGCACCTTGCAATGCGGAGAAATTACTGTTTGTGCATTTACAATATTCATTGATTTTTGCCATTGAAAAACGTCCAGAATTGATTGAAGCTACTGACTGAATGAAAGGAGCTGGCATCTCACTCTCTTTGAATCTTCTTTATCATGCTAAGAGGAGCAGGAAAAAGCAAAAAATTTCAGAATTGCACCTTGCAATGCGGAGAAATTACTGTTTGTGCATTTACAATATTCATTGATTTTTGCCATTGAAAAACATCATGTTATTCATATACCAGAAATGTTTGAAGCTACTGACTGAATGAAAGGAGCTGGCATCTCACTCTCTTTGAATCTTCTTTATCATGCTAAGAGGAGCAGGAAAAAGCAAAAAATTTCAGAATTGCACCTTGCAATGCGGAGAAATTACTGTTTGTGCATTTACAATATTCATTGATTTTTGCCATTGAAAAACATCATGTTATTCATATACCAGAAATGTTTGAAGCTACTGACTGAATGAAAGGAGCTGGCATCTCACTCTCTTTGAATCTTCTTTATCATGCTAAGAGGAGCAGGGAAAAGCAAAAAATTTCAGAATTGCACCTTGCAATGTGGAGAAATTACTGTTTGTGCATTTACAATATTCATTGATTTTTACCATTGAAAAACGTCCAGAAATGATTGAAGCTACTGACTGAATGAAAGGAGCTGGCACCTCACTCTCTTTGAATCTTCTTTATCATGCTAAGAGGAGCGGGAAAAAGCAAAAAAATTCAGAATTGCACCTTGCAATGCGGAGAAATTACTGTTTGTGCATTTACAATATTCATTGATTTTTGCCATTGAAAAACGTCCAGAAATGATTGAAAGTACTGACTGAATGAAAGGAGCTGGCATCTCACTCTCTTTGAATCTTCTTTATCATGCTAAGAGGAGCAGGAAAAAGCAAAAAATTTCAGAATTGCACCTTGCAATGCGGAGAAATTACTGTTTGTGCATTTACAATATTCATTGATTTTTGCCATTGAAAAACGTCCAGAAATGATTGAAGCTACTGACTGAATGAAAGGAGCTGGCATCTCACTCTCTTTGAATCTTCTTTATCATGCTAAGAGGAGCAGGAAAAAGCAAAACATTTCAGAATTGCACCTTGCAATGCGGAGAAATTACTGTTTGTGCATTTACAATATTCATTGATTTTTGCCATTGAAAAACGTCCAGAAATGATTGAAGCTACTGACTGAATGAAAGGAGCTGGCATCTCACTCTCTTTGAATCTTCTTTATCATGCTAAGAGGAGCAGGAAAAAGCAAAAAATTTCAGAATTGCACCTTGCAATGCGGAGAAATTACTGTTTGTGCATTTACAATATTCATTGATTTTTGCCATTGAAAAACGTCCAGAAATGATTGAAGCTACTGACTGAATGAAAGGAGCTGGCATCTCTCTCTCTTTGAATCTTCTTTATCATGCTAAGAGGAGCAGGAAAAAGCAAAAAATTTCAGAATTGCACCTTGCAATGCGGAGAAATTACTGTTTGTGCATTTACAATATTCATTGATTTTTGCCATTGAAAAACATCATGTTATTCATATACCAGAAATGTTTGAAGCTACTGACTGAATGAAAGGAGCTGGCATCTCAATCTCTTTGAATCTTCTTTATCATGCTAAGAGGAGCAGGAAAAAGCAAAAAATTTCAGAATTGCACCTTGCAATGCGGAGAAATTACTGTTTGTGCATTTACAATATTCATTGATTTTTGCCATTGAAAAATGTCCAGAAATGATTGAAGCTACTGACTGAATGAAAGGAGCTGGCATCTCACTCTCTTTGAATCTTGTTTATCATGCTAAGAGGAGCAGGAAAAAGCAAAAAATTTCAGAATTGCACCTTGCAATGCGGAGAAATTACTGTTTGTGCATTTACAATATTCATTGATTTTTGCCATTGAAAAACATCATGTTATTCATATACCAGAAATGATTGAAGCTACTGACTGAATGAAAGGAGCTGGCATCTCACTCTCTTTGAATCTTCTTTATCATGCTAAGAGGAGCAGGAAAAAGTAAAAAATTTCAGAATTGCACCTTGCAATGCGGAGAAATTACTGTTTGTGCATTTATAATATTCAATGATTTTTGCCATTGAAAAACGTCCAGAAATGATTGAAGCTACTGACTGAACGAAAGGAGCTGGCATCTCACTCTCTTTGAATCTTCTTTATCATGCTAAGAGGAGCAGGAAAAAGCAAAAAATTTCAGAATTGCACCTTGCAATGCGGAGAAATTACTGTTTGTGCATTTACAATATTCATTGATTTTTGCCATTGAAAAACGTCCAGAAATGATTGAAGCTACTGACTGAATGAAAGGAGCTGGCATCTCACTCTCTTTGAATCTTCTTTATCATGCTAAGAGGAGCAGGAAAAAGCAAAAAATTTCAGAATTGCACCTTGCAATGCGGAGAAATTACTGTTTGTGCATTTACAATATTCATTGATTTTTGCCATTGAAAAACATCATGTTATTCATATACCAGAAATGTTTGAAGCTACTGACTGAATGAAAGGAGCTGACATCTCACGCTCTTTGAATCTTCTTTATCATGCTAAGAGGAGCAGGAAAAAGCAAAAAATTTCAGAATTGCACCTTGCAATGCGGAGAAATTACTGTTTGTGCATTTACAATATTCATTGATTTTTGCCATTGAAAAACGTCCAGAATTGATTGAAGCTACTGACTGAATGAAAGGAGCTGGCATCTCACTCTCTTTGAATCTTCTTTATCATGCTAAGAGGAGCAGGAAAAAGCAAAAAATTTCAGAATTGCACCTTGCAATGCGGAGAAATTACTGTTTGTGCATTTACAATATTCATTGATTTTTGCCATTGAAAAACATCATGTTATTCATATACCAGAAATGTTTGAAGCTACTGACTGAATGAAAGGAGCTGGCATCTCACTCTCTTTGAATCTTCTTTATCATGCTAAGAGGAGCAGGAAAAAGCAAAAAATTTCAGAATTGCACCTTGCAATGCGGAGAAATTACTGTTTGTGCATTTACAATATTCATTGATTTTTGCCATTGAAAAACATCATGTTATTCATATACCAGAAATGTTTGAAGCTACTGACTGAATGAAAGGAGCTGGCATCTCACTCTCTTTGAATCTTCTTTATCATGCTAAGAGGAGCAGGGAAAAGCAAAAAATTTCAGAATTGCACCTTGCAATGTGGAGAAATTACTGTTTGTGCATTTACAATATTCATTGATTTTTACCATTGAAAAACGTCCAGAAATGATTGAAGCTACTGACTGAATGAAAGGAGCTGGCACCTCACTCTCTTTGAATCTTCTTTATCATGCTAAGAGGAGCGGGAAAAAGCAAAAAAATTCAGAATTGCACCTTGCAATGCGGAGAAATTACTGTTTGTGCATTTACAATATTCATTGATTTTTGCCATTGAAAAACGTCCAGAAATGATTGAAAGTACTGACTGAATGAAAGGAGCTGGCATCTCACTCTCTTTGAATCTTCTTTATCATGCTAAGAGGAGCAGGAAAAAGCAAAAAATTTCAGAATTGCACCTTGCAATGCGGAGAAATTACTGTTTGTGCATTTACAATATTCATTGATTTTTGCCATTGAAAAATGTCCAGAAATGATTGAAGCTACTGACTGAATGAAAGGAGCTGGCATCTCACTCTCTTTGAATCTTCTTTATCATGCTAAGAGGAGCAGGAAAAAGTAAAAAATTTCAGAATTGCACCTTGCAATGCGGAGAAATTACAGTTTGTGCATTTACAATATTCATTGATTTTTGCCATTGAAAAACATCCAGAAATGATTGAAGCTACTGACTGAATGAAAGGAGCTGGCATCTCACTCTCTTTGAATCTTCTTTATCATGCTAAGAGGAGCAGGAAAAAGCAAAAAATTTCAGAATTGCACCTTGCAATGCGGAGAAATTACTGTTTGTGCATTTACAATATTCATTGATTTTTGCCATTGAAAAACATCATGTTATTCATATACCAGAAATGTTTGAAGCTACTGACTGAATGAAAGGAGCTGGCATCTCACTCTCTTTGAATCTTCATTATCATGCTAAGAGGAGCAGGAAAAAGCAAAAAATTTCAGAATTGCACCTTGCAATGCGGAGAAATTACTGTTTGTGCATTTACAATATTCATTGATTTTTGCCATTGAAAAACATGTTATTCATATACCAGAAATGTTTGAAGCTACTGACTGAATGAAAGGAGCTGGCACCTCACTCTCTTTGAATCTTCTTTATCATGCTAAGAGGAGCGGGAAAAAACAAAAAAATTCAGAATTGCACCTTGCAATGCGGAGAAATTACTGTTTGTGCATTTACAATATTCATTGATTTTTGCCATTGAAAAACGTCCAGAAATGATTGAAAGTACTGACTGAATGAAAGGAGCTGGCATCTCACTCTCTTTGAATCTTCTTTATCATGCTAAGAGGAGCAGGAAAAAGCAAAAAATTTCAGAATTGCACCTTGCAATGCGGAGAAATTACTGTTTGTGCATTTACAATATTCATTGATTTTTGCCATTGAAAAACGTCCAGAAATGATTGAAGCTACTGACTGAATGAAAGGAGCTGGCATCTCACTCTCTTTGAATCTTCTTTATCATGCTAAGAGGAGCAGGAAAAAGTAAAAAATTTCAGAATTGCACCTTGCAATGCGGAGAAATTACAGTTTGTGCATTTACAATATTCATTGATTTTTGCCATTGAAAAACATCCAGAAATGATTGAAGCTACTGACTGAATGAAAGGAGCTGGCATCTCACTCTCTTTGAATCTTCTTTATCATGCTAAGAGGAGCAGGAAAAAGCAAAAAATTTCAGAATTGCACCTTGCAATGCGGAGAAATTACTGTTTGTGCATTTACAATATTCATTGATTTTTGCCATTGAAAAACATCATGTTATTCATATACCAGAAATGTTTGAAGCTACTGACTGAATGAAAGGAGCTGGCATCTCACTCTCTTTGAATCTTCATTATCATGCTAAGAGGAGCAGGAAAAAGCAAAAAATTTCAGAATTGCACCTTGCAATGTGGAGAAATTACTGTTTGTGCATTTACAATATTCATTGATTTTTAACAATGAAAAACGTCCAGAAATGATTGAATCTACTGACTGAATGAAAGTAGCTGGCATCTCACTCTCTTTGAATCTTCTTTATCATGCTAAGAGGAGCAGGAAAAAGCAAAAAATTTCAGAATTGCACCTTGCAATGCGGAGAAATTACTGTTTGTGCATTTACAATATTCATTGATTTTTGCCATTGAAAAACATCATGTTATTCATATACCAGAAATGTTTGAAGCTACTGACTGAATGAAAGGAGCTGGCATCTCACTCTCTTTGAATCTTCTTTATCATGCTAAGAGGAGCAGGAAAAAGCAAAAAATTTCAGAATTGCACCTTGCAATGCGGAGAAATTACTGTTTGTGCATTTACAATATTCATTGATTTTTGCCATTGAAAAACATCATGTTATTCATATACCAGAAATGTTTGAAGCTACTGACTGAATGAAAGGAGCTGGCATCTCACTCTCTTTGAATCTTCTTTATCATGCTAAGAGGAGCAGGAAAAAGCAAAAAATTTCAGAATTGCACCTTGCAATGTGGAGAAATTACTGTTTGTGCATTTACAATATTCATTGATTTTTGCCATTGAAAAACGTCCAGAAATGATTGAAGCTACTGACTGAATGAAAGGAGCTGGCATCTCACTCTCTTTGAATCTTCTTTATCATGCTAAGAGGAGCAGGAAAAAGCAAAAAATTTCAGAATTGCACCTTGCAATGCGGAGAAATTACTGTTTGTGCATTTACAATATTCATTGATTTTTGCCATTGAAAAACGTCCAGAAATGATTGAAGCTACTGACTGAATGAAAGGAGCTGGCATCTCACTCTCTTTGAATCTTCTTTATCATGCTAAGAGGAGCAGGAAAAAGCAAAAAATTTCAGAATTGCACCTTGCAATGCGGAGAAATTACTGTTTGTGCATTTACAATATTCATTGATTTTTGCCATTGAAAAACATCATGTTATTCATATACCAGAAATGTTTGAAGCTACTGACTGAATGAAAGGAGCTGGCATCTCACTCTCTTTGAATCTTCTTTATCATGCTAAGAGGAGCAGGAAAAAGCAAAAAATTTCAGAATTGCACCTTGCAATGCGGAGAAATTACTGTTTGTGCATTTACAATATTCATTGATTTTTGCCATTGAAAAACGTCCAGAAATGATTGAAGCTACTGACTGAATGAAAGGAGCTGGCATCTCACTCTCTTTGAATCTTGTTTATCATGCTAAGAGGAGCAGGAAAAAGCAAAAAATTTCAGAATTGCACCTTGCAATGCGGAGAAATTACTGTTTGTGCATTTACAATATTCATTGATTTTTGCCATTGAAAAACATCATGTTATTCATATACCAGAAATGATTGAAGCTACTGACTGAATGAAAGGAGCTGGCATCTCACTCTCTTTGAATCTTCTTTATCATGCTAAGAGGAGCAGGAAAAAGTAAAAAATTTCAGAATTGCACCTTGCAATGCGGAGAAATTACTGTTTGTGCATTTATAATATTCAATGATTTTTGCCATTGAAAAACGTCCAGAAATGATTGAAGCTACTGACTGAACGAAAGGAGCTGGCATCTCACTCTCTTTGAATCTTCTTTATCATGCTAAGAGGAGCAGGAAAAAGCAAAAAATTTCAGAATTGCACCTTGCAATGCGGAGAAATTACTGTTTGTGCATTTACAATATTCATTGATTTTTGCCATTGAAAAACGTCCAGAAATGATTGAAGCTACTGACTGAATGAAAGGAGCTGGCATCTTACTCTCTTTGAATCTTCTTTATCATGCTAAGAGGAGCAGGAAAAAGCAAAAAATTTCAGAATTGCACCTTGCAATGCGGAGAAATTACTGTTTGTGCATTTACAATATTCATTGATTTTTGCCATTGAAAAACATCATGTTATTCATATACCAGAAATGTTTGAAGCTACTGACTGAATGAAAGGAGCTGACATCTCACGCTCTTTGAATCTTCTTTATCATGCTAAGAGGAGCAGGAAAAAGCAAAAAATTTCAGAATTGCACCTTGCAATGCGGAGAAATTACTGTTTGTGCATTTACAATATTCATTGATTTTTGCCATTGAAAAACGTCCAGAATTGATTGAAGCTACTGACTGAATGAAAGGAGCTGGCATCTCACTCTCTTTGAATCTTCTTTATCATGCTAAGAGGAGCAGGAAAAAGCAAAAAATTTCAGAATTGCACCTTGCAATGCGGAGAAATTACTGTTTGTGCATTTACAATATTCATTGATTTTTGCCATTGAAAAACATCATGTTATTCATATACCAGAAATGTTTGAAGCTACTGACTGAATGAAAGGAGCTGGCATCTCACTCTCTTTGAATCTTCTTTATCATGCTAAGAGGAGCAGGAAAAAGCAAAAAATTTCAGAATTGCACCTTGCAATGCGGAGAAATTACTGTTTGTGCATTTACAATATTCATTGATTTTTTCCATTGAAAAACATCATGTTATTCATATACCAGAAATGTTTGAAGCTACTGACTGAATGAAAGGAGCTGGCATCTCAATCTCTTTGAATCTTCTTTATCATGCTAAGAGGAGCAGGAAAAAGCAAAAAACTTCAGAATTGCACCTTGCAATGTGGAGAAATTACTGTTTGTGCATTTACAATATTCATTGATTTTTACCATTGAAAAACGTCCAGAAATGATTGAAGCTACTGACTGAATGAAAGTAGCTGGCATCTCACTCTCTTTGAATCTTCTTTATCATGCTAAGAGGAGCAGGAAAAAGCAAAAAATTTCAGACTTGCACCTTGCAATGCGGAGAAATTACTGTTTGTGCATTTACAATATTCATTGATTTTTGCCATTGAAAACATCATGTTATTCATATACCAGAAATGTTTGAAGCTACTGACTGAATGAAAGGAGCTGGCATCTCACTCTCTTTGAATCTTCTTTATCATGCTAAGAGGAGCAGGAAAAAGCAAAAAATTTCAGAATTGCACCTTGCAATGCGGAGAAATTACTGTTTGTGCATTTACAATATTCATTGATTTTTGCCATTGAAAAACATCATGTTATTCATATACCAGAAATGTTTGAAGCTACTGACTGAATGAAAGGAGCTGACATCTCACTCTCTTTGAATCTTCTTTATCATGCTAAGAGGAGCAGGAAAAAGCAAAAAATTTCAGAATTGCACCTTGCAATGCGGAGAAATTACTGTTTGTGCATTTACAATATTCATTGATTTTTGCCATTGAAAAACGTCCAGAAATGATTGAAGCTACTGACTGAATAAAAGGAGCTGGCATCTCACTCTCTTTGAATCATGCTAAGAGGAGCAGGAAAAAGCAAAAAATTTCAGAATTGCACCTTGCAATGCGGAGAAATTACTGTTTGTGCATTTACAATATTCATTGATTTTTGCCATTGAAAAACGTCCAGAAATGATTGAAGCTACTGACTGAATGAAAGGAGCTGGCATCTCACTCTCTTTGAATCTTCTTTATCATGCTAAGAGGAGCTTGAAAAAGCAAAAAATTTCAGAATTGCACCTTGCAATGCGGAGAAATTACTGTTTGTGCATTTACAATATTCATTGATTTTTGCCATTGAAAAACGTCCAGAAATTATTGAAGCTACTGACTGAATGAAAGGAGCTGGCATCTCACTCTCTTTGAATCTTCTTTATCATGCTAAGAGGAGCAGGAAAAAGCAAAAAATTTCAGAATTGCACCTTGCAATGCGGAGAAATTACTGTTTGTGCATTTACAATATTCATTGATTTTTGCCATTGAAAAACATGTTATTCATATACCAGAAATGTTTGAAGCTACTGACTGAATGAAAGGAGCTGGCACCTCACTCTTTGAATCTTCTTTATCATGCTAAGAGGAGCAGGAAAAAGCAAAAAATTTCAGAATTGCACCTTGCAATGTGGCGAAATTACTGTTTGTGCATTTACAATATTCATTGATTTTTACCATTGAAAAACGTCCAGAAATGATTGAAGCTACTGACTGAATGAAAGTAGCTGGCATCTCACTCTCTTTGAATCTTCTTTATCATGCTAAGATGAGCAGGAAAAAGCAAAAAATTTCAGACTTGCACCTTGCAATGCGGAGAAATTACTGTTTGTGCATTTACAATATTCATTGATTTTTGCCATTGAAAAACATGTTATTCATATACCAGAAATGTTTGAAGCTACTGACTGAATGAAAGGAGCTGGCACCTCACTCTCTTTGAATCTTCTTTATCATGCTAAGAGGAGCGGGAAAAAGCAAAAAATTTCAGAATTGCACCTTGCAATGCGGAGAAATTACTGTTTGTGCATTTACAATATTCATTGATTTTTGCCATTGAAAAACGTCCAGAAATGATTGAAGGTACTGACTGAATGAAAGGAGCTGGCATCTCACTCTCTTTGAATCTTCTTTATCATGCTAAGAGGAGCAGGAAAAAGCAAAAAATTTCAGAATTGCACCTTGCAATGCGGAGAAATTACTGTTTGTGCATTTACAAAATTCATTGATTTTTGCCATTGAAAAACGTCCAGAAATGATTGAAGCTACTGACTGAATGAAAGGAGCTGGCATCTCACTCTCTTTGAATCTTCTTTATCATGCTAAGAGGAGCAGGAAAAAGCAAAAAATTTCAGAATTGCACCTTGCAATGCAGAGAAATTACAGTTTGTGCATTTACAATATTCATTGATTTTTGCCATTGAGAAACGTCCAGAAATGATTGAAGCTACTGACTGAATGAAAGGAGCTGGCATCTCACTCTCTTTGAATCTTTATCATGCTAAGAGGAGCAGGAAAAAGCAAAAAATTTCAGAATTGCACCTTGCAATGCGGAGAAATTACTGTTTGTGCATTTACAATATTCATTGATTTTTGCCATTGAAAAACATCATGTTATTCATATACCAGAAATGTTTGAAGCTACTGACTGAATGAAAGGAGCTGGCATCTCACTCTCTTTGAATCTTCTTTATCATGCTAAGAGGAGCAGGAAAAAGCAAAAAATTTCAGAATTGCACCTTGCAATGTGGAGAAATTACTGTTTGTGCATTTACAATATTCATTGATTTTTACCATTGAAAAACGTCCAGAAATGATTGAAGCTACTGACTGAATGAAAGTAGCTGGCATCTCACTCTCTTTGAATCTTCTTTATCATGCTAAGAGGAGCAGGAAAAAGCAAAAAATTTCAGACTTGCACCTTGCAATGCGGAGAAATTACTGTTTGTGCATTTACAATATTCATTGATTTTTGCCATTGAAAAACATCATGTTATTGATATACCAGAAATGTTTGAAGCTACTGACTGAATGAAAGGAGCTGGCATCTCACTCTCTTTGAATCTTCTTTATCATGCTAAGAGGAGCAGGAAAAAGCAAAAAATTTCAGAATTGCACCTTGCAATGCGGAGAAATTACTGTTTGTGCATTTACAATATTCATTGATTTTTTCCATTGAAAAACATCATGTTATTCATATACCAGAAATGTTTGAAGCTACTGACTGAATGAAAGGAGCTGGCATCTCAATCTCTTTGAATCTTCTTTATCATGCTAAGAGGAGCAGGAAAAAGCAAAAAACTTCAGAATTGCACCTTGCAATGTGGAGAAATTACTGTTTGTGCATTTACAATATTCATTGATTTTTACCATTGAAAAACGTCCAGAAATGATTGAAGCTACTGACTGAATGAAAGTAGCTGGCATCTCACTCTCTTTGAATCTTCTTTATCATGCTAAGAGGAGCAGGAAAAAGCAAAAAATTTCAGACTTGCACCTTGCAATGCGGAGAAATTACTGTTTGTGCATTTACAATATTCATTGATTTTTGCCATTGAAAAACATCATGTTATTGATATACCAGAAATGTTTGAAGCTACTGACTGAATGAAAGGAGCTGGCATCTCACTCTCTTTGAATCTTCTTTATCATGCTAAGAGGAGCAGGAAAAAGCAAAAAATTTCAGAATTGCACCTTGCAATGCGGAGAAATTACTGTTTGTGCATTTACAATATTCATTGATTTTTTCCATTGAAAAACATCATGTTATTCATATACCAGAAATGTTTGAAGCTACTGACTGAATGAAAGGAGCTGGCATCTCAATCTCTTTGAATCTTCTTTATCATGCTAAGAGGAGCAGGAAAAAGCAAAAAACTTCAGAATTGCACCTTGCAATGTGGAGAAATTACTGTTTGTGCATTTACAATATTCATTGATTTTTACCATTGAAAAACGTCCAGAAATGATTGAAGCTACTGACTGAATGAAAGTAGCTGGCATCTCACTCTCTTTGAATCTTCTTTATCATGCTAAGAGGAGCAGGAAAAAGCAAAAAATTTCAGACTTGCACCTTGCAATGCGGAGAAATTACTGTTTGTGCATTTACAATATTCATTGATATTTGCCATTGAAAACATCATGTTATTCATATACCAGAAATGTTTGAAGCTACTGACTGAATGAAAGGAGCTGGCATCTCACTCTCTTTGAATCTTCTTTATCATGCTAAGAGGAGCAGGAAAAAGCAAAAAATTTCAGAATTGCACCTTGCAATGCGGAGAAATTACTGTTTGTGCATTTACAATATTCATTGATTTTTGCCATTGAAAAACATCATGTTATTCATATACCAGAAATGTTTGAAGCTACTGACTGAATGAAAGGAGCTGACATCTCACTCTCTTTGAATCTTCTTTATCATGCTAAGAGGAGCAGGAAAAAGCAAAAAATTTCAGAATTGCACCTTGCAATGCGGAGAAATTACTGTTTGTGCATTTACAATATTCATTGATTTTTGCCATTGAAAAACGTCCAGAAATGATTGAAGCTACTGACTGAATAAAAGGAGCTGGCATCTCACTCTCTTTGAATCATGCTAAGAGGAGCAGGAAAAAGCAAAAAATTTCAGAATTGCACCTTGCAATGCGGAGAAATTACTGTTTGTGCATTTACAATATTCATTGATTTTTGCCATTGAAAAACATCATGTTATTCATATACCAGAAATGTTTGAAGCTACTGACTGAATGAAAGGAGCTGGCATCTCACTCTCTTTGAATCTTCTTTATCATGCTAAGAGGAGCAGGAAAAAGCAAAAAATTTTAGAATTGCACCTTGCAATGTGGAGAAATTACTGTTTGTGCATTTACAATATTCATTGATTTTTACCATTGAAAAACGTCCAGAAATGATTGAAGCTACTGACTGAATGAAAGTAGCTGGCATCTCACTCTCTTTGAATCTTCTTTATCATGCTAAGAGGAGCAGGAAAAAGCAAAAAATTTCAGACTTGCACCTTGCAATGCGGAGAAATTACTGTTTGTGCATTTACAATATTCATTGATTTTTGCCATTGAAAAACATCATGTTATTCATATACCAGAAATGTTTGAAGCTACTGACTGAATGAAAGGAGCTGGCATCTCACTCTCTTTGAATCTTCTTTATCATGCTAAGAGGAGCAGGAAAAAGCAAAAAATTTCAGAATTGCACCTTGCAATGCGGAGAAATTACTGTTTGTGCATTTACAATATTCATTGATTTTTGCCATTGAAAAACGTCCAGAAATGATTGAAGCTACTGACTGAATGAAAGGAGCTGGCATCTCACTCTCTTTGAATCTTCTTTATCATGCTAAGAGGAGCAGGAAAAAGCAAGAAATTTCAGAATTGCACCTTGCAATGCGGAAAAATTACTGTTTGTGCATTTACAATATTCATTGATTTTTGCCATTGAAAAACGTCCAGAAATGATTGAAGCTACTGACTGAATGAAAGGAGCTGGCATCTCACTCTCTTTGAATCTTCTTTATCATGCTAAGAGGAGCAGGAAAAAGCAAAAAATTTCAGAATTGCGCCTTGCAATGCGGAGAAATTACTGTTTGTGCATTTACAATATTCATTGATTTTTGCCATTGAAAAACATGTTATTCATATACCAGAAATGTTTGAAGCTACTGACTGAATGAAAGGAGCTGGCACCTCAATCTCTTTGAATCTTCTTTATCATGCTAAGAGGAGCGGGAAAAAGCAAAAAATTTCAGAATTGCACCTTGCAATGCGGAGAAATTACTGTTTGTGCATTTACAATATTCATTGATTTTTGCCATTGAAAAACGTCCAGAAATGATTGAAGGTACTGACTGAATGAAAGGAGCTGGCATCTCACTCTCTTTGAATCTTCTTTATCATGCTAAGAGGAGCAGGAAAAAGCAAAAAATTTCAGAATTGCACCTTGCAATGCGGAGAAATTACTGTTTGTGCATTTACAATATTCATTGATTTTTGCCATTGAAAAACGTCCAGAAATGATTGAAGCTACTGACTGAATGAAAGGAGCTGGCATCTCACTCTCTTTGAATCTTCTTTATCATGCTAAGAGGAGCAGGAAAAAGCAAAAAATTTCAGAATTGCACCTTGCAATGCGGAGAAATTACTGTTTGTGCATTTACAATATTCATTGATTTTTGCCATTGAAAAACATCCAGAAATGATTGAAGCTACTGACTGAATGAAAGGAGCTGGCATCTCACTCTCTTTGAATCTTCTTTATCATGCTAAGAGGAGCAGGAAAAAGCAAAAAATTTCAGAATTGCACCTTGCAATGCGGAGAAATTACTGTTTGTGCATTTACAATATTCATTGATTTTTGCCATTGAAAAACATCATGTTATTCATATACCAGAAATGTTTGAAGCTACTGACTGAATGAAAGGAGCTGGCATCTCACTCTCTTTGAATCTTCTTTATCATGCTAAGAGGAGCAGGAAGAAGCAAAAAATTTCAGAATTGCACCTTGCAATGTGGAGAAATTACTGTTTGTGCATTTACAATATTCATTGATTTTTACCATTGAAAAACGTCCAGAAATGATTGAAGCTACTGACTGAATGAAAGTAGCTGGCATCTCACTCTCTTTGAATCTTCTTTATCATGCTAAGAGGAGCAGGAAAAAGCAAAAAATTTCAGACTTGCACCTTGCAATGCGGAGAAATTACTGTTTGTGCATTTACAATATTCATTGATTTTTGCCATTGAAAAACATCATGTTATTCATATACCAGAAATGTTTGAAGCTACTGACTGAATGAAAGGAGCTGGCATCTCACTCTCTTTGAATCTTCTTTATCATGCTAAGAGGAGCAGGAAAAAGCAAAAAATTTCAGAATTGCACCTTGCAATGCGGAGAAATTACTGTTTGTGCATTTACAATATTCATTGATTTTTGCCATTGAAAAACATAATGTTATTCATATACCAGAAATGTTTGAAGCTACTGACTGAATGAAAGGAGCTGGCATCTCAATCTCTTTGAATCTTCTTTATCATGCTAAGAGGAGCATGAAAAAGCAAAAAATTTCAGAATTGCACCTTGCAATGTGGAGAAATTACTGTTTGTGCATTTACAATATTCATTGATTTTTACCATTGAAAAACGTCCAGAAATGATTGAAGCTACTGACTGAATGAAAGGAGCTGGCATCTCACTCTCTTTGAATCTTCTTTATCATGCTAAGAGGAGCAGAAAAAAGCAAAAAATTTCAGACTTGCACCTTGCAATGCGGAGAAATTACTGTTTGTGCATTTACAATATTCATTGATTTTTGCCATTGAAAAACATCATGTTATTCATATACCAGAAATGTTTGAAGCTACTGACTGAATGAAAGGAGCTGGCATCTCACTCTCTTTGAATCTTCTTTATCATGCTAAGAGGAGCAGGAAAAAGCAAAAAATTTCAGAATTGCACCTTGCAATGCGGAGAAATTACTGTTTGTGCATTTACAATATTCATTGATTTTTGCCATTGAAAAACGTCCAGAAATGATTGAAGGTACTGACTGAATGAAAGGAGCTGGCATCTCACTCTCTTTGAATCTTCTTTATCATGCTAAGAGGAGCAGGAAAAAGCAAAAAATTTCAGAATTGCAACTTGCAATGCGGAGAAATTACTGTTTGTGCATTTACAATATTCATTGATTTTTGCCATTGAAAAACGTCCAGAAATGATTGAAGCTACTGACTGAATGAAAGGAGCTGGCATCTCACTCTCTTTGAATCTTCTTTATCATGCTAAGAGGAGCAGAAAAAAGCAAAAAATTTCAGAATTGCAACTTGCAATGCGGAGAAATTACTGTTTGTGCATTTACAATATTCATTGATTTTTGCCATTGAAAAACGTCCAGAAATGATTGAAGCTACTGACTGAATGAAAGGAGCTGGCATCTCACTCTCTTTGAATCTTCTTTATCATGCTAAGAGGAGCAGGAAAAAGCAAGAAATTTCAGAATTGCACCTTGCAATGCGGAAAAATTACTGTTTGTGCATTTACAATATTCATTGATTTTTGCCATTGAAAAACGTCCAGAAATGATTGAAGCTACTGACTGAATGAAAGGAGCTGGCATCTCACTCTCTTTGAATCTTCTTTATCATGCTAAGAGGAGCAGGAAAAAGCAAAAAATTTCAGAATTGCGCCTTGCAATGCGGAGAAATTACTGTTTGTGCATTTACAATATTCATTGATTTTTGCCATTGAAAAACATGTTATTCATATACCAGAAATGTTTGAAGCTACTGACTGAATGAAAGGAGCTGGCACCTCAATCTCTTTGAATCTTCTTTATCATGCTAAGAGGAGCGGGAAAAAGCAAAAAATTTCAGAATTGCACCTTGCAATGCGGAGAAATTACTGTTTGTGCATTTACAATATTCATTGATTTTTGCCATTGAAAAACGTCCAGAAATGATTGAAGGTACTGACTGAATGAAAGGAGCTGGCATCTCACTCTCTTTGAATCTTCTTTATCATGCTAAGAGGAGCAGGAAAAAGCAAAAAATTTCAGAATTGCACCTTGCAATGCGGAGAAATTACTGTTTGTGCATTTACAATATTCATTGATTTTTGCCATTGAAAAACGTCCAGAAATGATTGAAGCTACTGACTGAATGAAAGGAGCTGGCATCTCACTCTCTTTGAATCTTCTTTATCATGCTAAGAGGAGCAGGAAAAAGCAAAAAATTTCAGAATTGCACCTTGCAATGCGGAGAAATTACTGTTTGTGCATTTACAATATTCATTGATTTTTGCCATTGAAAAACATCCAGAAATGATTGAAGCTACTGACTGAATGAAAGGAGCTGGCATCTCACTCTCTTTGAATCTTCTTTATCATGCTAAGAGGAGCAGGAAAAAGCAAAAAATTTCAGAATTGCACCTTGCAATGCGGAGAAATTACTGTTTGTGCATTTACAATATTCATTGATTTTTGCCATTGAAAAACATCATGTTATTCATATACCAGAAATGTTTGAAGCTACTGACTGAATGAAAGGAGCTGGCATCTCACTCTCTTTGAATCTTCTTTATCATGCTAAGAGGAGCAGGAAAAAGCAAAAAATTTCAGAATTGCACCTTGCAATGTGGAGAAATTACTGTTTGTGCATTTACAATATTCATTGATTTTTACCATTGAAAAACGTCCAGAAATGATTGAAGCTACTGACTGAATGAAAGTAGCTGGCATCTCACTCTCTTTGAATCTTCTTTATCATGCTAAGAGGAGCAGGAAAAAGCAAAAAATTTCAGACTTGCACCTTGCAATGCGGAGAAATTACTGTTTGTGCATTTACAATATTCATTGATTTTTGCCATTGAAAAACATCATGTTATTCATATACCAGAAATGTTTGAAGCTACTGACTGAATGAAAGGAGCTGGCATCTCAATCTCTTTGAATCTTCTTTATCATGCTAAGAGGAGCATGAAAAAGCAAAAAATTTCAGAATTGCACCTTGCAATGTGGAGAAATTACTGTTTGTGCATTTACAATATTCATTGATTTTTACCATTGAAAAACGTCCAGAAATGATTGAAGCTACTGACTGAATGAAAGGAGCTGGCATCTCACTCTCTTTGAATCTTCTTTATCATGCTAAGAGGAGCAGAAAAAAGCAAAAAATTTCAGACTTGCACCTTGCAATGCGGAGAAATTACTGTTTGTGCATTTACAATATTCATTGATTTTTGCCATTGAAAAACATCATGTTATTCATATACCAGAAATGTTTGAAGCTACTGACTGAATGAAAGGAGCTGGCATCTCACTCTCTTTGAATCTTCTTTATCATGCTAAGAGGAGCAGGAAAAAGCAAAAAATTTCAGAATTGCACCTTGCAATGCGGAGAAATTACTGTTTGTGCATTTACAATATTCATTGATTTTTGCCATTGAAAAACGTCCAGAAATGATTGAAGGTACTGACTGAATGAAAGGAGCTGGCATCTCACTCTCTTTGAATCTTCTTTATCATGCTAAGAGGAGCAGGAAAAAGCAAAAAATTTCAGAATTGCAACTTGCAATGCGGAGAAATTACTGTTTGTGCATTTACAATATTCATTGATTTTTGCCATTGAAAAACGTCCAGAAATGATTGAAGCTACTGACTGAATGAAAGGAGCTGGCATCTCACTCTCTTTGAATCTTCTTTATCATGCTAAGTGGAGCAGGAAAAAGCAAAAAATTTCAGAATTGCACCTTGCAATGCGGAGAAATTACAGTTTGTGCATTTACAATATTCATTGATTTTTGCCATTGAAAAACGTCCAGAAATGATTGAAGCTACTGACTGAATGAAAGGAGCTGGCATCTCACTCTCTTTGAATCTTCTTTATCATGCTAAGAGGAGCAGGAAAAAGCAAAAAATTTCAGAATTGCACCTTGCAATGCGGAGAAATTACTGTTTGTGCATTTACAATATTCGTTGATTTTTGCCATTGAAAAACGTCCAGAAATGATTGAAGCTACTGACTGAATGAAAGGAGCTGGCATCTCACTCTCTTTGAATCTTCTTTATCATGCTAAGAGGAGCAGGAAAAAGCAAAAAATTTCAGAATTGCACCTTGCAATGCGGAGAAATTACAGTTTGTGCATTTACAATATTCATTGATTTTTGCCATTGAAAAACGTCCAGAAATGATTGAAGCTACTGACTGAATGAAAGGAGCTGGCATCTCACTCTCTTTGAATCTTCTTTATCATGCTAAGAGGAGCAGGAAAAAGCAAAAAATTTCAGAATTGCACCTTGCAATGCGGAGAATTTACTGTTTGTGCATTTACAATATTCATTGATTTTTGCCATTGAAAAACATGTTATTCATATACCAGAAATGTTTGAAGCTCCTGACTGAATGAAAGGAGCTGGCACCTCACTCTCTTTGAATCTTCTTTATCATGCTAAGAGGAGCAGGAAAAAGCAAAAAATTTCAGAATTGCACCTTGCAATGCGGAGAAATTACTGTTTGTGCATTTACAATATTCATTGATTTTTGCCATTGAAAAACGTCCAGAAATGATTGAAGCTACTGACTGAATGAAAGGAGCTGGCATCTCACTCTCTTTGAATCTTCTTTATCATGCTAAGAGGAGCAGGAAAAAGCAAAAAATTTCAGAATTGCACCTTGCAATGCAGAGAAATTACTGTTTGTGCATTTACAATATTCATTGATTTTTGCCATTGAAAAATGTCCAGAAATGATTGAAGCTACTGACTGAATGAAAGGAGCTGGCATCTCACTCTCTTTGAATCTTCTTTATCATGCTAAGAGGAGCAGGAAAAAGCAAAAAATTTCAGAATTGCGCCTTGCAATGCGGAGAAATTACTGTTTGTGCATTTACAAAATTCATTGATTTTTGCCATTGAAAAACATTATGTTATTCATATACCAGAAATGATTGAAGCTACTGACTGAAGGAAAGGAGCTGGCATCTCACTCTCTTTGAATCTTCTTTATCATGCTAAGAGGAGCAGGAAAAAGCAAAAAATTTCAGAATTGCACCTTGCAATGCGGAGAATTTACTGTTTGTGCATTTACAATATTCATTGATTTTTGCCATTGAAAAACGTCCAGAAATTATTGAAGCTACTGACTGAATGAAAGGAGCTGGCATCTCACTCTCTTTGAATCTTCTTTATCATGCTAAGAGGAGCAGGAAAAAGCAAAAAATTTCAGAATTGCACCTTGCAATGCGGAGAAATTACAGTTTGTGCATTTACAATATTCATTGATTTTTGCCATTGAAAAACGTCCAGAAATGATTGAAGCTACTGACTGAATGAAAGGAGCTGGCATCTCACTCTCTTTGAATCTTCTTTATCATGCTAAGAGGAGCAGGAAAAAGCAAAAAATTTCAGAATTGCACCTTGCAATGCGGAGAATTTACTGTTTGTGCATTTACAATATTCATTGATTTTTGCCATTGAAAAACATGTTATTCATATACCAGAAATGTTTGAAGCTCCTGACTGAATGAAAGGAGCTGGCACCTCACTCTCTTTGAATCTTCTTTATCATGCTAAGAGGAGCAGGAAAAAGCAAAAAATTTCAGAATTGCACCTTGCAATGCGGAGAAATTACTGTTTGTGCATTTACAATATTCATTGATTTTTGCCATTGAAAAACGTCCAGAAATGATTGAAGCTACTGACTGAATGAAAGGAGCTGGCATCTCACTCTCTTTGAATCTTCTTTATCATGCTAAGAGGAGCAGGAAAAAGCAAAAAATTTCAGAATTGCACCTTGCAATGCAGAGAAATTACTGTTTGTGCATTTACAATATTCATTGATTTTTGCCATTGAAAAATGTCCAGAAATGATTGAAGCTACTGACTGAATGAAAGGAGCTGGCATCTCACTCTCTTTGAATCTTCTTTATCATGCTAAGAGGAGCAGGAAAAAGCAAAAAATTTCAGAATTGCGCCTTGCAATGCGGAGAAATTACTGTTTGTGCATTTACAAAATTCATTGATTTTTGCCATTGAAAAACATTATGTTATTCATATACCAGAAATGATTGAAGCTACTGACTGAAGGAAAGGAGCTGGCATCTCACTCTCTTTGAATCTTCTTTATCATGCTAAGAGGAGCAGGAAAAAGCAAAAAATTTCAGAATTGCACCTTGCAATGCGGAGAATTTACTGTTTGTGCATTTACAATATTCATTGATTTTTGCCATTGAAAAACGTCCAGAAATTATTGAAGCTACTGACTGAATGAAAGGAGCTGGCATCTCACTCTCTTTGAATCTTCTTTATCATGCTAAGAGGAGCAGGAAAAAGCAAAAAATTTCAGAATTGCACCTTGCAATGCGGAGAAATTACAGTTTGTGCATTTACAATATTCATTGATTTTTGCCATTGAAAAACGTCCAGAAATGATTGAAGCTACTGACTGAATGAAAGGAGCTGGCATCTCACTCTCTTTGAATCTTCTTTATCATGCTAAGAGGAGCAGGAAAAAGCAAAAAATTTCAGAATTGCACCTTGCAATGCGGAGAAATTACTGTTTGTGCATTTACAATATTCGTTGATTTTTGCCATTGAAAAACGTCCAGAAATGATTCAAGCTACTGACTGAATGAAAGGAGCTGGCATCTCACTCTCTTTGAATCTTCTTTATCATGCTAAGAGGAGCAGGAAAAAGCAAAAAATTTCAGAATTGCACCTTGCAATGCGGAGAAATTACTGTTTGTGCATTTACAATATTCATTGATTTTTGCCATTGAAAAACATCATGTTATTCATATACCAGAAATGTTTGAAGCTACTGACTGAATGAAAGGAGCTGGCATCTCACTCTCTTTGAATCTTCTTTATCATGCTAAGAGGAGCAGGAAAAAGCAAAAAATTTCAGAATTGCACCTTGCAATGCGGAGAAATTACTGTTTGTGCATTTACAATATTCATTGATTTTTGCCATTGAAAAACATAATGTTATTCATATACCAGAAATGTTTAAAGCTACTGACTGAATGAAAGGAGCTGGCATCTCAATCTCTTTGAATCTTCTTTATCATGCTAAGAGGAGCATGAAAAAGCAAAAAATTTCAGAATTGCACCTTGCAATGTGGAGAAATTACTGTTTGTGCATTTACAATATTCATTGATTTTTACCATTGAAAAACGTCCAGAAATGATTGAAGCTACTGACTGAATGAAAGTAGCTGGCATCTCACTCTCTTTGAATCTTCTTTATCATGCTAAGAGGAGCAGGAAAAAGCAAAAAATTTCAGACTTGCACCTTGCAATGCGGAGAAATTACTGTTTGTGCATTTACAATATTCATTGATTTTTGCCATTGAAAAACATCATGTTATTCATATACCAGAAATGTTTGAAGCTACTGACTGAATGAAAGGAGCTGGCATCTCACTCTCTTTGAATCTTCTTTATCATGCTAAGAGGAGCAGAAAAAAGCAAAAAATTTCAGACTTGCACCTTGCAATGCGGAGAAATTACTGTTTGTGCATTTACAATATTCATTGATTTTTGCCATTGAAAAACATCATGTTATTCATATACCAGAAATGTTTGAAGCTACTGACTGAATGAAAGGAGCTGGCATCTCACTCTCTTTGAATCTTCTTTATCATGCTAAGAGGAGCAGGAAAAAGCAAAAAATTTCAGAATTGCACCTTGCAATGCGGAGAAATTACTGTTTGTGCATTTACAATATTCATTGATTTTTGCCATTGAAAAACGTCCAGAAATGATTGAAGGTACTGACTGAATGAAAGGAGCTGGCATCTCACTCTCTTTGAATCTTCTTTATCATGCTAAGAGGAGCAGGAAAAAGCAAAAAATTTCAGAATTGCAACTTGCAATGCGGAGAAATTACTGTTTGTGCATTTACAATATTCATTGATTTTTGCCATTGAAAAACGTCCAGAAATGATTGAAGCTACTGACTGAATGAAAGGAGCTGGCATCTCACTCTCTTTGAATCTTCTTTATCATGCTAAGTGGAGCAGGAAAAAGCAAAAAATTTCAGAATTGCACCTTGCAATGCGGAGAAATTACAGTTTGTGCATTTACAATATTCATTGATTTTTGCCATTGAAAAACGTCCAGAAATGATTGAAGCTACTGACTGAATGAAAGGAGCTGGCATCTCACTCTCTTTGAATCTTCTTTATCATGCTAAGAGGAGCAGGAAAAAGCAAAAAATTTCAGAATTGCACCTTGCAATGCGGAGAAATTACTGTTTGTGCATTTACAATATTCGTTGATTTTTGCCATTGAAAAACGTCCAGAAATGATTGAAGCTACTGACTGAATGAAAGGAGCTGGCATCTCACTCTCTTTGAATCTTCTTTATCATGCTAAGAGGAGCAGGAAAAAGCAAAAAATTTCAGAATTGCACCTTGCAATGCGGAGAAATTACAGTTTGTGCATTTACAATATTCATTGATTTTTGCCATTGAAAAACGTCCAGAAATGATTGAAGCTACTGACTGAATGAAAGGAGCTGGCATCTCACTCTCTTTGAATCTTCTTTATCATGCTAAGAGGAGCAGGAAAAAGCAAAAAATTTCAGAATTGCACCTTGCAATGCGGAGAATTTACTGTTTGTGCATTTACAATATTCATTGATTTTTGCCATTGAAAAACATGTTATTCATATACCAGAAATGTTTGAAGCTCCTGACTGAATGAAAGGAGCTGGCACCTCACTCTCTTTGAATCTTCTTTATCATGCTAAGAGGAGCAGGAAAAAGCAAAAAATTTCAGAATTGCACCTTGCAATGCGGAGAAATTACTGTTTGTGCATTCACAATATTCATTGATTTTTGCCATTGAAAAACGTCCAGAAATGATTGAAGCTACTGACTGAATGAAAGGAGCTGGCATCTCACTCTCTTTGAATCTTCTTTATCATGCTAAGAGGAGCAGGAAAAAGCAAAAAATTTCAGAATTGCACCTTGCAATGCGGAGAAATTACTGTTTGTGCATTTACAATATTCATTGATTTTTGCCATTGAAAAATGTCCAGAAATGATTGAAGCTACTGACTGAATGAAAGGAGCTGGCATCTCACTCTCTTTGAATCTTCTTTATCATGCTAAGAGGAGCAGGAAAAAGCAAAAAATTTCAGAATTGCGCCTTGCAATGCGGAGAAATTACTGTTTGTGCATTTACAAAATTCATTGATTTTTGCCATTGAAAAACATCATGTTATTCATATACCAGAAATGATTGAAGCTACTGACTGAAGGAAAGGAGCTGGCATCTCACTCTCTTTGAATCTTCTTTATCATGCTAAGAGGAGCAGGAAAAAGCAAAAAATTTCAGAATTGCAACTTGCAATGCGGAGAATTTACTGTTTGTGCATTTACAATATTCATTGATTTTTGCCATTGAAAAACGTCCAGAAATGATTGAAGCTACTGACTGAATGAAAGGAGCTGGCATCTCACTCTCTTTGAATCTTCTTTATCATGCTAAGAGGAGCAGGAAAAAGCAAAAAATTTCAGAATTGCACCTTGCAATGCGGAGAAATTACAGTTTGTGCATTTACAATATTCATTGATTTTTGCCATTGAAAAACGTCCAGAAATGATTGAAGCTACTGACTGAATGAAAGGAGCTGGCATCTCACTCTCTTTGAATCTTCTTTATCATGCTAAGAGGAGCAGGAAAAAGCAAAAAATTTCAGAATTGCACCTTGCAATGCGGAGAAATTACTGTTTGTGCATTTACAATATTCATTGATTTTTGCCATTGAAAAACATGTTATTCATATACCAGAAATGTTTGAAGCTCCTGACTGAATGAAAGGAGCTGGCACCTCACTCTCTTTGAATCTTCTTTATCATGCTAAGAGGAGCAGGAAAAAGCAAAAAATTTCAGAATTGCACCTTGCAATGCGGAGAAATTACTGTTTGTGCATTTACAATATTCATTGATTTTTGCCATTGAAAAACGTCCAGAAATGATTGTAGCTACTGACTGAATGAAAGGAGCTGGCATCTCACTCTCTTTGAATCTTCTTTATCATGCTAAGAGGAGCAGGAAAAAGCAAAAAATTTCAGAATTGCACCTTGCAATGCGGAGAAATTACTGTTTGTGCATTTACAATATTCATTGATTTTTGCCATTGAAAAACATCATGTTATTCATATACCAGAAATGTTTGAAGCTACTGACTGAATGAAAGGAGCTGACATCTCACTCTCTTTGAATCTTCTTTATCATGCTAAGAGGAGCAGGAAAAAGCAAAAAATTTCAGAATTGCACCTTGCAATGCGGAGAAATTACTGTTTGTGCATTTACAATATTCATTGATTTTTGCCATTGAAAAACGTCCAGAAATGATTGAAGCTACTGACTGAATGAAAGGAGCTGGCATCTCACTCTCTTTGAATCATGCTAAGAGGAGCAGGAAAAAGCAAAAAATTTCAGAATTGCACCTTGCAATGCGGAGAAATTACTGTTTGTGCATTTACAATATTCATTGATTTTTGCCATTGAAAAACATCATGTTATTCATATACCAGAAATGTTTGAAGCTACTGACTGAATGAAAGGAGCTGGCATCTCACTCTCTTTGAATCTTCTTTATCATGCTAAGAGGAGCAGGAAAAAGCAAAAAATTTTAGAATTGCACCTTGCAATGTGGAGAAATTACTGTTTGTGCATTTACAATATTCATTGATTTTTACCATTGAAAAACGTCCAGAAATGATTTAAGCTACTGACTGAATGAAAGTAGCTGGCATCTCACTCTCTTTGAATCTTCTTTATCATGCTAAGAGGAGCAGGAAAAAGCAAAAAATTTCAGACTTGCACCTTGCAATGCGGAGAAATTACTGTTTGTGCATTTACAATATTCATTGATTTTTGCCATTGAAAAACATCATGTTATTCATATACCAGAAATGTTTGAAGCTACTGACTGAATGAAAGGAGCTGGCATCTCACTCTCTTTGAATCTTCTTTATCATGCTAAGAGGAGCAGGAAAAAGCAAAAAATTTCAGAATTGCACCTTGCAATGCGGAGAAATTACTGTTTGTGCATTTACAATATTCATTGATTTTTGCCATTGAAAAACGTCCAGAAATGATTGAAGCTACTGACTGAATGAAAGGAGCTGGCATCTCACTCTCTTTGAATCTTCTTTATCATGCTAAGAGGAGCAGGAAAAAGCAAAAAATTTCAGAATTGCACCTTGCAATGCGGAGAAATTACTGTTTGTGCATTTACAATATTCATTGATTTTTGCCATTGAAAAACGTCCAGAAATGATTGAAGCTACTGACTGAATGAAAGGAGCTGGCATCTCACTCTCTTTGAATCTTCTTTATCATGCTAAGAGGAGCAGGAAAAAGCAAAAAATTTCAGAATTGCACCTTGCAATGCGGAGAAATTACTGTTTGTGCATTTACAATATTCATTGATTTTTGCCATTGAAAAACATGTTATTCATATACCAGAAATGTTTGAAGCTACTGACTGAATGAAAGGAGCTGGCACCTCAATCTCTTTGAATCTTCTTTATCATGCTAAGAGGAGCGGGAAAAAGCAAAAAATTTCAGAATTGCACCTTGCAATGCGGAGAAATTACTGTTTGTGCATTTACAATATTCATTGATTTTTGCCATTGAAAAACGTCCAGAAATGATTGAAGGTACTGACTGAATGAAAGGAGCTGGCATCTCACTCTCTTTGAATCTTCTTTATCATGCTAAGAGGAGCAGGAAAAAGCAAAAAATTTCAGAATTGCACCTTGCAATGCGGAGAAATTACTGTTTGTGCATTTACAATATTCATTGATTTTTGCCATTGAAAAACGTCCAGAAATGATTGAAGCTACTGACTGAATGAAAGGAGCTGGCATCTCACTCTCTTTGAATCTTCTTTATCATGCTAAGAGGAGCAGGAAAAAGCAAAAAATTTCAGAATTGCACCTTGCAATGCGGAGAAATTACTGTTTGTGCATTTACAATATTCATTGATTTTTGCCATTGAAAAACATCCAGAAATGATTGAAGCTACTGACTGAATGAAAGGAGCTGGCATCTCACTCTCTTTGAATCTTCTTTATCATGCTAAGAGGAGCAGGAAAAAGCAAAAAATTTCAGAATTGCACCTTGCAATGCGGAGAAATTACTGTTTGTGCATTTACAATATTCATTGATTTTTGCCTTTGAAAAACATCATGTTATTCATATACCAGAAATGTTTGAAGCTACTGACTGAATGAAAGGAGCTGGCATCTCACTCTCTTTGAATCTTCTTTATCATGCTAAGAGGAGCAGGAAAAAGCAAAAAATTTCAGAATTGCACCTTGCAATGTGGAGAAATTACTGTTTGTGCATTTACAATATTCATTGATTTTTACCATTGAAAAACGTCCAGAAATGATTGAAGCTACTGACTGAATGAAAGTAGCTGGCATCTCACTCTCTTTGAATCTTCTTTATCATGCTAAGAGGAGCAGGAAAAAGCAAAAAATTTCAGACTTGCACCTTGCAATGCGGAGAAATTACTGTTTGTGCATTTACAATATTCATTAATTTTTGCCATTGAAAAACATCATGTTATTCATATACCAGAAATGTTTGAAGCTACTGACTGAATGAAAGGAGCTGGCATCTCACTCTCTTTGAATCTTCTTTATCATGCTAAGAGGAGCAGAAAAAAGCAAAAAATTTCAGACTTGCACCTTGCAATGCGGAGAAATTACTGTTTGTGCATTTACAATATTCATTGATTTTTGCCATTGAAAAACATCATGTTATTCATATACCAGAAATGTTTGAAGCTACTGACTGAATGAAAGGAGCTGGCATCTCACTCTCTTTGAATCTTCTTTATCATGCTAAGAGGAGCAGGAAAAAGCAAAAAATTTCAGAATTGCACCTTGCAATGCGGAGAAATTACTGTTTGTGCATTTACAATATTCATTGATTTTTGCCATTGAAAAACGTCCAGAAATGATTGAAGGTACTGACTGAATGAAAGGAGCTGGCATCTCACTCTCTTTGAATCTTCTTTATCATGCTAAGAGGAGCAGGAAAAAGCAAAAAATTTCAGAATTGCAACTTGCAATGCGGAGAAATTACTGTTTGTGCATTTACAATATTCATTGATTTTTGCCATTGAAAAACGTCCAGAAATGATTGAAGCTACTGACTGAATGAAAGGAGCTGGCATCTCACTCTCTTTGAATCTTCTTTATCATGCTAAGTGGAGCAGGAAAAAGCAAAAAATTTCAGAATTGCACCTTGCAATGCGGAGAAATTACAGTTTGTGCATTTACAATATTCATTGATTTTTGCCATTGAAAAACGTCCAGAAATGATTGAAGCTACTGACTGAATGAAAGGAGCTGGCATCTCACTCTCTTTGAATCTTCTTTATCATGCTAAGAGGAGCAGGAAAAAGCAAAAAATTTCAGAATTGCACCTTGCAATGCGGAGAAATTACTGTTTGTGCATTTACAATATTCGTTGATTTTTGCCATTGAAAAACGTCCAGAAATGATTGAAGCTACTGACTGAATGAAAGGAGCTGGCATCTCACTCTCTTTGAATCTTCTTTATCATGCTAAGAGGAGCAGGAAAAAGCAAAAAATTTCAGAATTGCACCTTGCAATGCGGAGAAATTACAGTTTGTGCATTTACAATATTCATTGATTTTTGCCATTGAAAAACGTCCAGAAATGATTGAAGCTACTGACTGAATGAAAGGAGCTGGCATCTCACTCTCTTTGAATCTTCTTTATCATGCTAAGAGGAGCAGGAAAAAGCAAAAAATTTCAGAATTGCACCTTGCAATGCGGAGAATTTACTGTTTGTGCATTTACAATATTCATTGATTTTTGCCATTGAAAAACATGTTATTCATATACCAGAAATGTTTGAAGCTCCTGACTGAATGAAAGGAGCTGGCACCTCACTCTCTTTGAATCTTCTTTATCATGCTAAGAGGAGCAGGAAAAAGCAAAAAATTTCAGAATTGCACCTTGCAATGCGGAGAAATTACTGTTTGTGCATTTACAATATTCATTGATTTTTGCCATTGAAAAACGTCCAGAAATGATTGAAGCTACTGACTGAATGAAAGGAGCTGGCATCTCACTCTCTTTGAATCTTCTTTATCATGCTAAGAGGAGCAGGAAAAAGCAAAAAATTTCAGAATTGCACCTTGCAATGCGGAGAAATTACTGTTTGTGCATTTACAATATTCATTGATTTTTGCCATTGAAAAATGTCCAGAAATGATTGAAGCTACTGACTGAATGAAAGGAGCTGGCATCTCACTCTCTTTGAATCTTCTTTATCATGCTAAGAGGAGCAGGAAAAAGCAAAAAATTTCAGAATTGCGCCTTGCAATGCGGAGAAATTACTGTTTGTGCATTTACAAAATTCATTGATTTTTTGCCATTGAAAAACATCATGTTATTCATATACCAGAAATGATTGAAGCTACTGACTGAATGAAAGGAGCTGGCATCTCACTCTCTTTGAATCTTCTTTATCATGCTAAGAGGAGCAGGAAAAAGCAAAAAATTTCAGAATTGCACCTTGCAATGCGGAGAAATTACTGTTTGTGCATTTACAATATTCATTGATTTTTGCCATTGAAAAACATCCAGAAATGATTGAAGCTACTGACTGAATGAAAGGAGCTGGCATCTCACTCTCTTTGAATCTTCTTTATCATGCTAAGAGGAGCAGGAAAAAGCAAAAAATTTCAGAATTGCACCTTGCAATGCGGAGAAATTACTGTTTGTGCATTTACAATATTCATTGATTTTTGCCATTGAAAAACATCATGTTATTCATATACCAGAAATGTTTGAAGCTACTGACTGAATGAAAGGAGCTGGCATCTCACTCTCTTTGAATCTTCTTTATCATGCTAAGAGGAGCAGGAAAAAGCAAAAAATTTCAGAATTGCACCTTGCAATGTGGAGAAATTACTGTTTGTGCATTTACAATATTCATTGATTTTTACCATTGAAAAACGTCCAGAAATGATTGAAGCTACTGACTGAATGAAAGTAGCTGGCATCTCACTCTCTTTGAATCTTCTTTATCATGCTAAGAGGAGCAGGAAAAAGCAAAAAATTTCAGACTTGCACCTTGCAATGCGGAGAAATTACTGTTTGTGCATTTACAATATTCATTAATTTTTGCCATTGAAAAACATCATGTTATTCATATACCAGAAATGATTGAAGCTACTGACTGAATGAAAGGAGCTGGCATCTCACTCTCTTTGAATCTTCTTTATCATGCTAAGAGGAGCAGGAAAAAGCAAAAAATTTCAGAATTGCACCTTGCAATGCGGAGAAATTACTGTTTGTGCATTTACAATATTCGTTGATTTTTGCCATTGAAAAACGTCCAGAAATGATTGAAGCTACTGACTGAATGAAAGGAGCTGGCATCTCACTCTATTTGAATCTTCTTTATCATGCTAAGAGGAGCAGGAAAAAGCAAAAAATTTCAGAATTGCACCTTGCAATGCGGAGAAATTACAGTTTGTGCATTTACAATATTCATTGATTTTTGCCATTGAAAAACGTCCAGAAATGATTGAAGCTACTGACTGAATGAAAGGAGCTGGCATCTCACTCTCTTTGAATCTTCTTTTTCATGCTAAGAGGAGCAGGAAAAAGCAAAAAATTTCAGAATTGCACCTTGCAATGCGGAGAATTTACTGTTTGTGCATTTACAATATTCATTGATTTTTGCCATTGAAAAACATGTTATTCATATACCAGAAATGTTTGAAGCTCCTGACTGAATGAAAGGAGCTGGCACCTCACTCTCTTTGAATCTTCTTTATCATGCTAAGAGGAGCAGGAAAAAGCAAAAAATTTCAGAATTGCACCTTGCAATGCGGAGAAATTACTGTTTGTGCATTTACAATATTCATTGATTTTTGCCATTGAAAAACGTCCAGAAATGATTGAAGCTACTGACTGAATGAAAGGAGCTGGCATCTCACTCTCTTTGAATCTTCTTTATCATGCTAAGAGGAGCAGGAAAAAGCAAAAAATTTCAGAATTGCACCTTGCAATGCGGAGAAATTACTGTTTGTGCATTTACAATATTCATTGATTTTTGCCATTGAAAAATGTCCAGAAATGATTGAAGCTACTGACTGAATGAAAGGAGCTGGCATCTCACTCTCTTTGAATCTTCTTTATCATGCTAAGAGGAGCAGGAAAAAGCAAAAAATTTCAGAATTGCGCCTTGCAATGCGGAGAAATTACTGTTTGTGCATTTACAAAATTCATTGATTTTTGCCATTGAAAAACATCATGTTATTCATATACCAGAAATGATTGAAGCTACTGACTGAATGAAAGGAGCTGGCATCTCACTCTCTTTGAATCTTCTTTATCATGCTAAGAGGAGCAGGAAAAAGCAAAAAATTTCAGAATTGCACCTTGCAATGCGGAGAAATTACTGTTTGTGCATTTACAATATTCATTGATTTTTGCCATTGAAAAACATCCAGAAATGATTGAAGCTACTGACTGAATGAAAGGAGCTGGCATCTCACTCTCTTTGAATCTTCTTTATCATGCTAAGAGGAGCAGGAAAAAGCAAAAAATTTCAGAATTGCACCTTGCAATGCGGAGAAATTACTGTTTGTGCATTTACAATATTCATTGATTTTTGCCATTGAAAAACATCATGTTATTCATATACCAGAAATGTTTGAAGCTATTGACTGAATGAAAGGAGCTGGCATCTCACTCTCTTTGAATCTTCTTTATCATGCTAAGAGGAGCAGGAAAAAGCAAAAAATTTCAGAATTGCACCTTGCAATGTGGAGAAATTACTGTTTGTGCATTTACAATATTCATTGATTTTTACCATTGAAAAACGTCCAGAAATGATTGAAGCTACTGACTGAATGAAAGTAGCTGGCATCTCACTCTCTTTGAATCTTCTTTATCATGCTAAGAGGAGCAGGAAAAAGCAAAAAATTTCAGACTTGCACCTTGCAATGCGGAGAAATTACTGTTTGTGCATTTACAATATTCATTAATTTTTGCCATTGAAAAACATCATGTTATTCATATACCAGAAATGTTTGAAGCTACTGACTGAATGAAAGGAGCTGGCATCTCACTCTCTTTGAATCTTCTTTATCATGCTAAGAGGAGCAGAAAAAAGCAAAAAATTTCAGACTTGCACCTTGCAATGCGGAGAAATTACTGTTTGTGCATTTACAATATTCATTGATTTTTGCCATTGAAAAACATCATGTTATTCATATACCAGAAATGTTTGAAGCTACTGACTGAATGAAAGGAGCTGGCATCTCACTCTCTTTGAATCTTCTTTATCATGCTAAGAGGAGCAGGAAAAAGCAAAAAATTTCAGAATTGCACCTTGCAATGCGGAGAAATTACTGTTTGTGCATTTACAATATTCATTGATTTTTGCCATTGAAAAACGTCCAGAAATGATTGAAGGTACTGACTGAATGAAAGGAGCTGGCATCTCACTCTCTTTGAATCTTCTTTATCATGCTAAGAGGAGCAGGAAAAAGCAAAAAATTTCAGAATTGCAACTTGCAATGCGGAGAAATTACTGTTTGTGCATTTACAATATTCATTGATTTTTGCCATTGAAAAACGTCCAGAAATGATTGAAGCTACTGACTGAATGAAAGGAGCTGGCATCTCACTCTCTTTGAATCTTCTTTATCATGCTAAGTGGAGCAGGAAAAAGCAAAAAATTTCAGAATTGCACCTTGCAATGCGGAGAAATTACAGTTTGTGCATTTACAATATTCATTGATTTTTGCCATTGAAAAACGTCCAGAAATGATTGAAGCTACTGACTGAATGAAAGGAGCTGGCATCTCACTCTCTTTGAATCTTCTTTATCATGCTAAGAGGAGCAGGAAAAAGCAAAAAATTTCAGAATTGCACCTTGCAATGCGGAGAAATTACTGTTTGTGCATTTACAATATTCGTTGATTTTTGCCATTGAAAAACGTCCAGAAATGATTGAAGCTACTGACTGAATGAAAGGAGCTGGCATCTCACTCTCTTTGAATCTTCTTTATCATGCTAAGAGGAGCAGGAAAAAGCAAAAAATTTCAGAATTGCACCTTGCAATGCGGAGAAATTACAGTTTGTGCATTTACAATATTCATTGATTTTTGCCATTGAAAAACGTCCAGAAATGATTGAAGCTACTGACTGAATGAAAGGAGCTGGCATCTCACTCTCTTTGAATCTTCTTTATCATGCTAAGAGGAGCAGGAAAAAGCAAAAAATTTCAGAATTGCACCTTGCAATGCGGAGAATTTACTGTTTGTGCATTTACAATATTCATTGATTTTTGCCATTGAAAAACATGTTATTCATATACCAGAAATGTTTGAAGCTCCTGACTGAATGAAAGGAGCTGGCACCTCACTCTCTTTGAATCTTCTTTATCATGCTAAGAGGAGCAGGAAAAAGCAAAAAATTTCAGAATTGCACCTTGCAATGCGGAGAAATTACTGTTTGTGCATTTACAATATTCATTGATTTTTGCCATTGAAAAACGTCCAGAAATGATTGAAGCTACTGACTGAATGAAAGGAGCTGGCATCTCACTCTCTTTGAATCTTCTTTATCATGCTAAGAGGAGCAGGAAAAAGCAAAAAATTTCAGAATTGCACCTTGCAATGCGGAGAAATTACTGTTTGTGCATTTACAATATTCATTGATTTTTGCCATTGAAAAATGTCCAGAAATGATTGAAGCTACTGACTGAATGAAAGGAGCTGGCATCTCACTCTCTTTGAATCTTCTTTATCATGCTAAGAGGAGCAGGAAAAAGCAAAAAATTTCAGAATTGCGCCTTGCAATGCGGAGAAATTACTGTTTGTGCATTTACAAAATTCATTGATTTTTGCCATTGAAAAACATCATGTTATTCATATACCAGAAATGATTGAAGCTACTGACTGAAGGAAAGGAGCTGGCATCTCACTCTCTTTGAATCTTCTTTATCATGCTAAGAGGAGCAGGAAAAAGCAAAAAATTTCAGAATTGCACCTTGCAATGCGGAGAATTTACTGTTTGTGCATTTACAATATTCATTGATTTTTGCCATTGAAAAACGTCCAGAAATTATTGAAGCTACTGACTGAATGAAAGGAGCTGGCATCTCACTCTCTTTGAATCTTCTTTATCATGCTAAGAGGAGCAGGAAAAAGCAAAAAATTTCAGAATTGCACCTTGCAATGCGGAGAAATTACAGTTTGTGCATTTACAATATTCATTGATTTTTGCCATTGAAAAACGTCCAGAAATGATTGAAGCTACTGACTGAATGAAAGGAGCTGGCATCTCACTCTCTTTGAATCTTCTTTATCATGCTAAGAGGAGCAGGAAAAAGCAAAAAATTTCAGAATTGCACCTTGCAATGCGGAGAAATTACTGTTTGTGCATTTACAATATTCGTTGATTTTTGCCATTGAAAAACGTCCAGAAATGATTGAAGCTACTGACTGAATGAAAGGAGCTGGCATCTCACTCTCTTTGAATCTTCTTTATCATGCTAAGAGGAGCAGGAAAAAGCAAAAAATTTCAGAATTGCACCTTGCAATGCGGAGAAATTACTGTTTGTGCATTTACAATATTCATTGATTTTTGCCATTGAAAAACATCATGTTATTCATATACCAGAAATGTTTGAAGCTACTGACTGAATGAAAGGAGCTGACATCTCACTCTCTTTGAATCTTCTTTATCATGCTAAGAGGAGCAGGAAAAAGCAAAAAATTTCAGAATTGCACCTTGCAATGCGGAGAAATTACTGTTTGTGCATTTACAATATTCATTGATTTTTGCCATTGAAAAACATAATGTTATTCATATACCAGAAATGTTTGAAGCTACTGACTGAATGAAAGGAGCTGGCATCTCAATCTCTTTGAATCTTCTTTATCATGCTAAGAGGAGCATGAAAAAGCAAAAAATTTCAGAATTGCACCTTGCAATGTCGAGGAATTACTGTTTGTGCATTTACAATATTCATTGATTTTTACCATTGAAAAACGTCCAGAAATGATTGAAGCTACTGACTGAATGAAAGTAGCTGGCATCTCACTCTCTTTGAATCTTCTTTATCATGCTAAGAGGAGCAGGAAAAAGCAAAAAATTTCAGACTTGCACCTTGCAATGCGGAGAAATTACTGTTTGTGCATTTACAATATTCATTGATTTTTGTCATTGAAAAACATCATGTTATTCATATACCAGAAATGTTTGAAGCTACTGACTGAATGAAAGGAGCTGGCATCTCACTCTCTTTGAATCTTCTTTATCATGCTAAGAGGAGCAGAAAAAAGCAAAAAATTTCAGACTTGCACCTTGCAATGCGGAGAAATTACTGTTTGTGCATTTACAATATTCATTGATTTTTGCCATTGAAAAACATCATGTTATTCATATACCAGAAATGTTTGAAGCTACTGACTGAATGAAAGGAGCTGGCATCTCACTCTCTTTGAATCTTCTTTATCATGCTAAGAGGAGCAGGAAAAAGCAAAAAATTTCAGAATTGCACCTTGCAATGCGGAGAAATTACTGTTTGTGCATTTACAATATTCATTGATTTTTGCCATTGAAAAACGTCCAGAAATGATTGAAGGTACTGACTGAATGAAAGGAGCTGGCATCTCACTCTCTTTGAATCTTCTTTATCATGCTAAGCGGAGCAGGAAAAAGCAAAAAATTTCAGAATTGCACCTTGCAATGCGGAGAAATTACAGTTTGTGCATTTACAATATTCATTGATTTTTGCCATTGAAAAACGTCCAGAAATGATTGAAGCTACTGACTGAATGAAAGGAGCTGGCATCTCACTCTCTTTGAATCTTCTTTATCATGCTAAGAGGAGCAGGAAAAAGCAAAAAATTTCAGAATTGCACCTTGCAATGCGGAGAAATTACTGTTTGTGCATTTACAATATTCGTTGATTTTTGCCATTGAAAAACGTCCAGAAATGATTGAAGCTACTGACTGAATGAAAGGAGCTGGCATCTCACTCTCTTTGAATCTTCTTTATCATGCTAAGAGGAGCAGGAAAAAGCAAAAAATTTCAGAATTGCACCTTGCAATGCGGAGAAATTACAGTTTGTGCATTTACAATATTCATTGATTTTTGCCATTGAAAAACGTCCAGAAATGATTGAAGCTACTGACTGAATGAAAGGAGCTGGCATCTCACTCTCTTTGAATCTTCTTTATCATGCTAAGAGGAGCAGGAAAAAGCAAAAAATTTCAGAATTGCACCTTGCAATGCGGAGAATTTACTGTTTGTGCATTTACATTATTCATTGATTTTTGCCATTGAAAAACATGTTATTCATATACCAGAAATGTTTGAAGCTCCTGACTGAATGAAAGGAGCTGGCACCTCACTCTCTTTGAATCTTCTTTATCATGCTAAGAGGAGCAGGAAAAAGCAAAAAATTTCAGAATTGCACCTTGCAATGCGGAGAAATTACTGTTTGTGCATTTACAATATTCATTGATTTTTGCCATTGAAAAACGTCCAGAAATGATTGAAGCTACTGACTGAATGAAAGGAGCTGGCATCTCACTCTCTTTGAATCTTCTTTATCATGCTAAGAGGAGCAGGAAAAAGCAAAAAATTTCAGAATTGCACCTTGCAATGCGGAGAAATTACTGTTTGTGCATTTACAATATTCATTGATTTTTGCCATTGAAAAATGTCCAGAAATGATTGAAGCTACTGACTGAATGAAAGGAGCTGGCATCTCACTCTCTTTGAATCTTCTTTATCATGCTAAGAGGAGCAGGAAAAAGCAAAAAATTTCAGAATTGCGCCTTGCAATGCGGAGAAATTACTGTTTGTGCATTTACAAAATTCATTGATTTTTGCCATTGAAAAACATCATGTTATTCATATACCAGAAATGATTGAAGCTACTGACTGAAGGAAAGGAGCTGGCATCTCACTCTCTTTGAATCTTCTTTATCATGCTAAGAGGAGCAGGAAAAAGCAAAAAATTTCAGAATTGCACCTTGCAATGCGGAGAATTTACTGTTTGTGCATTTACAATATTCATTGATTTTTGCCATTGAAAAACGTCCAGAAATTATTGAAGCTACTGACTGAATGAAAGGAGCTGGCATCTCACTCTCTTTGAATCTTCTTTATCATGCTAAGAGGAGCAGGAAAAAGCAAAAAATTTCAGAATTGCACCTTGCAATGCGGAGAAATTACAGTTTGTGCATTTACAATATTCATTGATTTTTGCCATTGAAAAACGTCCAGAAATGATTGAAGCTACTGACTGAATGAAAGGAGCTGGCATCTCACTCTCTTTGAATCTTCTTTATCATGCTAAGAGGAGCAGGAAAAAGCAAAAAATTTCAGAATTGCACCTTGCAATGCGGAGAAATTACTGTTTGTGCATTTACAATATTCGTTGATTTTTGCCATTGAAAAACGTCCAGAAATGATTGAAGCTACTGACTGAATGAAAGGAGCTGGCATCTCACTCTCTTTGAATCTTCTTTATCATGCTAAGAGGAGCAGGAAAAAGCAAAAAATTTCAGAATTGCACCTTGCAATGCGGAGAAATTACTGTTTGTGCATTTTCAATATTCATTGATTTTTGCCATTGAAAAACATCATGTTATTCATATACCAGAAATGTTTGAAGCTACTGACTGAATGAAAGGAGCTGGCATCTCACTCTCTTTGAATCTTCTTTATCATGCTAAGAGGAGCAGGAAAAAGCAAAAAATTTCAGAATTGCACCTTGCAATGCGGAGAAATTACTGTTTGTGCATTTACAATATTCATTGATTTTTGCCATTGAAAAACAAAATGTTATTCATATACCAGAAATGTTTGAAGCTACTGACTGAATGAAAGGAGCTGGCATCTCAATCTCTTTGAATCTTCTTTATCATGCTAAGAGGAGCATGAAAAAGCAAAAAATTTCAGAATTGCACCTTGCAATGTGGAGAAATTACTGTTTGTGCATTTACAATATTCATTGATTTTTACCATTGAAAAACGTCCAGAAATGATTGAAGCTACTGACTGAATGAAAGTAGCTGGCATCTCACTCTCTTTGAATCTTCTTTATCATGCTAAGAGGAGCAGGAAAAAGCAAAAAATTTCAGACTTGCACCTTGCAATGCGGAGAAATTACTGTTTGTGCATTTACAATATTCATTGATTTTTGCCATTGAAAAACATCATGTTATTCATATACCAGAAATGTTTGAAGCTACTGACTGAATGAAAGGAGCTGGCATCTCACTCTCTTTGAATCTTCTTTATCATGCTAAGAGGAGCAGAAAAAAGCAAAAAATTTCAGACTTGCACCTTGCAATGCGGAGAAATTACTGTTTGTGCATTTACAATATTCATTGATTTTTGCCATTGAAAAACATCATGTTATTCATATACCAGAAATGTTTGAAGCTACTGACTGAATGAAAGGAGCTGGCATCTCACTCTCTTTGAATCTTCTTTATCATGCTAAGAGGAGCAGGAAAAAGCAAAAAATTTCAGAATTGCACCTTGCAATGCGGAGAAATTACTGTTTGTGCATTTACAATATTCATTGATTTTTGCCATTGAAAAACGTCCAGAAATGATTGAAGGTACTGACTGAATGAAAGGAGCTGGCATCTCACTCTCTTTGAATCTTCTTTATCATGCTAAGAGGAGCAGGAAAAAGCAAAAAATTTCAGAATTGCAACTTGCAATGCGGAGAAATTACTGTTTGTGCATTTACAATATTCATTGATTTTTGCCATTGAAAAACGTCCAGAAATGATTGAAGCTACTGACTGAATGAAAGGAGCTGGCATCTCACTCTCTTTGAATCTTCTTTATCATGCTAAGTGGAGCAGGAAAAAGCAAAAAATTTCAGAATTGCACCTTGCAATGCGGAGAAATTACAGTTTGTGCATTTACAATATTCATTGATTTTTGCCATTGAAAAACGTCCAGAAATGATTGAAGCTACTGACTGAATGAAAGGAGCTGGCATCTCACTCTCTTTGAATCTTCTTTATCATGCTAAGAGGAGCAGGAAAAAGCAAAAAATTTCAGAATTGCACCTTGCAATGCGGAGAAATTACTGTTTGTGCATTTACAATATTCGTTGATTTTTGCCATTGAAAAACGTCCAGAAATGATTGAAGCTACTGACTGAATGAAAGGAGCTGGCATCTCACTCTCTTTGAATCTTCTTTATCATGCTAAGAGGAGCAGGAAAAAGCAAAAAATTTCAGAATTGCACCTTGCAATGCGGAGAAATTACAGTTTGTGCATTTACAATATTCATTGATTTTTGCCATTGAAAAACGTCCAGAAATGATTGAAGCTACTGACTGAATGAAAGGAGCTGGCATCTCACTCTCTTTGAATCTTCTTTATCATGCTAAGAGGAGCAGGAAAAAGCAAAAAATTTCAGAATTGCACCTTGCAATGCGGAGAATTTACTGTTTGTGCATTTACAATATTCATTGATTTTTGCCATTGAAAAACATGTTATTCATATACCAGAAATGTTTGAAGCTCCTGACTGAATGAAAGGAGCTGGCACCTCACTCTCTTTGAATCTTCTTTATCATGCTAAGAGGAGCAGGAAAAAGCAAAAAATTTCAGAATTGCACCTTGCAATGCGGAGAAATTACTGTTTGTGCATTTACAATATTCATTGATTTTTGCCATTGAAAAACGTCCAGAAATGATTGAAGCTACTGACTGAATGAAAGGAGCTGGCATCTCACTCTCTTTGAATCTTCTTTATCATGCTAAGAGGAGCAGGAAAAAGCAAAAAATTTCAGAATTGCACCTTGCAATGCGGAGAAATTACTGTTTGTGCATTTACAATATTCATTGATTTTTGCCATTGAAAAATGTCCAGAAATGATTGAAGCTACTGACTGAATGAAAGGAGCTGGCATCTCACTCTCTTTGAATCTTCTTTATCATGCTAAGAGGAGCAGGAAAAAGCAAAAAATTTCAGAATTGCGCCTTGCAATGCGGAGAAATTACTGTTTGTGCATTTACAAAATTCATTGATTTTTGCCATTGAAAAACATCATGTTATTCATATACCAGAAATGATTGAAGCTACTGACTGAAGGAAAGGAGCTGGCATCTCACTCTCTTTGAATCTTCTTTATCATGCTAAGAGGAGCAGGAAAAAGCAAAAAATTTCAGAATTGCACCTTGCAATGCGGAGAAATTACAGTTTGTGCATTTACAATATTCATTGATTTTTGCCATTGAAAAACGTCCAGAAATGATTGAAGCTACTGACTGAATGAAAGAAGCTGGCATCTCACTCTCTTTGAATCTTCTTTATCATGCTAAGAGGAGCAGGAAAAAGCAAAAAATTTCAGAATTGCACCTTGCAATGCGGAGAAATTACTGTTTGTGCATTTACAATATTCGTTGATTTTTGCCATTGAAAAACGTCCAGAAATGATTGAAGCTACTGACTGAATGAAAGGAACTGGCATCTCACTCTCTTTGAATCTTCTTTATCATGCTAAGAGGAGCAGGAAAAAGCAAAAAATTTCAGAATTGCACCTTGCAATGCGGAGAAATTACAGTTTGTGCATTTACAATATTCATTGATTTTTGCCATTGAAAAACGTCCAGAAATGATTGAAGCTACTGACTGAATGAAAGGAGCTGGCATCTCACTCTCTTTGAATCTTCTTTATCATGCTAAGAGGAGCAGGAAAAAGCAAAAAATTTCAGAATTGCACCTTGCAATGCGGAGAAATTACTGTTTGTGCATTTACAATATTCATTGATTTTTGCCATTGAAAAACATGTTATTCATATACCAGAAATGTTTGAAGCTCCTGACTGAATGAAAGGAGCTGGCACCTCACTCTCTTTGAATCTTCTTTATCATGCTAAGAGGAGCAGGAAAAAGCAAAAAATTTCAGAATTGCACCTTGCAATGCGGAGAAATTACTGTTTGTGCATTTACAATATTCATTGATTTTTGCCATTGAAAAACGTCCAGAAATGATTGTAGCTACTGACTGAATGAAAGGAGCTGGCATCTCACTCTCTTTGAATCTTCTTTATCATGCTAAGAGGAGCAGGAAAAAGCAAAAAATTTCAGAATTGCACCTTGCAATGCGGAGAAATTACTGTTTGTGCATTTACAATATTCATTGATTTTTGCCACTGAAAAATGTCCAGAAATGATTGAAGCTACTGACTGAATGAAAGGAGCTGGCATCTCACTCTCTTTGAATCTTCTTTATCATGCTAAGAGGAGCAGGAAAAAGCAAAAAATTTCAGAATTGCGCCTTGCAATGCGGAGAAATTACTGTTTGTGCATTTACAAAATTCATTGATTTTTGCCATTGAAAAACATCATGTTATTCATATACCAGAAATGATTGAAGCTACTGACTGAAGGAAAGGAGCTGGCATCTCACTCTCTTTGAATCTTCTTTATCATGCTAAGAGGAGCAGGAAAAAGCAAAAAATTTCAGAATTGCACCTTGCAATGCGGAGAAATTACTGTTTGTGCATTTACAATATTCATTGATTTTTGCCATTGAAAAACATCATGTTATTCATATACCAGAAATGATTGAAGCTACTGACTGAATGAAAGGAGCTGGCATCTCACTCTCTTTGAATCTTCTTTATCATGCTAAGAGGAGCAGGAAAAAGCAAAAAATTTCAGAATTGCACCTTGCAATGCGGAGAAATTACAGTTTGTGCATTTACAATATTCATTGATTTTTGCCATTGAAAAACGTCCAGAAATGATTGAAGCTACTGACTGAATGAAAGGAGCTGGCATCTCACTCTCTTTGAATCTTCTTTATCATGCTAAGAGGAGCAGGAAAAAGCAAAAAATTTCAGAATTGCACCTTGCAATGCGGAGAAATTACTGTTTGTGCATTTACAATATTCATTGATTTTTGCCATTGAAAAACGTCCAGAAATGATTGAAGGTACTGACTGAATGAAAGGAGCTGGCATCTCACTCTCTTTGAATCTTCTTTATCATGCTAAGAGGAGCAGGAAAAAGCAAAAAATTTCAGAATTGCACCTTGCAATGCGGAGAAATTACTGTTTGTGCATTTACAATATTCATTGATTTTTGCCATTGAAAAACGTCCAGAAATGATTGAAGCTACTGACTGAATGAAAGGAGCTGGCATCTCACTCTCTTTGAATCTTCTTTATCATGCTAAGAGGAGCAGGAAAAAGCAAAAAATTTCAGAATTGCACCTTGCAATGCGGAGAAATTACTGTTTGTGCATTTACAATATTCATTGATTTTTGCCATTGAAAAATGTCCAGAAATGATTGAAGCTACTGACTGAATGAAAGGAGCTGGCATCTCACTCTCTTTGAATCTTCTTTATCATGCTAAGAGGAGCAGGAAAAAGCAAAAAATTTCAGAATTGCGCCTTGCAATGCGGAGAAATTACTGTTTGTGCATTTAAAAAATTCATTGATTTTTGCCATTGAAAAACATCATGTTATTCATATACCAGAAATGATTGAAGCTACTGACTGAAGGAAAGGATCTGGCATCTCACTCTCTTTGAATCTTCTTTATCATGCTTAGAGGAGCAGGAAAAAGCAAAAAATTTCAGAATTGCACCTTGCAATGCGGAGAAATTACTGTTTGTGCATTTACAATATTCATTGATTTTTGCCATTGAAAAACGTCCAGAAATGATTGAAGCTACTGACTGAATGAAAGGAGCTGGCATCTCACTCTCTTTGAATCTTCTTTATCATGCTAAGAGGAGCAGGAAAAAGCAAAAAATTTCAGAATTGCACCTTGCAATGCGGAGAAATTACTGTTTGTGCATTTACAATATTCATTGATTTTTGCTATTGAAAAACATCATGTTATTCATATACCAGAAATGATTGAAGCTACTGACTGAATGAAAGGAGCTGGCATCTCACTCTCTTTGAATCTTCTTTATCATGCTAAGAGGAGCAGGAAAAAGCAAAAAATTTCAGAATTGCACCTTGCAATGCGGAGAAATTACTGTTTGTGCATTTACAATATTCATTGATTTTTGCCATTGAAAAACGTCCAGAAATGATTGAAGCTACTGACTGAATGAAAGGAGCTGGCATCTCACTCTCTTTGAATCTTCTTTATCATGCTAAGAGGAGCAGGAAAAAGCAAAAAATTTCAGAATTGCACCTTGCAATGCGGAGAAATTACTGTTTGTGCATTTACAATATTCATTGATTTTTGCCATTGAAAAACGTCCAGAAATGATTGAAGCTACTGACTGAATGAAAGGAGCTGGCATCTCACTCTCTTTGAATCTTCTTTATCTTGCTAAGAGGAGCAGGAAAAAGCAAAAAATTTCAGAATTGCACCTTGCAATGCGGAGAAATTACTGTTTGTGCATTTACAATATTCATTGATTTTTGCCATTGAAAAATGTCCAGAAATTATTGAAGCTACTGACTGAATGAAAGGAGCTGGCATCTCACTCTCTTTGAATCTTCTTTATCATGCTAAGAGGAGCAGGAAAAAGCAAAAAATTTCAGAATTGCGCCTTGCAATGCGGAGAAATTACTGTTTGTGCATTTACAAAATTCATTGATTTTTGCCATTGAAAAACATCATGTTATTCATATACCAGAAATGATTGAAGCTACTGACTGAAGGAAAGGATCTGGCATCTCACTCTCTTTGAATCTTCTTTATCATGCTTAGAGGAGCAGGAAAAAGCAAAAAATTTCAGAATTGCACCTTGCAATGCGGAGAAATTACTGTTTGTGCATTTACAATATTCATTGATTTTTGCCATTGAAAAACGTCCAGAAATGATTGAAGCTACTGACTGAATGAAAGGAGCTGGCATCTCACTCTCTTTGAATCTTCTTTATCATGCTAAGAGGAGCAGGAAAAAGCAAAAAATTTCAGAATTGCACCTTGCAATGCGGAGAAATTACTGTTTGTGCATTTACAATATTCATTGATTTTTGCGATTGAAAAACATCATGTTATTCATATACCAGAAATGATTGAAGCTACTGACTGAATGAAAGGAGCTGGCATCTCACTCTCTTTGAATCTTCTTTATCATGCTAAGAGGAGCAGGAAAAAGTAAAAAATTTCAGAATTGCACCTTGCAATGCGGAGAAATTACTGTTTGTGCATTTACAATATTCAATGATTTTTGCCATTGAAAAACGTCCAGAAATGATTGAAGCTACTGACTGAATGAAATGAGCTGGCATCTCACTCTCTTTGAATCTTGTTTATCATGCTAAGAGGAGCAGGAAAAAGCAAAAAATTTCAGAATTGCACCTTGCAATGCGGAGAAATTACTGTTTGTGCATTTACAATATTCATTGATTTTTGCCATTGAAAAACGTCCAGAAATGATTGAAGCTACTGACTGAATGAAAGGAGCTGGCATCTCACTCTCTTTGAATCTTCTTTATCATGCTAAGAGGAGCAGGAAAAAGCAAAAAATTTCAGAATTGCACCTTGCAATGCGGAGAAATTACTGTTTGTGCATTTACAATATTCATTGATTTTTGCCATTGAAAAATGTCCAGAAATGATTGAAGCTACTGACTGAATGAAAGGAGCTGGCATCTCACTCTCTTTGAATCTTCTTTATCATGCTAAGAGGAGCAGGAAAAAGCAAAAAATTTCAGAATTGCGCCTTGCAATGCGGAGAAATTACTGTTTGTGCATTTACAAAATTCATTGATTTTTGCCATTGAAAAACATCATGTTATTCATATACCAGAAATGATTGAAGCTACTGACTGAAGGAAAGGATCTGGCATCTCACTCTCTTTGAATCTTCTTTATCATGCTTAGAGGAGCAGGAAAAAGCAAAAAATTTCAGAATTGCACCTTGCAATGCGGAGAAATTACTGTTTGTGCATTTACAATATTCATTGATTTTTGCCATTGAAAAACGTCCAGAAATGATTGAAGCTACTGACTGAATGAAAGGAGCTGGCATCTCACTCTCTTTGAATCTTCTTTATCATGCTAAGAGGAGCAGGAAAAAGCAAAAAATTTCAGAATTGCACCTTGCAATGCGGAGAAATTACTGTTTGTGCATTTACAATATTCATTGATTTTTGCGATTGAAAAACATCATGTTATTCATATACCAGAAATGATTGAAGCTACTGACTGAATGAAAGGAGCTGGCATCTCACTCTCTTTGAATCTTGTTTATCATGCTAAGAGGAGCAGGAAAAAGCAAAAAATTTCAGAATTGCACCTTGCAATGCGGAGAAATTACTGTTTGTGCATTTACAATATTCATTGATTTTTGCCATTGAAAAACGTCCAGAAATGATTGAAGCTACTGACTGAATGAAAGGAGCTGGCATCTCACTCTCTTTGAATCTTCTTTATCATGCTAAGAGGAGCAGGAAAAAGCAAAAAATTTCAGAATTGCACCTTGCAATGCGGAGAAATTACTGTTTGTGCATTTACAATATTCATTGATTTTTGCCATTGAAAAACATCATGTTATTCATATACCAGAAATGATTGAAGCTACTGACTGAAGGAAAGGATCTGGCATCTCACTCTCTTTGAATCTTCTTTATCATGCTTAGAGGAGCAGGAAAAAGCAAAAAATTTCAGAATTGCACCTTGCAATGCGGAGAAATTACTGTTTGTGCATTTACAATATTCATTGATTTTTTCCATTGAAAAACGTCCAGAAATGATTGAAGCTACTGACTGAATGAAAGGAGCTGGCATCTCACTCTCTTTGAATCTTCTTTATCATGCTAAGAGGAGCAGGAAAAAGCAAAAAATTTCAGAATTGCACCTTGCAATGCGGAGAAATTACTGTTTGTGCATTTACAATATTCATTGATTTTTGCGATTGAAAAACATCATGTTATTCATATACCAGAAATGATTGAAGCTACTGACTGAATGAAAGGAGCTGGCATCTCACTCTCTTTGAATCTTCTTTATCATGCTAAGAGGAGCAGGAAAAAGTAAAAAATTTCAGAATTGCACCTTGCAATGCGGAGAAATTACTGTTTGTGCATTTACAATATTCAATGATTTTTGCCATTGAAAAACGTCCAGAAATGATTGAAGCTACTGACTGAATGAAATGAGCTGGCATCTCACTCTCTTTGAATCTTGTTTATCATGCTAAGAGGAGCAGGAAAAAGCAAAAAATTTCAGAATTGCACCTTGCAATGCGGAGAAATTACTGTTTGTGCATTTACAATATTCATTGATTTTTGCCATTGAAAAACGTCCAGAAATGATTGAAGCTACTGACTGAATGAAAGGAGCTGGCATCTCACTCTCTTTGAATCTTCTTTATCATGCTAAGAGGAGCAGGAAAAAGCAAAAAATTTCAGAATTGCACCTTGCAATGCGGAGAAATTACTGTTTGTGCATTTACAATATTCATTGATTTTTGCCATTGAAAAACGTCCAGAAATGATTGAAGGTACTGACTGAATGAAAGGAGCTGGCATCTCACTCTCTTTGAATCTTCTTTATCATGCTAAGAGGAGCAGGAAAAAGCAAAAAATTTCAGAATTGCACCTTGCAATGCGGAGAAATTACTGTTTGTGCATTTACAATATTCATTGATTTTTGCCATTGAAAAACGTCCAGAAATGATTGAAGCTACTGACTGAATGAAAGGAGCTGGCATCTCACTCTCTTTGAATCTTCTTTATCATGCTAAGAGGAGCAGGAAAAAGCAAAAAATTTCAGAATTGCACCTTGCAATGCGGAGAAATTACTGTTTGTGCATTTACAATATTCATTGATTTTTGCCATTGAAAAATGTCCAGAAATGATTGAAGCTACTGACTGAATGAAAGGAGCTGGCATCTCACTCTCTTTGAATCTTCTTTATCATGCTAAGAGGAGCAGGAAAAAGCAAAAAATTTCAGAATTGCGCCTTGCAATGCGGAGAAATTACTGTTTGTGCATTTACAAAATTCATTGATTTTTGCCATTGAAAAACATCATGTTATTCATATACCAGAAATGATTGAAGCTACTGACTGAAGGAAAGGATCTGGCATCTCACTCTCTTTGAATCTTCTTTATCATGCTTAGAGGAGCAGGAAAAAGCAAAAAATTTCAGAATTGCACCTTGCAATGCGGAGAAATTACTGTTTGTGCATTTACAATATTCATTGATTTTTGCCATTGAAAAACGTCCAGAAATGATTGAAGCTACTGACTGAATGAAAGGAGCTGGCATCTCACTCTCTTTGAATCTTCTTTATCATGCTAAGAGGAGCAGGAAAAAGCAAAAAATTTCAGAATTGCACCTTGCAATGCGGAGAAATTACTGTTTGTGCATTTACAATATTCATTGATTTTTGCTATTGAAAAACATCATGTTATTCATATACCAGAAATGATTGAAGCTACTGACTGAATGAAAGGAGCTGGCATCTCACTCTCTTTGAATCTTCTTTATCATGCTAAGAGGAGCAGGAAAAAGCAAAAAATTTCAGAATTGCACCTTGCAATGCGGAGAAATTACAGTTTGTGCATTTACAATATTCATTGATTTTTGCCATTGAAAAACGTCCAGAAATGATTGAAGCTACTGACTGAATGAAAGGAGCTGGCATCTCACTCTCTTTGAATCTTCTTTATCATGCTAAGAGGAGCAGGAAAAAGCAAAAAATTTCAGAATTGCACCTTGCAATGCGGAGAAATTACTGTTTGTGCATTTACAATATTCATTGATTTTTGCCATTGAAAAACGTCCAGAAATGATTGAAGGTACTGACTGAATGAAAGGAGCTGGCATCTCACTCTCTTTGAATCTTCTTTATCATGCTAAGAGGAGCAGGAAAAAGCAAAAAATTTCAGAATTGCACCTTGCAATGCGGAGAAATTACTGTTTGTGCATTTACAATATTCATTGATTTTTGCCATTGAAAAACGTCCAGAAATGATTGAAGCTACTGACTGAATGAAAGGAGCTGGCATCTCACTCTCTTTGAATCTTCTTTATCATGCTAAGAGGAGCAGGAAAAAGCAAAAAATTTCAGAATTGCACCTTGCAATGCGGAGAAATTACTGTTTGTGCATTTACAATATTCATTGATTTTTGCCATTGAAAAATGTCCAGAAATGATTGAAGCTACTGACTGAATGAAAGGAGCTGGCATCTCACTCTCTTTGAATCTTCTTTATCATGCTAAGAGGAGCAGGAAAAAGCAAAAAATTTCAGAATTGCGCCTTGCAATGCGGAGAAATTACTGTTTGTGCATTTACAAAATTCATTGATTTTTGCCATTGAAAAACATCATGTTATTCATATACCAGAAATGATTGAAGCTACTGACTGAAGGAAAGGATCTGGCATCTCACTCTCTTTGAATCTTCTTTATCATGCTTAGAGGAGCAGGAAAAAGCAAAAAATTTCAGAATTGCACCTTGCAATGCGGAGAAATTACTGTTTGTGCATTTACAATATTCATTGATTTTTGCCATTGAAAAACGTCCAGAAATGATTGAAGCTACTGACTGAATGAAAGGAGCTGGCATCTCACTCTCTTTGAATCTTCTTTATCATGCTAAGAGGAGCAGGAAAAAGCAAAAAATTTCAGAATTGCACCTTGCAATGCGGAGAAATTACTGTTTGTGCATTTACAATATTCATTGATTTTTGCGATTGAAAAACATCATGTTATTCATATACCAGAAATGATTGAAGCTACTGACTGAATGAAAGGAGCTGGCATCTCACTCTCTTTGAATCTTCTTTATCATGCTAAGAGGAGCAGGAAAAAGTAAAAAATTTCAGAATTGCACCTTGCAATGCGGAGAAATTACTGTTTGTGCATTTACAATATTCAATGATTTTTGCCATTGAAAAACGTCCAGAAATGATTGAAGCTACTGACTGAATGAAATGAGCTGGCATCTCACTCTCTTTGAATCTTGTTTATCATGCTAAGAGGAGCAGGAAAAAGCAAAAAATTTCAGAATTGCACCTTGCAATGCGGAGAAATTACTGTTTGTGCATTTACAATATTCATTGATTTTTGCCATTGAAAAACGTCCAGAAATGATTGAAGCTACTGACTGAATGAAAGGAGCTGGCATCTCACTCTCTTTGAATTTTCTTTATCATGCTAAGAGGAGCAGGAAAAAGCAAAAAATTTCAGAATTGCACCTTGCAATGCGGAGAAATTACTGTTTGTGCATTTACAATATTCATTGATTTTTGCCATTGAAAAACATCATGTTATTCATATACCAGAAATGATTGAAGCTACTGACTGAATGAAAGGAGCTGGCATCTCACTCTCTTTGAATCTTCTTTATCATGCTAAGAGGAGCAGGAAAAAGTAAAAAATTTCAGAATTGCACCTTGCAATGCGGAGAAATTACTGTTTGTGCATTTATAATATTCAATGATTTTTGCCATTGAAAAACGTCCAGAAATGATTGAAGCTACTGACTGAACGAAAGGAGCTGGCATCTCACTCTCTTTGAATCTTCTTTATCATGCTAAGAGGAGCAGGAAAAAGCAAAAAATTTCAGAATTGCACCTTGCAATGCGGAGAAATTACTGTTTGTGCATTTACAATATTCATTGATTTTTGCCATTGAAAAACATCATGTTATTCATGTACCAGAAATGTTTGAAGCTACTGACTGAATGAAAGGAGCTGGCATCTCACTCTCTTTGAATGTTCTTTATCATGCTAAGAGGAGCAGGAAAAAGCAAAAAATTTCAGAATTGCACATTGCAATGCGGAGAAATTACTGTTTGTGCATTTACAATATTCATTGATTTTTGCCATTGAAAAACGTCCAGAAATGATTGAAGCTACTGACTGAATGAAAGGAGCTGGCATCTCACTCTCTTTGAATCTTCTTTATCATGTTAAGAGGAGCAGGAAAAAGCAAAAAATTTCAGAATTGCACCTTGCAATGCGGAGAAATTACTGTTTGTGCATTTACAATATTCATTGATTTTTGCCATTGAAAAACGTCCAGAAATGATTGAAGCTACTGACTGAATGAAAGGAGCTGGCATCTCACTCTCTTTGAATCTTCTTTATCATGCTAAGAGGAGCAGGAAAAAGCAAAAAATTTCAGAATTGCGCCTTGCAATGCGGAGAAATTACTGTTTGTGCATTTACAATATTCATTGATTTTTGCCATTGAAAAATGTCCAGAAATGATTGAAGCTACTGACTGAATGAAAGGAGCTGGCATCTCACTCTCTTTGAATCTTCTTTATCATGCTAAGAGGAGCAGGAAAAAGCAAAAAATTTCAGAATTGCGCCTTGCAATGCGGAGAAATTACTGTTTGTGCATTTACAAAATTCATTGATTTTTGCCATTGAAAAACATCATGTTATTCATATACCAGAAATGATTGAAGCTACTGACTGAAGGAAAGGATCTGGCATCTCACTCTCTTTGAATCTTCTTTATCATGCTAAGAGGAGCAGGAAAAAGCAAAAAATTTCAGAATTGCACCTTGCAATGCGGAGAAATTACTGTTTGTGCATTTACAATATTCATTGATTTTTGCCATTGAAAAACGTCCAGAAATGATTGAAGCTACTGACTGAATGAAAGGAGCTGGCATCTCACTCTCTTTGAATCTTCTTTATCATGCTAAGAGGAGCAGGAAAAAGCAAAAAATTTCAGAATTGCACCTTGCAATGCGGAGAAATTACTGTTTGTGCATTTACAATATTCATTGATTTTTGCCATTGAAAAACGTCCAGAAATGATTGAAGCTACTGACTGAATGAAAGGAGCTGGCATCTCACTCTCTTTGAATCTTCTTTATCATGCTAAGAGGAGCAGGAAAAAGCAAAAAATTTCAGAATTGCACCTTGCAATGCGGAGAAATTACTGTTTGTGCATTTACAATATTCATTGATTTTTGCCATTGAAAAATGTCCAGAAATGATTGAAGCTACTGACTGAATGAAAGGAGCTGGCATCTCACTCTCTTTGAATCTTCTTTATCATGCTAAGAGGAGCAGGAAAAAGCAAAAAATTTCAGAATTGCGCCTTGCAATGCGGAGAAATTACTGTTTGTGCATTTACAAAATTCATTGATTTTTGCCATTGAAAAACATCATGTTATTCATATACCAGAAATGATTGAAGCTACTGACTGAAGGAAAGGATCTGGCATCTCACTCTCTTTGAATCTTCTTTATCATGCTAAGAGGAGCAGGAAAAAGCAAAAAATTTCAGAATTGCACCTTGCAATGCAGAGAAATTACTGTTTGTGCATTTACAATATTCATTGATTTTTGTCATTGAAAAACGTCCAGAAATGATTGAAGCTACTGACTGAATGAAAGGAGCTGGCATCTCACTCTCTTTGAATCTTCTTTATCATGCTAAGAGGAGCAGGAAAAAGCAAAAAATTTCAGAATTGCACCTTGCAATGCGGAGAAATTACTGTTTGTGCATTTACAATATTCATTGATTTTTGCCATTGAAAAATGTCCAGAAATGATTGAAGCTACTGACTGAATGAAAGGAGCTGGCATCTCACTCTCTTTGAATCTTCTTTATCATGCTAAGAGGAGCAGGAAAAAGCAAAAAATTTCAGAATTGCACATTGCAATGCGGAGAAATTACTGTTTGTGCATTTACAATATTCATTGATTTTTGCCATTGAAAAACGTCCAGAAATGATTGAAGCTACTGACTGAATGAAAGGAGCTGGCATCTCACTCTCTTTGAATCTTCTTTATCATGCTAAGAGGAGCAGGAAAAAGCAAAAAATTTCAGAATTGCACCTTGCAATGCGGAGAAATTACTGTTTGTGCATTTACAATATTCATTGATTTTTGCCATTGAAAAACGTCCAGAAATGATTGAAGCTACTGACTGAATGAAAGGAGCTGGCATCTCACTCTCTTTGAATCTTCTTTATCATGCTAAGAGGAGCAGGAAAAAGCAAAAAATTTCAGAATTGCACCTTGCAATGCGGAGAAATTACTGTTTGTGCATTTACAATATTCATTGATTTTTGCCATTGAAAAATGTCCAGAAATGATTGAAGCTACTGACTGAATGAAAGGAGCTGGCATCTCACTCTCTTTGAATCTTCTTTATCATGCTAAGAGGAGCAGGAAAAAGCAAAAAATTTCAGAATTGCGCCTTGCAATGCGGAGAAATTACTGTTTGTGCATTTACAATATTCATTGATTTTTGCCATTGAAAAATGTCCAGAAATGATTGAAGCTACTGACTGAATGAAAGGAGCTGGCATCTCACTCTCTTTGAATCTTCTTTATCATGCTAAGAGGAGCAGGAAAAAGCAAAAAATTTCAGAATTGCGCCTTGCAATGCGGAGAAATTACTGTTTGTGCATTTACAAAATTCATTGATTTTTGCCATTGAAAAACATCATGTTATTCATATACCAGAAATGATTGAAGCTACTGACTGAAGGAAAGGATCTGGCATCTCACTCTCTTTGAATCTTCTTTATCATGCTAAGAGGAGCAGGAAAAAGCAAAAAATTTCAGAATTGCACCTTGCAATGCGGAGAAATTACTGTTTGTGCATTTACAATATTCATTGATTTTTGCCATTGAAAAACGTCCAGAAATGATTGAAGCTACTGACTGAATGAAAGGAGCTGGCATCTCACTCTCTTTGAATCTTCTTTATCATGCTAAGAGGAGCAGGAAAAAGCAAAAAATTTCAGAATTGCACCTTGCAATGCGGAGAAATTACTGTTTGTGCATTTACAATATTCATTGATTTTTGCCATTGAAAAACGTCCAGAAATGATTGAAGCTACTGACTGAATGAAAGGAGCTGGCATCTCACTCTCTTTGAATCTTCTTTATCATGCTAAGAGGAGCAGGAAAAAGCAAAAAATTTCAGAATTGCACCTTGCAATGCGGAGAAATTACTGTTTGTGCATTTACAATATTCATTGATTTTTGCCATTGAAAAATGTCCAGAAATGATTGAAGCTACTGACTGAATGAAAGGAGCTGGCATCTCACTCTCTTTGAATCTTCTTTATCATGCTAAGAGGAGCAGGAAAAAGCAAAAAATTTCAGAATTGCGCCTTGCAATGCGGAGAAATTACTGTTTGTGCATTTACAAAATTCATTGATTTTTGCCATTGAAAAACATCATGTTATTCATATACCAGAAATGATTGAAGCTACTGACTGAAGGAAAGGATCTGGCATCTCACTCTCTTTGAATCTTCTTTATCATGCTAAGAGGAGCAGGAAAAAGCAAAAAATTTCAGAATTGCACCTTGCAATGCAGAGAAATTACTGTTTGTGCATTTACAATATTCATTGATTTTTGTCATTGAAAAACGTCCAGAAATGATTGAAGCTACTGACTGAATGAAAGGAGCTGGCATCTCACTCTCTTTGAATCTTCTTTATCATGCTAAGAGGAGCAGGAAAAAGCAAAAAATTTCAGAATTGCACCTTGCAATGCGGAGAAATTACTGTTTGTGCATTTACAATATTCATTGATTTTTGCCATTGAAAAACATCATGTTATTCATATACCAGAAATGATTGAAGCTACTGACTGAAGGAAAGGATCTGGCATCTCACTCTCTTTGAATCTTCTTTATCATGCTAAGAGGAGCAGGAAAAAGCAAAAAATTTCAGAATTGCACCTTGCAATGCGGAGAAATTACTGTTTGTGCATTTACAATATTCATTGATTTTTGCCATTGAAAAACGTCCAGAAATGATTGAAGCTACTGACTGAATGAAAGGAGCTGGCATCTCACTCTCTTTGAATCTTCTTTATCATGCTAAGAGGAGCAGGAAAAAGCAAAAAATTTCAGAATTGCACCTTGCAATGCGGAGAAATTACTGTTTGTGCATTTACAATATTCATTGATTTTTGCCATTGAAAAACGTCCAGAAATGATTGAAGCTACTGACTGAATGAAAGGAGCTGGCATCTCACTCTCTTTGAATCTTCTTTATCATGCTAAGAGGAGCAGGAAAAAGCAAAAAATTTCAGAATTGCACCTTGCAATGCGGAGAAATTACTGTTTGTGCATTTACAATATTCATTGATTTTTGCCATTGAAAAATGTCCAGAAATGATTGAAGCTACTGACTGAATGAAAGGAGCTGGCATCTCACTCTCTTTGAATCTTCTTTATCATGCTAAGAGGAGCAGGAAAAAGCAAAAAATTTCAGAATTGCGCCTTGCAATGCGGAGAAATTACTGTTTGTGCATTTACAAAATTCATTGATTTTTGCCATTGAAAAACATCATGTTATTCATATACCAGAAATGATTGAAGCTACTGACTGAAGGAAAGGATCTGGCATCTCACTCTCTTTGAATCTTCTTTATCATGCTAAGAGGAGCAGGAAAAAGCAAAAAATTTCAGAATTGCACCTTGCAATGCAGAGAAATTACTGTTTGTGCATTTACAATATTCATTGATTTTTGTCATTGAAAAACGTCCAGAAATGATTGAAGCTACTGACTGAATGAAAGGAGCTGGCATCTCACTCTCTTTGAATCTTCTTTATCATGCTAAGAGGAGCAGGAAAAAGCAAAAAATTTCAGAATTGCACCTTGCAATGCGGAGAAATTACTGTTTGTGCATTTACAATATTCATTGATTTTTGCCATTGAAAAATGTCCAGAAATGATTGAAGCTACTGACTGAATGAAAGGAGCTGGCATCTCACTCTCTTTGAATCTTCTTTATCATGCTAAGAGGAGCAGGAAAAAGCAAAAAATTTCAGAATTGCACATTGCAATGCGGAGAAATTACTGTTTGTGCATTTACAATATTCATTGATTTTTGCCATTGAAAAACGTCCAGAAATGATTGAAGCTACTGACTGAATGAAAGGAGCTGGCATCTCACTCTCTTTGAATCTTCTTTATCATGCTAAGAGGAGCAGGAAAAAGCAAAAAATTTCAGAATTGCACCTTGCAATGCGGAGAAATTACTGTTTGTGCATTTACAATATTCATTGATTTTTGCCATTGAAAAACGTCCAGAAATGATTGAAGCTACTGACTGAATGAAAGGAGCTGGCATCTCACTCTCTTTGAATCTTCTTTATCATGCTAAGAGGAGCAGGAAAAAGCAAAAAATTTCAGAATTGCACCTTGCAATGCGGAGAAATTACTGTTTGTGCATTTACAATATTCATTGATTTTTGCCATTGAAAAATGTCCAGAAATGATTGAAGCTACTGACTGAATGAAAGGAGCTGGCATCTCACTCTCTTTGAATCTTCTTTATCATGCTAAGAGGAGCAGGAAAAAGCAAAAAATTTCAGAATTGCGCCTTGCAATGCGGAGAAATTACTGTTTGTGCATTTACAAAATTCATTGATTTTTGCCATTGAAAAACATCATGTTATTCATATACCAGAAATGATTGAAGCTACTGACTGAAGGAAAGGATCTGGCATCTCACTCTCTTTGAATCTTCTTTATCATGCTAAGAGGAGCAGGAAAAAGCAAAAAATTTCAGAATTGCACCTTGCAATGCGGAGAAATTACTGTTTGTGCATTTACAATATTCATTGATTTTTGCCATTGAAAAACGTCCAGAAATGATTGAAGCTACTGACTGAATGAAAGGAGCTGGCATCTCACTCTCTTTGAATCTTCTTTATCATGCTAAGAGGAGCAGGAAAAAGCAAAAAATTTCAGAATTGCACCTTGCAATGCGGAGAAATTACTGTTTGTGCATTTACAATATTCATTGATTTTTGCCATTGAAAAACGTCCAGAAATGATTGAAGCTACTGACTGAATGAAAGGAGCTGGCATCTCACTCTCTTTGAATCTTCTTTATCATGCTAAGAGGAGCAGGAAAAAGCAAAAAATTTCAGAATTGCGCCTTGCAATGCGGAGAAATTACTGTTTGTGCATTTACAATATTCATTGATTTTTGCCATTGAAAAATGTCCAGAAATGATTGAAGCTACTGACTGAATGAAAGGAGCTGGCATCTCACTCTCTTTGAATCTTCTTTATCATGCTAAGAGGAGCAGGAAAAAGCAAAAAATTTCAGAATTGCGCCTTGCAATGCGGAGAAATTACTGTTTGTGCATTTACAAAATTCATTGATTTTTGCCATTGAAAAACATCATGTTATTCATATACCAGAAATGATTGAAGCTACTGACTGAAGGAAAGGATCTGGCATCTCACTCTCTTTGAATCTTCTTTATCATGCTAAGAGGAGCAGGAAAAAGCAAAAAATTTCAGAATTGCACCTTGCAATGCGGAGAAATTACTGTTTGTGCATTTACAATATAAATTGATTTTTGCCATTGAAAAACGTCCAGAAATGATTGAAGCTACTGACTGAATGAAAGGAGCTGGCATCTCACTCTCTTTGAATCTTCTTTATCATGCTAAGAGGAGCAGGAAAAAGCAAAAAATTTCAGAATTGCACCTTGCAATGCGGAGAAATTACTGTTTGTGCATTTACAATATTCATTGATTTTTGCGATTGAAAAACATCATGTTATTCATATACCAGAAATGATTGAAGCTACTGACTGAATGAAAGGAGCTGGCATCTCACTCTCTTTGAATCTTCTTTATCATGCTAAGAGGAGCAGGAAAAAGTAAAAAATTTCAGAATTGCACCTTGCAATGCGGAGAAATTACTGTTTGTGCATTTACAATATTCAATGATTTTTGCCATTGAAAAACGTCCAGAAATGATTGAAGCTACTGACTGAATGAAAGGAGCTGGCATCTCACTCTCTTTGAATCTTCTTTATCATGCTAAGAGGAGCAGGAAAAAGCAAAAAATTTCAGAATTGCACCTTGCAATGCAGAGAAATTACTGTTTGTGCATTTACAATATTCATTGATTTTTGTCATTGAAAAACGTCCAGAAATGATTGAAGCTACTGACTGAATGAAAGGAGCTGGCATCTCACTCTCTTTGAATCTTCTTTATCATGCTAAGAGGAGCAGGAAAAAGCAAAAAATTTCAGAATTGCGCCTTGCAATGCGGAGAAATTACTGTTTGTGCATTTACAATATTCATTGATTTTTGCCATTGAAAAATGTCCAGAAATGATTGAAGCTACTGACTGAATGAAAGGAGCTGGCATCTCACTCTCTTTGAATCTTCTTTATCATGCTAAGAGGAGCAGGAAAAAGCAAAAAATTTCAGAATTGCACATTGCAATGTGGAGAAATTACTGTTTGTGCATTTACAATATTCATTGATTTTTGCCATTGAAAAACGTCCAGAAATGATTGAAGCTACTGACTGAATGAAAGGAGCTGGCATCTCACTCTCTTTGAATCTTCTTTATCATGCTAAGAGGAGCAGGAAAAAGCAAAAAATTTCAGAATTGCACCTTGCAATGCGGAGAAATTACTGTTTGTGCATTTACAATATTCATTGATTTTTGCCATTGAAAAACGTCCAGAAATGATTGAAGCTACTGACTGAATGAAAGGAGCTGGCATCTCACTCTCTTTGAGTCTTCTTTATCATGCTAAGAGGAGCAGGAAAAAGGAAAAAATTTCAGAATTGCACCTTGCAATGCGGAGAAATTACTGTTTGTGCATTTACAATATTCATTGATTTTTGCCATTGAAAAATGTCCAGAAATGATTGAAGCTACTGACTGAATGAAAGGAGCTGGCATCTCACTCTCTTTGAATCTTCTTTATCATGCTAAGAGGAGCAGGAAAAAGCAAAAAATTTCAGAATTGCGCCTTGCAATGCGGAGAAATTACTGTTTGTGCATTTACAAAATTCATTGATTTTTGCCATTGAAAAACATCATGTTATTCATATACCAGAAATGATTGAAGCTACTGACTGATGGAAAGGATCTGGCATCTCACTCTCTTTGAATCTTCTTTATCATGCTAAGAGGAGCAGGAAAAAGCAAAAAATTTCAGAATTGCACCTTGCAATGCGGAGAAATTACTGTTTGTGCATTTACAATATTCATTGATTTTTGCCATTGAAAAAAGTCCAGAAATGATTGAAGCTACTGACTGAATGAAAGGAGCTGGCATCTCACTCTCTTTGAATCTTCTTTATCATGCTAAGAGGAGCAGGAAAAAGCAAAAAATTTCAGAATTGCACCTTGCAATGCGGAGAAATTACTGTTTGTGCATTTACAATATTCATTGATTTTTGCCATTGAAAAACGTCCAGAAATGATTGAAGCTACTGACTGAATGAAAGGAGCTGGCATCTCACTCTCTTTGAATCTTCTTTATCATGCTAAGAGGAGCAGGAAAAAGCAAAAAATTTCAGAATTGCACCTTGCAATGCGGAGAAATTACTGTTTGTGCATTTACAATATTCATTGATTTTTGCCATTGAAAAATGTCCAGAAATGATTGAAGCTACTGACTGAATGAAAGGAGCTGGCATCTCACTCTCTTTGAATCTTCTTTATCATGCTAAGAGGAGCAGGAAAAAGCAAAAAATTTCAGAATTGCGCCTTGCAATGCGGAGAAATTACTGTTTGTGCATTTACAAAATTCATTGATTTTTGCCATTGAAAAACATCATGTTATTCATATACCAGAAATGATTGAAGCTACTGACTGAAGGAAAGGATCTGGCATCTCACTCTCTTTGAATCTTCTTTATCATGCTAAGAGGAGCAGGAAAAAGCAAAAAATTTCAGAATTGCACCTTGCAATGCGGAGAAATTACTGTTTGTGCATTTACAATATTCATTGATTTTTGCCATTGAAAAACGTCCAGAAATGATTGAAGCTACTGACTGAATGAAAGGAGCTGGCATCTCACTCTCTTTGAATCTTCTTTATCATGCTAAGAGGAGCAGGAAAAAGCAAAAAATTTCAGAATTGCACCTTGCAATGCGGAGAAATTACTGTTTGTGCATTTACAATATTCATTGATTTTTGCCATTGAAAAACGTCCAGAAATGATTGAAGCTACTGACTGAATGAAAGGAGCTGGCATCTCACTCTCTTTGAATCTTCTTTATCATGCTAAGAGGAGCAGGAAAAAGCAAAAAATTTCAGAATTGCACCTTGCAATGCGGAGAAATTACTGTTTGTGCATTTACAATATTCATTGATTTTTGCCATTGAAAAATGTCCAGAAATGATTGAAGCTACTGACTGAATGAAAGGAGCTGGCATCTCACTCTCTTTGAATCTTCTTTATCATGCTAAGAGGAGCAGGAAAAAGCAAAAAATTTCAGAATTGCGCCTTGCAATGCGGAGAAATTACTGTTTGTGCATTTACAAAATTCATTGATTATTGCCATTGAAAAACATCATGTTATTCATATACCAGAAATGATTGAAGCTACTGACTGAAGGAAAGGAGCTGGCATCTCACTCTCTTTGAATCTTCTTTATCATGCTAAGAGGAGCAGGAAAAAGCAAAAAATTTCAGAATTGCACCTTGCAATGCGGAGAAATTACTGATTGTGCATTTACAATATTCATTGATTTTTGCCATTGAAAAACGTCCAGAAATGATTGAAGCTACTGACTGAATGAAAGGAGCTGGCATCTCACTCTCTTTGAATCTTCTTTATCATGCTAAGAGGAGCAGGAAAAAGCAAAAAATTTCAGAATTGCACCTTGCAATGCGGAGAAATTACTGTTTGTGCATTTACAATATTCATTGATTTTTGCGATTGAAAAACATCATGTTATTCATATACCAGAAATGATTGAAGCTACTGACTGAATGAAAGGAGATGGCATCTCACTCTCTTTGAATCTTCTTTATCATGCTAAGAGGAGCAGGAAAAAGTAAAAAATTTCAGAATTGCACCTTGCAATGCGGAGAAATTACTGTTTGTGCATTTACAATATTCAATGATTTTTGCCATTGAAAAACGTCCAGAAATGATTGAAGCTACTGACTGAATGAAAGGAGCTGGCATCTCACTCTCTTTGAATCTTCTTTATCATGCTAAGAGGAGCAGGAAAAAGCAAAAAATTTCAGAATTGCACCTTGCAATGCAGAGAAATTACTGTTTGTGCATTTACAATATTCATTGATTTTTGTCATTGAAAAACGTCCAGAAATGATTGAAGCTACTGACTGAATGAAAGGAGCTGGCATCTCACTCTCTTTGAATCTTCTTTATCATGCTAAGAGGAGCAGGAAAAAGCAAAAAATTTCAGAATTGCACCTTGCAATGCGGAGAAATTACTGTTTGTGCATTTACAATATTCATTGATTTTTGCCATTGAAAAATGTCCAGAAATGATTGAAGCTACTGACTTAATGAAAGGAGCTGGCATCTCACTCTCTTTGAATCTTCTTTATCATGCTAAGAGGAGCAGGAAAAAGCAAAAAATTTCAGAATTGCACATTGCAATGTGGAGAAATTACTGTTTGTGCATTTACAATATTCATTGATTTTTGCCATTGAAAAACGTCCAGAAATGATTGAAGCTACTGACTGAATGAAAGGAGCTGGCATCTCACTCTCTTTGAATCTTCTTTATCATGCTAAGAGGAGCAGGAAAAAGCAAAAAATTTCAGAATTGCACCTTGCAATGCGGAGAAATTACTGTTTGTGCATTTACAATATTCATTGATTTTTGCCATTGAAAAACGTCCAGAAATGATTGAAGCTACTGACTGAATGAAAGGAGCTGGCATCTCACTCTCTTTGAATCTTCTTTATCATGCTAAGAGGAGCAGGAAAAAGCAAAAAATTTCAGAATTGCACCTTGCAATGCGGAGAAATTACTGTTTGTGCATTTACAATATTCATTGATTTTTGCCATTGAAAAATGTCCAGAAATGATTGAAGCTACTGACTGAATGAAAGGAGCTGGCATCTCACTCTCTTTGAATCTTCTTTATCATGCTAAGAGGAGCAGGAAAAAGCAAAAAATTTCAGAATTGCGCCTTGCAATGCGGAGAAATTACTGTTTGTGCATTTACAAAATTCATTGATTTTTGCCATTGAAAAACATCATGTTATTCATATACCAGAAATGATTGAAGCTACTGACTGAAGGAAAGGATCTGGCATCTCACTCTCTTTGAATCTTCTTTATCATGCTAAGAGGAGCAGGAAAAAGCAAAAAATTTCAGAATTGCACCTTGCAATGCGGAGAAATTACTGTTTGTGCATTTACAATATTCATTGATTTTTGCCATTGAAAAACGTCCAGAAATGATTGAAGCTACTGACTGAATGAAAGGAGCTGGCATCTCACTCTCTTTGAATCTTCTTTATCATGCTAAGAGGAGCAGGAAAAAGCAAAAAATTTCAGAATTGCACCTTGCAATGCGGAGAAATTACTGTTTGTGCATTTACAATATTCATTGATTTTTGCCATTGAAAAACGTCCAGAAATGATTGAAGCTACTGACTGAATGAAAGGAGCTGGCATCTCACTCTCTTTGAATCTTCTTTATCATGCTAAGAGGAGCAGGAAAAAGCAAAAAATTTCAGAATTGCACCTTGCAATGCGGAGAAATTACTGTTTGTGCATTTACAATATTCATTGATTTTTGCCATTGAAAAATGTCCAGAAATGATTGAAGCTACTGACTGAATGAAAGGAGCTGGCATCTCACTCTCTTTGAATCTTCTTTATCATGCTAAGAGGAGCAGGAAAAAGCAAAAAATTTCAGAATTGCGCCTTGCAATGCGGAGAAATTACTGTTTGTGCATTTACAAAATTCATTGATTTTTGCCATTGAAAAACATCATGTTATTCATATACCAGAAATGATTGAAGCTACTGACTGAAGGAAAGGATCTGGCATCTCACTCTCTTTGAATCTTCTTTATCATGCTAAGAGGAGCAGGAAAAAGCAAAAAATTTCAGAATTGCACCTTGCAATGCGGAGAAATTACTGTTTGTGCATTTACAATATTCATTGATTTTTGCCATTGAAAAACGTCCAGAAATGATTGAAGCTACTGACTGAATGAAAGGAGCTGGCATCTCACTCTCTTTGAATCTTCTTTATCATGCTAAGAGGAGCAGGAAAAAGCAAAAAATTTCAGAATTGCACCTTGCAATGCGGAGAAATTACTGTTTGTGCATTTACAATATTCATTGATTTTTGCGATTGAAAAACATCATGTTATTCATATACCAGAAATGATTGAAGCTACTGACTGAATGAAAGGAGCTGGCATCTCACTCTCTTTGAATCTTCTTTATCATGCTAAGAGGAGCAGGAAAAAGTAAAAAATTTCAGAATTGCACCTTGCAATGCGGAGAAATTACTGTTTGTGCATTTACAATATTCAATGATTTTTGCCATTGAAAAACGTCCAGAAATGATTGAAGCTACTGACTGAATGAAAGGAGCTGGCATCTCACTCTCTTTGAATCTTGTTTATCATGCTAAGAGGAGCAGGAAAAAGCAAAAAATTTCAGAATTGCACCTTGCAATGCGGAGAAATTACTGTTTGTGCATTTACAATATTCATTGATTTTTGCCATTGAAAAACATGTTTTTCATATACAAGAAATGTTTGAAGCTACTGACTGAATGAAAGGAGCTGGCATCTCACTCTCTTTGAATCTTCTTTATCATGCTAGGATTAGCAGGAAAAAGCAAAAAATTTCAGAATTGCACCTTGCAATGTGGAGATATTACTGTTTGTGCATTTACAATATTCATTGATTTTTGCCATTGAAAAACGTCCAGAAATGTTTGAAGCTACTGACTGAATGAAAGGAGCTGGCATCTCACTCTCTTTGAATCTTCTTTATCATGCTAGGATTAGCAGGAAAAAGCAAAAAATTTCAGAATTGCACCTTGCAATGTGGAGATATTACTGTTTGTGCATTTACAATATTCATTGATTTTTGCCATTGAAAAACATGTTTTTCATATACCAGAAATGTTTGAAGCTACTGACGGAATGAAAGGAGCTGGCATCTCACTCTCTTTGAATCTTCTTTATCATGCTAGGATTAGCAGGAAAAAGCAAAAAATTTCAGAATTGCACCTTGCAATGTGGAGATATTATTGTTTGTGCATTTACAATATTCATTGATTTTTGCCATTGAAAAACATGTTTTTCATATACCAGAAATGTTTGAAGCTACTGACTGAATGAAAGGAGCTGGCATCTCACTGTCTTTGAATCTTCTTTATCATGCTAGGATTAACAGGAAAAAGCAAAAAATTTCAGAATTGCACCTTGCAATGTGGAGATATTACTGTTTGTGCATTTACAATATTCATTGATTTTGCCATTGAAAAACGTCCAGAAATGTTTGAAGCTACTGACTGAATGAAAGGAGCTGGCATCTCACTCTCTTTAAATCTTCTTTATCATGCTAGGATTAGCAGGAAAAAGCAAAAAAATTTCAGAATTGCACCTTGCAATGTGGAGATATTACTGTTTGTGCATTTACAATATTCATTGATTTTTGCCATTGAAAAACATGTTTTTCATATACCAGAAATGTTTGAAGCTACTGACTGAATGAAAGGAGCTGGCATCTCACTCTCTTTGAATCTTCTTTATCATGCTAGGATAAGCAGGAAAAAGCAAAAAATTTCAGAATTGCACCTTGCAATGTGGAGATATTACTGTTTGTGCATTTACAATATTCATTGATTTTTGCCATTGAAAAACATGTTTTTCATATACCAGAAATGTTTGAAGCTACTGACTTGAATGAAAGGAGCTGGCATCTCACTCTCTTTGAATCTTCTTTATCATGCTAGGATTAACAGGAAAAAGCAAAAAATTTCAGAATTGCACCTTGCAATGTGGAGATATTACTGTTTGTGCATTTACAATATTCATTGATTTTTGCCATTGAAAAACGTCCAGAAATGTTTGAAGCTACTGACTGAATGAAAGGAGCTGGTATCTCACTCTCTTTGAATCTTCTTTATCATGCTAGGATTAGCAGGAAAAAGCAAAAAATTTCAGAATTGCACCTTGCAATGTGGAGATATTACTGTTTGTGCATTTACATTATTCATTGATTTTTGCCATTGAAAAATATGTTTTTCATATACAAGAAATGTTTGAAGCTACTGACTGAATGAAAGGAGCTGGCATCTCACTCTCTTTGAATCTTCTTTATCATGCTAGGATTAGCAGGAAAAAGCAAAAAATTTCAGAATTGCACCTTGCAATGTGGAGATATTACTGTTTGTGCATTTACAATATTCATTGATTTTTGCCATTGAAAAACGTCCAGAAATGTTTGAAGCTACTGACTGAATGAAACTAGCTGGCATCTCACTCTCTTTGAATCTTCTTTATCATGCTAGGATTAGCAGGAAAAAGCAAAAAATTTCAGAATTGCACCTTGCAATGTGGAGATATTACTGTTTGTGCATTTACAATATTCATTGATTTTGCCATTGAAAAACGTCCAGAAATGTTTGAAGCCACTGACTGAATGAAAGGAGCTGGCATCTCACTCTCTTTGAATCTTCTTTATCATGCTAGGATTAGCAGGAAAAGGCAAAAAATTTCAGAATTGCACCTTGCAATGTGGAGATATTACTGTTTGTGCATTTACAATATTCATTGATTTTTGCCATTGAAAAACATGTTTTTCATATACCAGAAATGTTTGAAGCTACTGACGGAATGAAAGGAGCTGGCATCTCACTCTCTTTGAATCTTCTTTATCATGCTAGGATTAGCAGGAAAAAGCAAAAAATTTCAGAATTGCACCTTGCAATGTGGAGATATTACTGTTTGTGCATTTACAATATTCATTGATTTTTGCCATTGAAATACATGTTTTTCATATACCAGAAATGTTTGAAGCTACTGACTGAATGAAAGGAGCTGGTATCTCACTCTCTTTGAATCTTCTTTATCATGCTAGGATTAGCAGGAAAAAGCAAAAAATTTCAGAATTGCACCTTGCAATGTGGAGATATTACTGTTTATGCATTTACAATATTCATTGATTTTTGCCATTGAAAAACATGTTTTTCATATACAAGAAATGTTTGAAGCTACTGACTGAATGAAAGGAGCTGGCATCTCACTCTCTTTGAATCTTCTTTATCATGCTAGGATTAGCAGGAAAAAGCAAAAAATTTCAGAATTGCACCTTGCAATGTGGAGATATTACTGTTTGTGCATTTACAATATTCATTGATTTTTGCCATTGAAAAACGTCCAGAAATGTTTGAAGCTACTGACTGAATGAAATTAGCTGGCATCTCACTCTCTTTGAATCTTCTTTATCATGCTAGGATTAGCAGGAAAAAGCAAAAAATTTCAGAATTGCACCTTGCAATGTGGAGATATTACTGTTTGTGCATTTACAATATTCATTGATTTTTGCCATTGAAAAACGTCCAGAAATGTTTGAAGCTACTGACTGAATGAAACTAGCTGGCATCTCACTCTCTTTGAATCTTCTTTATCATGCTAGGATTAGCAGGAAAAAGCAAAAAATTTCAGAATTGCACCTTGCAATGTGGAGATATTACTGTTTGTGCATTTACAATATTCATTGATTTTGCCATTGAAAAACGTCCAGAAATGTTTGAAGCTACTGACTGAATGAAAGGAGCTGGCATCTCACTCTCTTTGAATCTTCTTTATCATGCTAGGATTAGCAGGAAAAGGCAAAAAATTTCAGAATTGCACCTTGCAATGTGGAGATATTACTGTTTGTGCATTTACAATATTCATTGATTTTTGCCATTGAAAAACATGTTTTTCATATACCAGAAATGTTTGAAGCTACTGACGGAATGAAAGGAGCTGGCATCTCACTCTCTTTGAATCTTCTTTATCATGCTAGGATTAGCAGGAAAAAGCAAAAAATTTCAGAATTGCACCTTGCAATGTGGAGATATTACTGTTTGTGCATTTACAATATTCATTGATTTTTGCCATTGAAATACATGTTTTTCATATACCAGAAATGTTTGAAGCTACTGACTGAATGAAAGGAGCTGGCATCTCACTGTCTTTGAATCTTCTTTATCATGCTAGGATTAACAGGAAAAAGCAAAAAATTTCAGAATTGCACCTTGCAATGTGGAGATATTACTGTTTGTGCATTTACAATATTCATTGATTTTGCCATTGAAAAACGTCCAGAAATGTTTGAAGCTACTGACTGAATGAAAGGAGCTGGCATCTCACTCTCTTTGAATCTTCTTTATCATGCTAGGATAAGCAGGAAAAAGCAAAAAATTTCAGAATTGCACCTTGCAATGTGGAGATATTACTGTTTGTGCATTTACAATATTCATTGATTTTTGCCATTGAAAAACATGTTTTTCATATACCAGAAATGTTTGAAGCTACTGACGGAATGAAAGGAGCTGGCATCTCACTCTCTTTGAATCTTCTTTATCATGCTAGGATTAGCAGGAAAAAGCAAAAAATTTCAGAATTGCACCTTGCAATGTGGAGATATTACTGTTTGTGCATTTACAATATTCATTGATTTTTGCCATTGAAAAACATGTTTTTCATATACCAGAAATGTTTGAAGCTACTGACTGAATGAAAGGAGCTGGCATCTCACTGTCTTTGAATCTTCTTTATCATGCTAGGATTAACAGGAAAAAGCAAAAAATTTCAGAATTGCACCTTGCAATGTGGAGATATTACTGTTTGTGCATTTACAATATTCATTGATTTTGCCATTGAAAAACGTCCAGAAATGTTTGAAGCTACTGACTGAATGAAAGGAGCTGGCATCTCACTCTCTTTGAATCTTCTTTATCATGCTAGGATTAGCAGGAAAAAGCAAAAAAATTTCAGAATTGCACCTTGCAATGTGGAGATATTACTGTTTGTGCATTTACAATATTCATTGATTTTTGCCATTGAAAAACGTTTTTCATATACCAGAAATGTTTGAAGCTACTGACTGAATGAAAGGAGCTGGCATCTCACTCTCTTTGAATCTTCTTTATCATGCTAGGATAAGCAGGAAAAAGCAAAAAATTTCAGAATTGCACCTTGCAATGTGGAGATATTACTGTTTGTGCATTTACAATATTCATTGATTTTTGCCATTGAAAAACATGTTTTTCATATACCAGAAATGTTTGAAGCTACTGACTTGAATGAAAGGAGCTGGCATCTCACTCTCTTTGAATCTTCTTTATCATGCTAGGATTAACAGGAAAAAGCAAAAAATTTCAGAATTGCACCTTGCAATGTGGAGATATTACTGTTTGTGCATTTACAATATTCATTGATTTTTGCCATTGAAAAACGTCCAGAAATGTTTGAAGCTACTGACTGAATGAAAGGAGCTGGTATCTCACTCTCTTTGAATCTTCTTTATCATGCTAGGATTAGCAGGAAAAAGCAAAAAATTTCAGAATTGCACCTTGCAATGTGGAGATATTACTGTTTATGCATTTACAATATTCATTGATTTTTGCCATTGAAAAACATGTTTTTCATATACAAGAAATGTTTGAAGCTACTGACTGAATGAAAGGAGCTGGCATCTCACTCTCTTTGAATCTTCTTTATCATGCTAGGATTAGCAGGAAAAAGCAAAAAATTTCAGAATTGCACCTTGCAATGTGGAGATATTACTGTTTGTGCATTTACAATATTCATTGATTTTTGCCATTGAAAAACGTCCAGAAATGTTTGAAGCTACTGACTGAATGAAATTAGCTGGCATCTCACTCTCTTTGAATCTTCTTTATCATGCTAGGATTAGCAGGAAAAAGCAAAAAATTTCAGAATTGCACCTTGCAATGTGGAGATATTACTGTTTGTGCATTTACAATATTCATTGATTTTTGCCATTGAAAAACATGTTTTTCATATACCAGAAATGTTTGAAGCTACTGACTGAATGAAAGGAGCTGGTATCTCACTCTCTTTGAATCTTCTTTATCATGCTAGGATTAACAGGAAAAAGCAAAAAATTTCAGAATTGCACCTTGCAATGTGCAGATATTACTGTTTGTGCATTTACAATATTCATTGATTTTTGCCATTGAAAAACGTCCAGAAATGTTTGAAGCTACTGACTGAATGAAAGGAGCTGGCATCTCACTCTCTTTGAATCTTCTTTATCATGCTAGGATTAACAGGAAAAAGCTAAAAATTTCAGAATTGCACCTTGCAATGTGGAGATATTACTGTTTGTGCATTTACAATATTCATTGATTTTTGCCATTGAAAAACATGTTTTTCATATACCAGAAATGTTTGAAGCTACTGACTGAATGAAAGGAGCTGGCATCTCACTCTCTTTGAATCTTCTTTATCATGCTAGGATTAGCAGGAAAAAGCAAAAAATTTCAGAATTGCACCTTGCAATGTGGAGATATTACTGTTTGTGCATTTACAATATTCATTGATTTTTGCCATTGAAAAACATGTTTTTCATATACCAGAAATGTTTGAAGCTACTGACTGAATGAAAGGAGCTGGCATCTCACTCTCTTTGAATCTTCTTTATCATGCTAGGATTAGCAGGAAAAAGCAAAAAATTTCAGAATTGCACCTTGCAATGTGGAGATATTACTGTTTGTGCATTTACAATATTCATTGATTTTTGCCATTGAAAAACATGTTTTTCATATACCAGAAATGTTTGAAGCTACTGACGGAATGAAAGGAGCTGGCATCTCACTCTCTTTGAATCTTCTTTATCATGCTAGGATTAGCAGGAAAAAGCAAAAAATTTCAGAATTGCACCTTGCAATGTGGAGATATTACTGTTTGTGCATTTACAATATTCATTGATTTTTGCCATTGAAATACATGTTTTTCATATACCAGAAATGTTTGAAGCTACTGACTGAATGAAAGGAGCTGGTATCTCACTCTCTTTGAATCTTCTTTATCATGCTAGGATTAGCAGGAAAAAGCAAAAAATTTCAGAATTGCACCTTGCAATGTGGAGATATTACTGTTTATGCATTTACAATATTCATTGATTTTTGCCATTGAAAAACATGTTTTTCATATACAAGAAATGTTTGAAGCTACTGACTGAATGAAAGGAGCTGGCATCTCACTCTCTTTGAATCTTCTTTATCATGCTAGGATTAGCAGGAAAAAGCAAAAAATTTCAGAATTGCACCTTGCAATGTGGAGATATTACTGTTTGTGCATTTACAATATTCATTGATTTTTGCCATTGAAAAACGTCCAGAAATGTTTGAAGCTACTGACTGAATGAAATTAGCTGGCATCTCACTCTCTTTGAATCTTCTTTATCATGCTAGGATTAGCAGGAAAAAGCAAAAAATTTCAGAATTGCACCTTGCAATGTGGAGATATTACTGTTTGTGCATTTACAATATTCATTGATTTTTGCCATTGAAAAACGTCCAGAAATGTTTGAAGCTACTGACTGAATGAAACTAGCTGGCATCTCACTCTCTTTGAATCTTCTTTATCATGCTAGGATTAGCAGGAAAAAGCAAAAAATTTCAGAATTGCACCTTGCAATGTGGAGATATTACTGTTTGTGCATTTACAATATTCATTGATTTTGCCATTGAAAAACGTCCAGAAATGTTTGAAGCTACTGACTGAATGAAAGGAGCTGGCATCTCACTCTCTTTGAATCTTCTTTATCATGCTAGGATTAGCAGGAAAAGGCAAAAAATTTCAGAATTGCACCTTGCAATGTGGAGATATTACTGTTTGTGCATTTACAATATTCATTGATTTTTGCCATTGAAAAACATGTTTTTCATATACCAGAAATGTTTGAAGCTACTGACGGAATGAAAGGAGCTGGCATCTCACTCTCTTTGAATCTTCTTTATCATGCTAGGATTAGCAGGAAAAAGCAAAAAATTTCAGAATTGCACCTTGCAATGTGGAGATATTACTGTTTGTGCATTTACAATATTCATTGATTTTTGCCATTGAAATACATGTTTTTCATATACCAGAAATGTTTGAAGCTACTGACTGAATGAAAGGAGCTGGCATCTCACTGTCTTTGAATCTTCTTTATCATGCTAGGATTAACAGGAAAAAGCAAAAAATTTCAGAATTGCACCTTGCAATGTGGAGATATTACTGTTTGTGCATTTACAATATTCATTGATTTTGCCATTGAAAAACGTCCAGAAATGTTTGAAGCTACTGACTGAATGAAAGGAGCTGGCATCTCACTCTCTTTGAATCTTCTTTATCATGCTAGGATAAGCAGGAAAAAGCAAAAAATTTCAGAATTGCACCTTGCAATGTGGAGATATTACTGTTTGTGCATTTACAATATTCATTGATTTTTGCCATTGAAAAACATGTTTTTCATATACCAGAAATGTTTGAAGCTACTGACGGAATGAAAGGAGCTGGCATCTCACTCTCTTTGAATCTTCTTTATCATGCTAGGATTAGCAGGAAAAAGCAAAAAATTTCAGAATTGCACCTTGCAATGTGGAGATATTACTGTTTGTGCATTTACAATATTCATTGATTTTTGCCATTGAAAAACATGTTTTTCATATACCAGAAATGTTTGAAGCTACTGACTGAATGAAAGGAGCTGGCATCTCACTGTCTTTGAATCTTCTTTATCATGCTAGGATTAACAGGAAAAAGCAAAAAATTTCAGAATTGCACCTTGCAATGTGGAGATATTACTGTTTGTGCATTTACAATATTCATTGATTTTGCCATTGAAAAACGTCCAGAAATGTTTGAAGCTACTGACTGAATGAAAGGAGCTGGCATCTCACTCTCTTTGAATCTTCTTTATCATGCTAGGATTAGCAGGAAAAAGCAAAAAAATTTCAGAATTGCACCTTGCAATGTGGAGATATTACTGTTTGTGCATTTACAATATTCATTGATTTTTGCCATTGAAAAACGTTTTTCATATACCAGAAATGTTTGAAGCTACTGACTGAATGAAAGGAGCTGGCATCTCACTCTCTTTGAATCTTCTTTATCATGCTAGGATAAGCAGGAAAAAGCAAAAAATTTCAGAATTGCACCTTGCAATGTGGAGATATTACTGTTTGTGCATTTACAATATTCATTGATTTTTGCCATTGAAAAACATGTTTTTCATATACCAGAAATGTTTGAAGCTACTGACTTGAATGAAAGGAGCTGGCATCTCACTCTCTTTGAATCTTCTTTATCATGCTAGGATTAACAGGAAAAAGCAAAAAATTTCAGAATTGCACCTTGCAATGTGGAGATATTACTGTTTGTGCATTTACAATATTCATTGATTTTTGCCATTGAAAAACGTCCAGAAATGTTTGAAGCTACTGACTGAATGAAAGGAGCTGGTATCTCACTCTCTTTGAATCTTCTTTATCATGCTAGGATTAGCAGGAAAAAGCAAAAAATTTCAGAATTGCACCTTGCAATGTGGAGATATTACTGTTTATGCATTTACAATATTCATTGATTTTTGCCATTGAAAAACATGTTTTTCATATACAAGAAATGTTTGAAGCTACTGACTGAATGAAAGGAGCTGGCATCTCACTCTCTTTGAATCTTCTTTATCATGCTAGGATTAGCAGGAAAAAGCAAAAAATTTCAGAATTGCACCTTGCAATGTGGAGATATTACTGTTTGTGCATTTACAATATTCATTGATTTTTGCCATTGAAAAACGTCCAGAAATGTTTGAAGCTACTGACTGAATGAAATTAGCTGGCATCTCACTCTCTTTGAATCTTCTTTATCATGCTAGGATTAGCAGGAAAAAGCAAAAAATTTCAGAATTGCACCTTGCAATGTGGAGATATTACTGTTTGTGCATTTACAATATTCATTGATTTTTGCCATTGAAAAACATGTTTTTCATATACCAGAAATGTTTGAAGCTACTGACTGAATGAAAGGAGCTGGTATCTCACTCTCTTTGAATCTTCTTTATCATGCTAGGATTAACAGGAAAAAGCAAAAAATTTCAGAATTGCACCTTGCAATGTGCAGATATTACTGTTTGTGCATTTACAATATTCATTGATTTTTGCCATTGAAAAACGTCCAGAAATGTTTGAAGCTACTGACTGAATGAAAGGAGCTGGCATCTCACTCTCTTTGAATCTTCTTTATCATGCTAGGATTAACAGGAAAAAGCTAAAAATTTCAGAATTGCACCTTGCAATGTGGAGATATTACTGTTTGTGCATTTACAATATTCATTGATTTTTGCCATTGAAAAACATGTTTTTCATATACCAGAAATGTTTGAAGCTACTGACTGAATGAAAGGAGCTGGCATCTCACTCTCTTTGAATCTTCTTTATCATGCTAGGATTAGCAGGAAAAAGCAAAAAATTTCAGAATTGCACCTTGCAATGTGGAGATATTACTGTTTGTGCATTTACAATATTCATTGATTTTTGCCATTGAAAAACATGTTTTTCATATACCAGAAATGTTTGAAGCTACTGACTGAATGAAAGGAGCTGGCATCTCACTCTCTTTGAATCTTCTTTATCATGCTAGGATTAGCAGGAAAAAGCAAAAAATTTCAGAATTGCACCTTGCAATGTGGAGATATTACTGTTTGTGCATTTACAATATTCATTGATTTTTGCCATTGAAAAACATGTTTTTCATATACCAGAAATGTTTGAAGCTACTGACTGAATGAAAGGAGCTGGCATCTCACTCTCTTTGAATCTTCTTTATCATGCTAGGATTAGCAGGAAAAAGCAAAAAATTTCAGAATTGCACCTTGCAATGTGGAGATATTACTGTTTGTGCATTTACAATATTCATTGATTTTTGCCATTGAAAAACATGTTTTTCATATACCAGAAATGTTTGAAGCTACTGACTGAATGAAAGGAGCTGGCATCTCACTCTCTTTGAATCTTCTTTATCATGCTAGGATTAACAGGAAAAAACAAAAAATTTCAGAATTGCACCTTGCAATGTGGAGATATTACTGTTTGTGCATTTACAATATTCATTGATTTTTGCCATTGAAAAACATGTTTTTCATATACCAGAAATGTTTGAAGCTACTGACTGAATGAAAGGAGCTGGCATCTCACTCTCTTTGAATCTTCTTTATCATGCTAGGATTAACAGGAAAAAGCAAAAAATTTCAGAATTGCACCTTGCAATGTGGAGATATTACTGTTTGTGCATTTACAATATTCATTGATTTTTGCCATTGAAAAACGTCCAGAAATGTTTGAAGCTACTGACTGAATGAAAGGAGCTAGCATCTCACTCTCTTTGAATCTTCTTTATCATGCTAGGATTAGCAGGAAAAAGCAAAAAATTTCAGAATTGCACCTTGCAATGTGGAGATATTACTGTTTGTGCATTTACAATATTCATTGATTTTTGCCATTGAAAAACGTCCAGAAATGTTTGAAGCTACTGACTGAATGAAAGGAGCTGGCATCTCACTCTCTTTGAATCTTCTTTATCATGCTAGGATTAGCAGGAAAAAGCAAAAAATTTCAGAATTGCACCTTGCAATGTGGAGATATTACTGTTTGTGCATTTACAATATTCATTGATTTTTGCCATTGAAAAACGTCCAGAAATGATTGAAGCTACTGACTGAATGAAAGGAGCTGGCATCTCACTCTCTTTGAATCTTCTTTATCATGCTAGGATTAGCAGGAAAAAGCAAAAAATTTCAGAATTGCACCTTGCAATGTGGAGATATTACTGTTTGTGCATTTACAATATTCATTGAATTTTGCCATTGAAAAACGTCCAGAAATGTTTGAAGCTACTGACTGAATGAAAGGAGCTGGCATCTCACTCTATTTGAATCTTCTTTATCATGCTAGGATTAGCAGGAAAAAGCAAAAAATTTCAGAATTGCACCTTGCAATGTGGAGATATTACTGTTTGTGCATTTACAATATTCATTGATTTTTGCCATTGAAAAACGTCCAGAAATGTTTATACCAGAAATGTTTGAAGCTACTGACTGAATGAAAGGAGCTGGCATCTCACTCTCTTTGAATCTTCTTTATCATGCTAAGAGGAGCAGGAAAAAGCAAAAAATTTCAGAATTGCACCTTGCAATGCGGAGAAATTACTGTTTGTGCATTTACAATATTCATTGATTTTTGCCATTGAAAAACGTCCAGAAATGACTGAAGCTACTGACTGAATGAAAGGAGCTGGCATCTCACTCTCTTTGAATCTTCTTTATCATGCTAAGAGGAGCAGGAAAAAGCAAAAAATTTCAGAATTGCACCTTGCAATGCGGAGAAATTACTGTTTGTGCATTTACAATATTCATTGATTTTTGCCATTGAAAAACGTCCAGAAATGATTGAAGCTACTGACTGAATGAAAGGAGCTGGCATCTCACTCTCTTTGAATCTTCTTTATCATGCTAAGAGGAGCAGGAAAAAGCAAAAAATTTCAGAATTGCACCTTGCAATGCGGAGAAATTACTGTTTGTGCATTTACAATATTCATTGATTTTTGCCATTGAAAAACATCATGTTATTCATATACCAGAAATGATTGAAGCTACTGACTGAATGAAAGGAGCTGGCATCTCACTCTCTTTGAATCTTCTTTATCATGCTAAGAGGAGCAGGAAAAAGCAAAAAATTTCAGAATTGCACCTTGCTATGCGGAGAAATTACTGTTTGTGCATTTACAATATTCATTGATTTTTGCCATTGAAAAACGTCCAGAAATGATTGAAGCTACTGACTGAATGAAAGGAGCTGGCATCTCACTCTCTTTGAATCTTCTTTATCATGCTAAGAGGAGCAGGAAAAAGCAAAAAATTTCAGAATTGCACCTTGCAATGCGGAGAAATTACTGTTTGTGCATTTACAATATTCATTGATTTTTGCCATTGAAAAACGTCCAGAAATGATTGAAGCTACTGACTGAATGAAAGGAGCTGGCATCTCACTCTCTTTGAATCTTCTTTATCATGCTAGGATTAGCAGGAAAAAGCAAAAAATTTCAGAATTGCACCTTGCAATGTGGAGATATTACTGTTTGTGCATTTACAATATTCATTGAATTTTGCCATTGAAAAACGTCCAGAAATGTTTGAAGCTACTGACTGAATGAAAGGAGCTGGCATCTCACTCTATTTGAATCTTCTTTATCATGCTAGGATTAGCAGGAAAAAGCAAAAAATTTCAGAATTGCACCTTGCAAGTTGGAGATATTACTGTTTGTGCATTTACAATATTCATTGATTTTTGCCATTGAAAAACGTCCAGAAATGTTTATACCAGAAATGTTTGAAGCTACTGACTGAATGAAAGGAGCTGGCATCTCACTCTCTTTGAATCTTCTTTATCATGCTAAGAGGAGCAGGAAAAAGCAAAAAATTTCAGAATTGCACGTTGCAATGCGGAGAAATTACTGTTTGTGCATTTACAATATTCATTGATTTTTGCCATTGAAAAACGTCCAGAAATGACTGAAGCTACTGACTGAATGAAAGGAGCTGGCATCTCACTCTCTTTGAATCTTCTTTATCATGCTAAGAGGAGCAGGAAAAAGCAAAAAATTTCAGAATTGCACCTTGCAATGCGGAGAAATTACTGTTTGTGCATTTACAATATTCATTGATTTTTGCCATTGAAAAACATCCAGAAATGATTGAAGCTACTGACTGAATGAAAGGAGCTGGCATCTCACGCTCTTTGAATCTTCTTTATCATGCTAAGAGGAGCAGGAAAAAGCAAAAAATTTCAGAATTGCATCTTGCAATGCGGAGAAATTACTGTTTGTGCATTTACAATATTCATTGATTTTTGCCATTGAAAAACATCATGTTATTCATATACCAGAAATGATTGAAGCTACTGACTGAATGAAAGGAGCTGGCATCTCACTCTCTTTGAATCTTCTTTATCATGCTAAGAGGAGCAGGAAAAAGCAAAAAATTTCAGAATTGCACCTTGCAATGCGGAGAAATTACTGTTTGTGCATTTACAATATTCATTGATTTTTGCCATTGAAAAACGTCCAGAAATGATTGAAGCTACTGACTGAATGAAAGGAGCTGGCATCTCACTCTCTTTGAATCTTCTTTATCATGCTAAGAGGAGCAGGAAAAAGCAAAAAATTTCAGAATTGCACCTTGCAATGCGGAGAAATTACTGTTTGTGCATTTACAATATTCATTGATTTTTGCCATTGAAAAACGTCCAGAAATGATTGAAGCTACTGACTGAATGAAAGGAGCTGGCATCTCACTCTCTTTGAATCTTCTTTATCATGCTAAGAGGAGCAGGAAAAAGCAAAAAATTTCAGAATTGCACCTTGCAATGCGGAGAAATTACTGTTTGTGCATTTACAATATTCATTGATTTTTGCCATTGAAAAACGTCCAGAAATGATTGAAGCTACTGACTGAATGAAAGGAGCTGGCATCTCACTCTCTTTGAATCTTCTTTATCATGCTAAGAGGAGCAGGAAAAAGCAAAAAATTTCAGAATTGCAACTTGCAATGCGGAGAAATTACTGTTTGTGCATTTACAATATTCATTGATTTTTGCCATTGAAAAACATCATGTTATTCATATACCAGAAATGATTGAAGCTACTGACTGAATGAAAGGAGCTGGCATCTCACTCTCTTTGAATCTTCATTATCATGCTAAGAGGAGCAGGAAAAAGCAAAAAATTTCAGAATTGCACCTTGCAATGCGGAGAAATTACTGTTTGTGCATTTACAATATTCATTGATTTTTGCCATTGAAAAACGTCCAGAAATGATTGAAGCTACTGACTGAATGAAAGGAGCTGGCATCTCACTCTCTTTGAATCTTCTTTATCATGCTAAGAGGAGCAGGAAAAAGCAAAAAATTTCAGAATTGCACCTTGCAATGCGGAGAAATTACTGTTTGTGCATTTACAATATTCATTGATTTTTGCCATTGAAAAACGTCCAGAAATGTTTGAAGCTACTGACTGAATGAAAGGAGCTGGCATCTCACTCTCTTTGAATCTTCTTTATCATGCTAGGATTAGCAGGAAAAAGCAAAAAATTTCAGAATTGCACCTTGCAATGTGGAGATATTACTGTTTGTGCATTTACAATATTCATTGATTTTTGCCATTGAAAAACGTCCAGAAATGTTTGAAGCTACTGACTGAATGAAAGGAGCTGGCATCTCACTCTCTTTGAATCTTCTTTATCATGCTAGGAGTAGCAGGAAAAAGCAAAAAATTTCAGAATTGCACCTTGCAATGTGGAGATATTACTGTTTGTGCATTTACAATATTCATTGATTTTTGCCATTGAAAAACGTCCAGAAATGTTTGAAGCTACTGACTGAATGAAAGGAGCTGGCATCTCACTCTCTTTGAATCTTCTTTATCATGCTAGGATTAGCAGGAAAAAGCAAAAAAATTCAGAATTGCACCTTGCAATGTGGAGATATTACTGTTTGTGCATTTACAATATTCATTGATTTTTGCCATTGAAAAACATCATGTTATTCATATACCAGAAATGTTTGAAGCTACTGACTGAATGAAAGGAGCTGACATCTCACTCTCTTTGAATCTTCTTTATCATGCTAGGATTAGCAGGAAAAAGCAAAAAATTTCAGAATTGCACCTTGCAATGTGGAGATATTACTGTTTGTGCATTTACAATATTCATTGATTTTTGCCATTGAAAAACGTCCAGAAATGTTTGAAGCTACTGACTGAATGAAAGGAGCTGGCATCTCACTCTATTTGAATCTTCTTTATCATAATAGGATTAGCAGGAAAAAGCAAAAAATTTCAGCATTGCACCTTGCAATGTGGAGATATTACTGTTTGTGCATTTACAATATTCATTGATTTTTGCCATTGAAAAACATCCAGAAATGTTTATACCAGAAATGTTTGAAGCTACTGACTGAATGAAAGGAGCTGGCATCTCACTCTCTTTGAATCTTCTTTATCATGCTAAGAGGAGCAGGAAAAAGCAAAAAATTTCAGAATTGCACTTTGCAATGCGGAGAAATTACTGTTTGTGCATTTACAATATTCATTGATTTTTGCCATTGAAAAACGTCCAGAAATGACTGAAGCTACTGACTGAATGAAAGGAGCTGGCATCTCACTCTCTTTGAATCTTCTTTATCATGCTAAGAGGAGCAGGAAAAAGCAAAAAATTTCAGAATTGCATCTTGCAATGCGGAGAAATTACTGTTTGTGCATTTACAATATTCATTGATTTTTGCCATTGAAAAACGTCCAGAAATGATTGAAGCTACTGACTGAATGAAAGGAGCTGGCATCTCACTCTCTTTGAATCTTCTTTATCATGCTAAGAGGAGCAGGAAAAAGCAAAAAATTTCAGAATTGCACCTTGCAATGCGGAGAAATTACTGTTTGTGCATTTACAATATTCATTGATTTTTGCCATTGAAAAACATCATGTTATTCATATACCAGAAATGATTGAAGCTACTGACTGAATGAAAGGAGCTGGCATCTCACTCTCTTTGAATCTTCTTTATCATGCTAAGAGGAGCAGGAAAAAGCAAAAAATTTCAGAATTGCACCTTGCAATGCGGTGAAATTACTGTTTGTGCATTTACAATATTCATTGATTTTTGCCATTGAAAAACATCCAGAAATGATTGAAGCTACTGACTGAATGAAAGGAGCTGGCATCTCACTCTCTTTGAATCTTCTTTATCATGCTAAGAGGAGCAGGAAAAAGCAAAAAATTTCAGAATTGCACCTTGCAATGCGGAGAAATTACTGTTTGTGCATTTACAATATTCATTGATTTTTGCCATTGAAAAACGTCCAGAAATGATTGAAGCTACTGACTGAATGAAAGGAGCTGGCATCTCACTCTCTTTGAATCTTCTTTATCATGCTAGGATTAGCAGGAAAAAGCAAAAAATTTCAGAATTGCACCTTGCAATGTGGAGATATTACTGTTTGTGCATTTACAATATTCATTGAATTTTGCCATTGAAAAACGTCCAGAAATGTTTGAAGCTACTGACTGAATGAAAGGAGCTGGCATCTCACTCTATTTGAATCTTCTTTATCATGCTAGGATTAGCAGGAAAAAGCAAAAAATTTCAGAATTGCACCTTGCAATGTGGAGATATTACTGTTTGTGCATTTACAATATTCATTGATTTTTGCCATTGAAAAACGTCCAGAAATGTTTATACCAGAAATGTTTGAAGCTACTGACTGAATGAAAGGAGCTGGCATCTCACTCTCTTTGAATCTTCTTTATCATGCTAAGAGGAGCAGGAAAAAGCAAAAAATTTCAGAATTGCACCTTGCAATGCGGAGAAATTACTTTTTGTGCATTTACAATATTCATTGATTTTTGCCATTGAAAAACGTCCAGAAATGACTGAAGCTACTGACTGAATGAAAGGAGCTGGCATCTCACTCTCTTTGAATCTTCTTTACCATGCTAAGAGGAGCAGGAAAAAGCAAAAAAATTCAGAATTGCACCTTGCAATGCGGAGAAATTACTGTTTGTGCATTTACAATATTCATTGATTTTTGCCATTGAAAAACGTCCAGAAATGATTGAAGCTACTGACTGAATGAAAGGAGCTGGCATCTCACTCTCTTTGAATCTTCTTTATCATGCTAGGAGTAGCAGGAAAAAGCAAAAAATTTCAGAATTGCACCTTGCAATGTGGAGATATTACTGTTTGTGCATTTACAATATTCATTGATTTTTGCCATTGAAAAACGTCCAGAAATGTTTGAAGCTACTGACTGAATGAAAGGAGCTGGCATCTCACTCTCTTTGAATCTTCTTTATCATGCTAGGATTAGCAGGAAAAAGCAAAAAATTTCAGAATTGCACCTTGCAATGTGGAGATATTACTGTTTGTGCATTTACAATATTCATTGATTTTTGCCATTGAAAAACATCATGTTATTCATATACCAGAAATGTTTGAAGCTACTGACTGAATGAAAGGAGCTGACATCTCACTCTCTTTGAATCTTCTTTATCATGCTAGGATTAGCAGGAAAAAGCAAAAAATTTCAGAATTGCACCTTGCAATGTGGAGATATTACTGTTTGTGCATTTACAATATTCATTGATTTTTGCCATTGAAAAACGTCCAGAAATGTTTGAAGCTACTGACTGAATGAAAGGAGCTGGCATCTCACTCTATTTGAATCTTCTTTATCATGCTAGGATTAGCAGGAAAAAGCAAAAAAAATTTCAGCATTGCACCTTGCAATGTGGAGATATTACTGTTTGTGCATTTACAATATTCATTGATTTTTGCCATTGAAAAACGTCCAGAAATGTTTATACCAGAAATGTTTGAAGCTACTGACTGAATGAAAGGAGCTGGCATCTCACTCTCTTTGAATCTTCTTTATCATGCTAAGAGGAGCAGGAAAAAGCAAAAAATTTCAGAATTGCACCTTGCAATGCGGAGAAATTACTGTTTGTGCATTTACAATATTCATTGATTTTTGCCATTGAAAAGCTTCCAGAAATGACTGAAGCTACTGACTGAATGAAAGGAGCTGGCATCTCACTCTCTTTGAATCTTCTTTATCATGCTAAGAGGAGCAGGAAAAAGCAAAAAATTTCAGAATTGCACCTTGCAATGCGGAGAAATTACTGTTTGTGCATTTACAATATTCATTGATTTTTGCCATTGAAAAACGTCCAGAAATGTTTGAAGCTACTGACTGAATGAAAGGAGCTGGCATCTCACTCTATTTGAATCTTCTTTATCATGCTAGGATTAGCAGGAAAAAGCAAAAAAAATTTCAGCATTGCACCTTGCAATGTGGAGATATTACTGTTTGTGCATTTACAATATTCATTGATTTTTGCCATTGAAAAACGTCCAGAAATGTTTATACCAGAAATGTTTGAAGCTACTGACTGAATGAAAGGAGCTGGCATCTCACTCTCTTTGAATCTTCTTTATCATGCTAAGAGGAGCAGGAAAAAGCAAAAAATTTCAGAATTGCACCTTGCAATGCGGAGAAATTACTGTTTGTGCATTTACAATATTCATTGATTTTTGCCATTGAAAAGCTTCCAGAAATGACTGAAGCTACTGACTGAATGAAAGGAGCTGGCATCTCACTCTCTTTGAATCTTCTTTATCATGCTAAGAGGAGCAGGAAAAAGCAAAAAATTTCAGAATTGCACCTTGCAATGCGGAGAAATTACTGTTTGTGCATTTACAATATTCATTGATTTTTGCCATTGAAAAACATCATGTTATTCATATACCAGAAATGATTGAAGCTACTGACTGAATGAAAGGAGCTGGCATCTCACTCTCTTTGAATCTTCTTTATCATGCTAAGAGGAGCAGGAAAAAGCAAAAAATTTCAGAATTGCACCTTGCAATGCGGAGAAATTACTGTTTGTGCATTTACAATATTCATTGATTTTTGCCATTGAAAAACGTCCAGAAATGATTGAAGCTACTGACTGAATGAAAGGAGCTGGCATCTCACTCTCTTTGAATCTTCTTTATCATGCTAAGAGGAGCAGGAAAAAGCAAAAAATTTCAGAATTTCATCTTGCAATGCGGAGAAATTACTGTTTGTGCATTTACAATATTCATTGATTTTTGCCATTGAAAAACGTCCAGAAATGATTGAAGCTACTGACTGAATGAAAGGAGCTGGCATCTCACTCTCTTTGAATCTTCTTTATCATGCTAAGAGGAGCAGGAAAAAGCAAAAAATTTCAGAATTGCACCTTGCAATGCGGAGAAATTACTGTTTGTGCATTTACAATATTCATTGATTTTTGCCATTGAAAAACGTCCAGAAATGATTGAAGCTACTGACTGAATGAAAGGAGCCGGAATCTCACTCTCTTTGAATCTTCTTTATCATGCTAAGAGGAGCAGGAAAAAGCAAAAAATTTCAGAATTGCAACTTGCAATGCGGAGAAATTACTGTTTGTGCATTTACAATATTCATTGATTTTTGCCATTGAAAAACATCATGTTATTCATATACCAGAAATGATTGAAGCTACTGACTGAATGAAAGGAGCTGGCATCTCACTCTCTTTGAATCTTCTTTATCATGCTAAGAGGAGCAGGAAAAAGCAAAAAATTTCAGAATTGCACCTTGCAATGCGGAGAAATTACTGTTTGTGCATTTACAATATTCATTGATTTTTGCCATTGAAAAACGTCCAGAAATGATTGAAGCTACTGACTGAATGAAAGGAGCTGGCATCTCACTCTCTTTGAATCTTCTTTATCATGCTAAGAGGAGCAGGAAAAAGCAAAAAATTTCAGAATTGCACCTTGCAATGCGGAGAAATTACTGTTTGTGCATTTACAATATTCATTGATTTTTGCCATTGAAAAACGTCCAGAAATGATTGAAGCTACTGACTGAATGAAAGGAGCTGGCATCTCACTCTCTTTGAATCTTCTTTATCATGCTAAGAGGAGCAGGAAAAAGCAAAAAATTTCAGAATTGCACCTTGCAATGCGGAGAAATTACTGTTTGTGCATTTACAATATTCATTAATTTTTGCCATTGAAAAACATCATGTTATTCATATCCCAGAAATGTTTGAAGCTACTGACAATGAAAGAAGCTGGCATCTCACTCTCTTTGAATCTTCTTTATCATGCTAATAGGAGCAGGAAAAAGCAAAAAATTTCAGAATTGCACCTTGCAATGCGGAGAAATTACTTTTTGTGCATTTACAATATTCATTGATTTTTGCCATTGAAAAACGTCCAGAAATGATTGAAGCTACTGACTGAATGAAAGGAGCTGGCATCTCACTCTCTTTGAATCTTCTTTATCATGCTAAGAGGAGCAGGAAAAAGCAAAAAATTTCAGAATTGCACCTTGCAATGCGGAGAAATTACTGTTTGTGCATTTACAATATTCATTGATTTTTGCCATTGAAAAACATCATGTTATTCATATACCAGAAATGTTTGAAGCTACTGACTGAATGAAAGGAGCTGGCATCTCACTCTCTTTGAATCTTCTTTATCATGCTAAGAGGAGCAGGAAAAAGCAAAAAATTTCAGAATTGCACCTTGCAATGCGGAGAAATTACTGTTTGTGCATTTACAATATTCATTGATTTTTGCCATTGAAAAACGTCCAGAAATGATTGAAGCTACTGACTGAATGAAAGGAGATGGCATCTCACTCTCTTTGAATCTTCTTTATCATGCTAAGAGGAGCAGGAAAATGCAAGAAATTTCAGAATTGCACGTTGCAATGCGGAGAAATTACTGTTTGTGCATTTATAATATTCATTGATTTTTGCCATTGAAAAACATCCAGAAATGATTGAAGCTACTGACTGAATGAAAGGAGCTGGCATCTCACTCTCTTTGAATCTTCTTTATCATGCTAAGAGGAGCAGGAAAAAGCAAAAAATTTCAGAATTGCACCTTGCAATGCGGAGAAATTACTGTTTGTGCATTTACAATATTCATTGATTTTTGCCATTGAAAAACATCATGTTATTCATATACCAGAAATGATTGAAGCTACTGACTGAATGAAAGGAGCTGGCATCTCACTCTCTTTGAATCTTCTTTATCATGCTAAGAGGAGCAGGAAAAAGCAAAAAATTTCAGAATTGCACCTTGCAATGCGGAGAAATTACTGTTTGTGCATTTACAATATTCATTGATTTTTGCATTGAAAAACGTCCAGAAATGACTGAAGCTACTGACTGAATGAAAGGAGCTGGCATCTCACTCTCTTTGAATCTTCTTTATCATGCTAAGAGGAGCAGGAAAAAGCAAAAAATTTCAGAATTGCATCTTGCAATGCGGAGAAATTACTGTTTGTGCATTTACAATATTCATTGATTTTTGCCATTGAAAAACGTCCAGAAATGATTGAAGCTACTGACTGAATGAAAGGAGCTGGCATCTCACTCTCTTTGAATCTTCTTTATCATGCTAAGAGGAGCAGGAAAAAGCAAAAAATTTCAGAATTGCACCTTGCAATGCGGAGAAATTACTGTTTGTGCATTTACAATATTCATTGATTTTTGCCATTGAAAAACATCATGTTATTCATATACCAGAAATGATTGAAGCTACTGACTGAATGAAAGGAGCTGGCATCTCACTCTCTTTGAATCTTCTTTATCATGCTAAGAGGAGCAGGAAAAAGCAAAAAATTTCAGAATTGCACCTTGCAATGCGGAGAAATTACTGTTTGTGCATTTACAATATTCATTGATTTTTGCCATTGAAAAACGTCCAGAAATGATTGAAGCTACTGACTGAATGAAAGGAGCTGGCATCTCACTCTCTTTGAATCTTCTTTATCATGCTAAGAGGAGCAGGAAAAAGCAAAAAATTTCAGAATTGCACCTTGCAATGCGGAGAAATTACTGTTTGTGCATTTACAATATTCATTGATTTTTGCCATTGAAAAACGTCCAGAAATGATTGAAGCTACTGACTGAATGAAAGGAGCTGGCATCTCACTCTCTTTGAATCTTCTTTATCATGCTAGGATTAGCAGGAAAAAGCAAAAAATTTCAGATTTGCACCTGGCAATGTGGAGATATTACTGTTTGTGCATTTACAATATTCATTGAATTTTGCCATTGAAAAACGTCCAGAAATGTTTGAAGCTACTGACTGAATGAAAGGAGCTGGCATCTCACTCTATTTGAATCTTCTTTATCATGCTAAGAGGAGCAGGAAAAAGCAAAAAATTTCAGAATTGCACCTTGCAATGCGGAGAAATTACTGTTTGTGCATTTACAATATTCATTGATTTTTGCCATTGAAAAACATCATGTTATTCATATACCAGAAATGATTGAAGCTACTGACTGAATGAAAGGAGCTGGCATCTCACTCTCTTTGAATCTTCTTTATCATGCTAAGAGGAGCAGGAAAAAGCAAAAAATTTCAGAATTGCACCTTGCAATGCGGAGAAATTACTGTTTGTGCATTTACAATATTCATTGATTTTTGCCATTGAAAAACGTCCAGAAATGATTGAAGCTACTGACTGAATGAAAGGAGCTGGCATCTCACTCTCTTTGAATCTTCTTTATCATGCTAAGAGGAGCAGGAAAAAGCAAAAAATTTCAGAATTGCACCTTGCAATGCGGAGAAATTACTGTTTGTGCATTTACAATATTCATTGATTTTTGCCATTGAAAAACGTCCAGAAATGATTGAAGCTACTGACTGAATGAAAGGAGCTGGCATCTCACTCTCTTTGAATCTTCTTTATCATGCTAGGATTAGCAGGAAAAAGCAAAAAATTTCAGATTTGCACCTGGCAATGTGGAGATATTACTGTTTGTGCATTTACAATATTCATTGAATTTTGCCATTGAAAAACGTCCAGAAATGTTTGAAGCTACTGACTGAATGAAAGGAGCTGGCATCTCACTCTATTTGAATCTTCTTTATCATGCTAGGATTAGCAGGAAAAAGCAAAAAATTTCAGAATTGCACCTTGCAATGTGGAGATATTACTGTTTGTGCATTTACAATATTCATTGATTTTTGCCATTGAAAAACGTCCAGAAATGTTTATACCAGAAATGTTTGAAGCTACTGACTGAATGAAAGGAGCTGGCATCTCACTCTCTTTGAATCTTCTTTATCATGCTAAGAGGAGCAGGAAAAAGCAAAAAATTTCAGAATTGCACCTTGCAATTCGGAGAAATTACTGTTTGTGCATTTACAATATTCATTGATTTTTGCCATTGAAAAACGTCCAGAAATGATTGAAGCTACTGACTGAATGAAAGGAGCTGGAATCTCACTCTCTTTGAATCTTCTTTATCATGCTAAGAGGAGCAGGAAAAAGCAAAAAATTTCAGAATTGCAACTTGCAATGCGGAGAAATTACTGTTTGTGCATTTACAATATTCATTGATTTTTGCCATTGAAAAACATCATGTTATTCATATACCAGAAATGATTGAAGCTACTGACTGAATGAAAGGAGCTGGCATCTCACTCTCTTTGAATCTTCTTTATCATGCTAAGAGGAGCAGGAAAAAGCAAAAAATTTCAGAATTGCACCTTGCAATGCGGAGAAATTACTGTTTGTGCATTTACAATATTCATTGATTTTTGCCATTGAAAAACGTCCAGAAATGATTGAAGCTACTGACTGAATGAAAGGAGCTGGCATCTCACTCTCTTTGAATCTTCTTTATCATGCTAAGAGGAGCAGGAAAAAGCAAAAAATTTCAGAATTGCACCTTGCAATGCGGAGAAATTACTGTTTGTGCATTTACAATATTCATTGATTTTTGCCATTGAAAAACGTCCAGAAATGATTGAAGCTACTGACTGAATGAAAGGAGCTGGCATCTCACTCTCTTTGAATCTTCTTTATCATGCTAAGAGGAGCAGGAAAAAGCAAAAAATTTCAGAATTGCACCTTGCAATGCGGAGAAAATACTGTTTGTGCATTTACAATATTCATTAATTTTTGCCATTGAAAAACATCATGTTATTCATATCCCAGAAATGTTTGAAGCTACTGACTGAATGAAAGAAGCTGGCATCTCACTCTCTTTGAATCTTCTTTATCATGCTAAGAGGAGCAGGAAAAAGCAAAAAATTTCAGAATTGCACCTTGCAATGCGGAGAAATTACTGTTTGTGCATTTACAATATTCATTGATTTTTGCCATTGAAAAACGTCCAGAAATGATTGAAGCTACTGACTGAATGAAAGGAGCTGGCATCTCACTCTCTTTGAATCTTCTTTATCATGCTAAGAGGAGCAGGAAAAAGCAAAAAATTTCAGAATTGCACCTTGCAATGCGGAGAAATTACTGTTTGTGCATTTACAATATTCATTGATTTTTGCCATTGAAAAACATCATGTTATTCATATACCAGAAATGTTTGAAGCTACTGACTGAATGAAAGGAGCTGGCATCTCACTCTCTTTGAATCTTCTTTATCATGCTAAGAGGAGCAGGAAAAAGCAAAAAATTTCAGAATTGCACCTTGCAATGCGGAGAAATTACTGTTTCTGCATTTACAATATTCATTGATTTTTGCCATTGAAAAACGTCCAGAAATGATTGAAGCTACTGACTGAATGAAAGGAGCTGGCATCTCACTCTCTTTGAATCTTCTTTATCATGCTAAGAGGAGCAGGAAAATGCAAGAAATTTCAGAATTGCACCTTGCAATGCGGAGAAATTACTGTTTGTGCATTTACAATATTCATTGATTTTTGCCATTGAAAAACATCCAGAAATGATTGAAGCTACTGACTGAATGAAAGGAGCTGGCATCTCACTCTCTTTGAATCTTCTTTATCATGCTAAGAGGAGCAGGAAAAAGCCAAAAATTTCAGAATTGCACCTTGCAATGCGGAGAAATTACTGTTTGTGCATTTACAATATTCATTGATTTTTGCCATTGAAAAACATCATGTTATTCATATACCAAAAATGATTGAAGCTACTGACTGAATGAAAGGAGCTGGCATCTCACTCTCTTTGAATCTTCTTTATCATGCAAAGAGGAGCAGGAAAAAGCAAAAAATTTCAGAATTGCACCTTGCAATGCGGAGAAATTACTGTTTGTGCATTTACAATATTCATTGATTTTTGCCATTGAAAAACGTCCAGAAATGATTGAAGCTACTGACTGAATGAAAGGAGCTGGCATCTCACTCTCTTTGAATCTTCTTTATCATGCTAAGAGGAGCAGGAAAAAGGAAAAAATTTCAGAATTGCACCTTGCAATGCGGAGAAATTACTGTTTGTGCATTTACAATATTCACTGATTTTTGCCATTGAAAAACGTCCAGAAATGATTGAAGCAACTGACTGAATGAAAGGAGCTGGCATCTCACTCTCTTTGAATCTTCTTTATCATGCTAAGAGGAGCAGGAAAAAGCAAAAAATTTCAGAATTGCACCTTGCAATGCGGAGAAATTACTGTTTGTGCATTTACAATATTCATTGATTTTTGCCATTGAAAAACGTCCAGAAATAATTGAAGCTACTGACTGAATGAAAGGAGCTGGCATCTCACTCTCTTTGAATCTTCTTTATCATGCTAAGAGGAGCAGGAAAAAGCAAAAAATTTCAGAATTGCAACTTGCAATGCGGAGAAATTACTGTTTGTGCATTTACAATATTCATTGATTTTTGCCATTGAAAAACATCATGTTATTCATATACCAGAAATGATTGAAGCTACTGACTGAATGAAAGGAGCTGGCATCTCACTCTCTTTGAATCTTCTTTATCATGCTAAGAGGAGCAGGAAAAAGCAAAAAATTTCAGAATTGCACCTTGCAATGCGGAGAAATTACTGTTTGTGCATTTACAATATTCATTGATTTTTGCCATTGAAAAACGTCCAGAAATGATTGAAGCTACTGACTGAATGAAAGGAGCTGGCATCTCACTCTCTTTGAATCTTCTTTATCATGCTAAGAGGAGCAGGAAAAAGCAAAAAATTTCAGAATTGCACCTTGCAATGCGGAGAAATTACTGTTTGTGCTTTTACAATATTCATTGATTTTTGCCATTGAAAAACATCATGTTATTCATATACCAGAAATGTTTGAAGCTACTGACTGAATGAAAGGAGCTTGCATCTCACTCTCTTTGAATCTTCTTTATCATGCTAAGAGGAGCAGGAAAAAGCAAAAAATTTCAGAATTGCACCTTGCAATGCGGAGAAATTACTGTTTGTGCATTTACAATATTCATTGATTTTTGCCATTGAAAAATGTCCAGAAATGATTGAAGCTGCTGACTGAATGAAAGGAGCTGGCATCTCACTCTCTTTGAATCTTCTTTATCATGCTAAGAGGAGCAGGAAAAAGCAAAAAATTTCAGAATTGCACCTTGCAATGCGGAGAAATTACTGTTTGTGCATTTACAATATTCATTGATTTTTGCCATTGAAAAACATCATGTTATTCATATACCAGAAATGATTGAAGCTACTGACTGAATGAAAGGAGCTGGCATCTCACTCTCTTTGAATCTTCTTTATCATGCTAAGAGGAGCAGGAAAAAGCAAAAAATTTCAGAATTGCACCTTGCAATGCGGAGAAATTACTGTTTGTGCATTTACAATATTCATTGATTTTTGCCATTGAAAAACGTCCAGAAATGATTGAAGCTACTGACTGAATGAAAGGAGCTGGCATCTCACTCTCTTTGAATCTTCTTTATCATGCTAAGAGGAGCAGGAAAAAGCAAAAAATTTCAGAATTGCACCTTGCAATGCGGAGAAATTACTGTTTGTGCATTTACAATATTCATTGATTTTTGCCATTGAAAAACATCATGTTATTCATATACCAGAAATGATTGAAGCTACTGACTGAATGAAAGGAGCTGGCATCTCACTCTCTTTGAATCTTCTTTATCATGCTAAGAGGAGCAGGAAAAAGCCAAAAATTTCAGAATTGCACCTTGCAATGCGGAGAAATTACTGTTTGTGCATTTACAATATTCATTGATTTTTGCCATTGAAAAACATCATGTTATTCATATACCAAAAATGATTGAAGCTACTGACTGAATGAAAGGAGCTGGCATCTCACTCTCTTTGAATCTTCTTTATCATGCAAAGAGGAGCAGGAAAAAGCAAAAAATTTCAGAATTGCACCTTGCAATGCGGAGAAATTACTGTTTGTGCATTTACAATATTCATTGATTTTTGCCATTGAAAAACGTCCAGAAATGATTGAAGCTACTGACAGAATGAAAGGAGCTGGCATCTCACTCTCTTTGAATCTTCTTTATCATGCTAAGAGGAGCAGGAAAAAGCAAAAAATTTCAGAATTGCACCTTGCAATGCGGAGAAATTACTGTTTGTGCATTTACAATATTCACTGATTTTTGCCATTGAAAAACGTCCAGAAATGATTGAAGCAACTGACTGAATGAAAGGAGCTGGCATCTCACTCTCTTTGAATCTTCTTTATCATGCTAAGAGGAGCAGGAAAAAGCAAAAAATTTCAGAATTGCACCTTGCAATGCGGAGAAATTACTGTTTGTGCATTTACAATATTCATTGATTTTTGCCATTGAAAAACGTCCAGAAATAATTGAAGCTACTGACTGAATGAAAGGAGCTGGCATCTCACTCTCTTTGAATCTTCTTTATCATGCTAAGAGGAGCAGGAAAAAGCAAAAAATTTCAGAATTGCAACTTGCAATGCGGAGAAATTACTGTTTGTGCATTTACAATATTCATTGATTTTTGCCATTGAAAAACATCATGTTATTCATATACCAGAAATGATTGAAGCTACTGACTGAATGAAAGGAGCTGGCATCTCACTCTCTTTGAATCTTCTTTATCATGCTAAGAGGAGCAGGAAAAAGCAAAAAATTTCAGAATTGCACCTTGCAATGCGGAGAAATTACTGTTTGTGCATTTACAATATTCATTGATTTTTGCCATTGAAAAACGTCCAGAAATGATTGAAGCTACTGACTGAATGAAAGGAGCTGGCATCTCACTCTCTTTGAATCTTCTTTATCATGCTAAGAGGAGCAGGAAAAAGCAAAAAATTTCAGAATTGCACCTTGCAATGCGGAGAAATTACTGTTTGTGCTTTTACAATATTCATTGATTTTTGCCATTGAAAAACATCATGTTATTCATATACCAGAAATGTTTGAAGCTACTGACTGAATGAAAGGAGCTGGCATCTCACTCTCTTTGAATCTTCTTTATCATGCTAAGAGGAGCAGGAAAAAGCAAAAAATTTCAGAATTGCACCTTGCAATGCGGAGAAATTACTGTTTGTGCATTTACAATATTCATTGATTTTTGCCATTGAAAAATGTCCAGAAATGATTGAAGCTGCTGACTGAATGAAAGGAGCTGGCATCTCACTCTCTTTGAATCTTCTTTATCATGCTAAGAGGAGCAGGAAAAAGCAAAAAATTTCAGAATTGCACCTTGCAATGCGGAGAAATTACTGTTTGTGCATTTACAATATTCATTGATTTTTGCCATTGAAAAACATCATGTTATTCATATACCAGAAATGATTGAAGCTACTGACTGAATGAAAGGAGCTGGCATCTCACTCTCTTTGAATCTTCTTTATCATGCTAAGAGGAGCAGGAAAAAGCAAAAAATTTCAGAATTGCACCTTGCAATGCGGAGAAATTACTGTTTGTGCATTTACAATATTCATTGATTTTTGCCATTGAAAAACGTCCAGAAATGATTGAAGCTACTGACTGAATGAAAGAAGCTGGCATCTCACTCTCTTTGAATCTTCTTTATCATGCTAAGAGGAGCAGGAAAAAGCAAAAATTTTCAGAATTGCACCTTGCAATGCGGAGAAATTACTGTTTGTGCATTTACAATATTCATTGATTTTTGCCATTGAAAAACATCATGTTATTCATATACCAGAAATGATTGAAGCTACTGACTGAATGAAAGGAGCTGGCATCTCACTCTCTTTGAATCTTCTTTATCATGCTAAGAGGAGCAGGAAAAAGCAAAAAATTTCAGAATTGCACCTTGCAATGCGGAGAAATTACTGTTTGTGCATTTACAATATTCATTGATTTTTGCCATTGAAAAACGTCCAGAAATGATTGAAGCTACTGACTGAATGAAAGGAGCTGGCATCTCACTCTCTTTGAATCTTCTTTATCATGCTAAGAGGAGCAGGAAAAAGCAAAAAATTTCAGAATTGCACCTTGCAATGCGGAGAAATTACTGTTTGTGCATTTACAATATTCATTGATTTTTGCCATTGAAAAACGTCCAGAAATGATTGAAGCTACTGACTGAATGAAAGGAGCTGGCATCTCACTCTCTTTGAATCTTCTTTATCATGCTAAGAGGAGCAGGAAAAATCAAAAAATTTCAGAATTGCACCTTGCAATGCGGAGAAATTACTGTTTGTGCATTTACAATATTCATTGATTTTTGCCATTGAAAAACATCATGTTATTCATATACTAGAAATGTTTGAAGCTACTGACTGAATGAAAGGAGCTGGCATCTCACTCTCTTTGAATCTTCTTTATCATGCTAAGAGGAGCAGGAAAAAGCAAAAAATTTCAGAATTGCACCTTGCAATGCGGAGAAATTACTGTTTGTGCATTTACAATATTCATTGATTTTTGCCATTGAAAAACGTCCAGAAATGATTGAAGCTACTGACTGAATGAAAGGAGCTGGCATCTCACTCTCTTTGAATCTTCTTTATCATGCTAAGAGGAGCAGGAAAAAGCAAAAAATTTCAGAATTGCACCTTGCAATGCGGAGAAATTACTGTTTGTGCATTTACAATATTCATTGATTTTTGCCATTGAAAAACATCATGTTATTCATATACCAGAAATGATTGAAGCTACTGACTGAATGAAAGGAGCTGGCATCTCGCTCTCTTTGAATCTTCTTTATCATGCTAAGAGGAGCAGGAAAAAGCAAAAAATTTCAGAATTGCACCTTGCAATGCGGAGAAATTACTGTTTGTGCATTTACAATATTCATTGATTTTTGCCATTGAAAAACGTCCAGAAATGATTGAAGCTACTGACTGAATGAAAGGAGCTGGCATCTCACTCTCTTTGAATCTTCTTTATCATGCTAAGAGGAGCAGGAAAAAGCAAAAAATTTCAGAATTGCACCTTGCAATGCGGAGAAATTACTGTTTGTGCTTTTACAATATTCATTGATTTTTGCCATTGAAAAACATCATGTTATTCATATACCAGAAATGTTTGAAGCTACTGACTGAATGAAAGGAGCTGGCATCTCACTCTCTTTGAATCTTCTTTATCATGCTAAGAGGAGCAGGAAAAAGCAAAAAATTTCAGAATTGCACCTTGCAATGCGGAGAAATTACTGTTTGTGCATTTACAATATTCATTGATTTTTGCCATTGAAAAACGTCCAGAAATGATTGAAGCTACTGACTGAATGAAAGGAGCTGGCATCTCACTCTCTTTGAATCTTCTTTATCATGCTAAGAGGAGCAGGAAAAAGCAAAAAATTTCAGAATTGCACCTTGCAATGCGGAGAAATTACTGTTGGTGCATTTACAATATTCATTGATTTTTGCCATTGAAAAACGTCCAGAAATGATTGAAGCTACTGACTGAATGAAAGGAGCTGGCATCTCACTCTCTTTGAATCTTCTTTATCATGCTAAGAGGAGCAGGAAAAAGCAAAAAATTTCAGAATTGCAACTTGCAATGCGGAGAAATTACTGTTTGTGCATTTACAATATTCATTGATTTTTGCCATTGAAAAACATCATGTTATTCATATACCAGAAATGATTGAAGCTAGTGACTGAATGAAAGGAGCTGGCATCTCACTCTCTTTGAATCTTCTTTATCATGCTAAGAGGAGCAGGAAAAAGCAAAAAATTTCAGAATTGCACCTTGCAATGCGGAGAAATTACTGTTTGTGCATTTACAATATTCATTGATTTTTGCCATTGAAAAACATCATGTTATTCATATACCAGAAATGTTTGAAGCTACTGACTGAATGAAAGGAGCTGGCATCTCACTCTCTTTGAATCTTCTTTATCATGCTAAGAGGAGCAGGAAAAAGCAAAAAATTTCAGAATTGCACCTTGCAATGCGGAGAAATTACTGTTTGTGCATTTACAATATTCATTGATTTTTGCCATTGAAAAACGTCCAGAAATGATTGAAGCTACTGACTGAATGAAAGGAGCTGGCATCTCACTCTCTTTGAATCTTCTTTATCATGCTAAGAGGAGCAGGAAAATGCAAGAAATTTCAGAATTGCACCTTGCAATGCGGAGAAATTACTGTTTGTGCATTTACAATATTCATTGATTTTTGCCATTGAAAAACATCCAGAAATGATTGAAGCTACTGACTGAATGAAAGGAGCTGGCATCTCACTCTCTTTGAATCTTCTTTATCATGCTAAGAGGAGCAGGAAAAAGCAAAAAATTTCAGAATTGCACCTTGCAATGCGGAGAAATTACTGTTTGTGCATTTACAATATTCATTGATTTTTGCCATTGAAAAACATCATGTTATTCATATACCAGAAATGATTGAAGCTACTGACTGAATGAAAGGAGCTGGCATCTCACTCTCTTTGAATCTTCTTTATCATGCAAAGAGGAGCAGGAAAAAGCAAAAAATTTCAGAATTGCACCTTGCAATGCGGAGAAATTACTGTTTGTGCATTTACAATATTCATTGATTTTTGCCATTGAAAAACGTCCAGAAATGATTGAAGCTACTGACTGAATGAAAGGAGCTGGCATCTCACTCTCTTTGAATCTTCTTTATCATGCTAAGAGGAGCAGGAAAAAGCAAAAAATTTCAGAATTGCACCTTGCAATGCGGAGAAATTACTGTTTGTGCATTTACAATATTCACTGATTTTTGCCATTGAAAAACGTCCAGAAATGATTGAAGCAACTGACTGAATGAAAGGAGCTGGCATCTCACTCTCTTTGAATCTTCTTTATCATGCTAAGAGGAGCAGGAAAAAGCAAAAAATTTCAGAATTGCACCTTGCAATGCGGAGAAATTACTGTTTGTGCATTTACAATATTCATTGATTTTTGCCATTGAAAAACGTCCAGAAATAATTGAAGCTACTGACTGAATGAAAGGAGCTGGCATCTCACTCTCTTTGAATCTTCTTTATCATGCTAAGAGGAGCAGGAAAAAGCAAAAAATTTCAGAATTGCAACTTGCAATGCGGAGAAATTACTGTTTGTGCATTTACAATATTCATTGATTTTTGCCATTGAAAAACATCATGTTATTCATATACCAGAAATGATTGAAGCTAGTGACTGAATGAAAGGAGCTGGCATCTCACTCTCTTTGAATCTTCTTTATCATGCTAAGAGGAGCAGGAAAAAGCAAAAAATTTCAGAATTGCACCTTGCAATGCGGAGAAATTACTGTTTGTGCATTTACAATATTCATTGATTTTTGCCATTGAAAAACGTCCAGAAATGATTGAAGCTACTGACTGAATGAAAGGAGCTGGCATCTCACTCTCTTTGAATCTTCTTTATCATGCTAAGAGGAGCAGGAAAAAGCAAAAAATTTCAGAATTGCACCTTGCAATGCGGAGAAATTACTGTTTGTGCTTTTACAATATTCATTGATTTTTGCCATTGAAAAACATCATGTTATTCATATACCAGAAATGTTTGAAGCTACTGACTGAATGAAAGGAGCTGGCATCTCACTCTCTTTGAATCTTCTTTATCATGCTAAGAGGAGCAGGAAAAAGCAAAAAATTTCAGAATTGCACCTTGCAATGCGGAGAAATTACTGTTTGTGCATTTACAATATTCATTGATTTTTGCCATTGAAAAATGTCCAGAAATGATTGAAGCTGCTGACTGAATGAAAGGAGCTGGCATCTCACTCTCTTTGAATCTTCTTTATCATGCTAAGAGGAGCAGGAAAAAGCAAAAAATTTCAGAATTGCACCTTGCAATGCGGAGAAATTACTGTTTGTGCATTTACAATATTCATTGATTTTTGCCATTGAAAAACGTCCAGAAATGATTGAAGCTACTGACTGAATGAAAGGAGCTGGCATCTCACTCTCTTTGAATCTTCTTTATCATGCTAAGAGGAGCAGGAAAAAGCAAAAAATTTCAGAATTGCACCTTGCAATGCGGAGAAAATACTGTTGGTGCATTTACAATATTCATTGATTTTTGCCATTGAAAAACGTCCAGAAATGATTGAAGCTACTGACTGAATGAAAGGAGCTGGCATCTCACTCTCTTTGAATCTTCTTTATCATGCTAAGAGGAGCAGGAAAAAGCAAAAAATTTCAGAATTGCAACTTGCAATGCGGAGAAATTACTGTTTGTGCATTTACAATATTCATTGATTTTTGCCATTGAAAAACATCATGTTATTCATATACCAGAAATGATTGAAGCTAGTGACTGAATGAAAGGAGCTGGCATCTCACTCTCTTTGAATCTTCTTTATCATGCTAAGAGGAGCAGGAAAAAGCAAAAAATTTCAGAATTGCACCTTGCAATGCGGAGAAATTACTGTTTGTGCATTTACAATATTCATTGATTTTTGCCATTGAAAAACATCATGTTATTCATATACCAGAAATGTTTGAAGCTACTGACTGAATGAAAGGAGCTGGCATCTCACTCTCTTTGAATCTTCTTTATCATGCTAAGAGGAGCAGGAAAAAGCAAAAAATTTCAGAATTGCACCTTGCAATGCGGAGAAATTACTGTTTGTGCATTTACAATATTCATTGATTTTTGCCATTGAAAAACGTCCAGAAATGATTGAAGCTACTGACTGAATGAAAGGAGCTGGCATCTCACTCTCTTTGAATCTTCTTTATCATGCTAAGAGGAGCAGGAAAATGCAAGAAATTTCAGAATTGCACCTTGCAATGCGGAGAAATTACTGTTTGTGCATTTACAATATTCATTGATTTTTGCCATTGAAAAACATCCAGAAATGATTGAAGCTACTGACTGAATGAAAGGAGCTGGCATCTCACTCTCTTTGAATCTTCTTTATCATGCTAAGAGGAGCAGGAAAAAGCAAAAAATTTCAGAATTGCACCTTGCAATGCGGAGAAATTACTGTTTGTGCATTTACAATATTCATTGATTTTTGCCATTGAAAAACATCATGTTATTCATATACCAGAAATGATTGAAGCTACTGACTGAATGAAAGGAGCTGGCATCTCACTCTCTTTGAATCTTCTTTATCATGCAAAGAGGAGCAGGAAAAAGCAAAAAATTTCAGAATTGCACCTTGCAATGCGGAGAAATTACTGTTTGTGCATTTACAATATTCATTGATTTTTGCCATTGAAAAACGTCCAGAAATGATTGAAGCTACTGACTGAATGAAAGGAGCTGGCATCTCACTCTCTTTGAATCTTCTTTATCATGCTAAGAGGAGCAGGAAAAAGCAAAAAATTTCAGAATTGCACCTTGCAATGCGGAGAAATTACTGTTTGTGCATTTACAATATTCACTGATTTTTGCCATTGAAAAACGTCCAGAAATGATTGAAGCAACTGACTGAATGAAAGGAGCTGGCATCTCACTCTCTTTGAATCTTCTTTATCATGCTAAGAGGAGCAGGAAAAAGCAAAAAATTTCAGAATTGCACCTTGCAATGCGGAGAAATTACTGTTTGTGCATTTACAATATTCATTGATTTTTGCCATTGAAAAACGTCCAGAAATGATTGAAGCTACTGACTGAATGAAAGGAGCTGGCATCTCACTCTCTTTGAATCTTCTTTATCATGCTAAGAGGAGCAGGAAAATGCAAAAAATTTCAGAATTGCAACTTGCAATGCGGAGAAATTACTGTTTGTGCATTTACAATATTCATTGATTTTTGCCATTGAAAAACATCATGTTATTCATATACCAGAAATGATTGAAGCTAGTGACTGAATGAAAGGAGCTGGCATCTCACTCTCTTTGAATCTTCTTTATCATGCTAAGAGGAGCAGGAAAAAGCAAAAAATTTCAGAATTGCACCTTGCAATGCGGAGAAATTACTGTTTGTGCATTTACAATATTCATTGATTTTTGCCATTGAAAAACGTCCAGAAATGATTGAAGCTACTGACTGAATGAAAGGAGCTGGCATCTCACTCTCTTTGAATCTTCTTTATCATGCTAAGAGGAGCAGGAAAAAGCAAAAAATTTCAGAATTGCACCTTGCAATGCGGAGAAATTACTGTTTGTGCTTTTACAATATTCATTGATTTTTGCCATTGAAAAACATCATGTTATTCATATACCAGAAATGTTTGAAGCTACTGACTGAATGAAAGGAGCTGGCATCTCACTCTCTTTGAATCTTCTTTATCATGCTAAGAGGAGCAGGAAAAAGCAAAAAATTTCAGAATTGCACCTTGCAATGCGGAGAAATTACTGTTTGTGCATTTACAATATTCATTGATTTTTGCCATTGAAAAATGTCCAGAAATGATTGAAGCTGCTGACTGAATGAAAGGAGCTGGCATCTCACTCTCTTTGAATCTTCTTTATCATGCTAAGAGGAGCAGGAAAAAGCAAAAAATTTCAGAATTGCACCTTGCAATGCGGAGAAATTACTGTTTGTGCATTTACAATATTCATTGATTTTTGCCATTGAAAAACGTCCAGAAATGATTGAAGCTACTGACTGAATGAAAGGAGCTGGCATCTCACTCTCTTTGAATCTTCTTTATCATGCTAAGAGGAGCAGGAAAAAGCAAAAAATTTCAGAATTGCACCTTGCAATGCGGAGAAAATACTGTTGGTGCATTTACAATATTCATTGATTTTTGCCATTGAAAAACGTCCAGAAATGATTGAAGCTACTGACTGAATGAAAGGAGCTGGCATCTCACTCTCTTTGAATCTTCTTTATCATGCTAAGAGGAGCAGGAAAAAGCAAAAAATTTCAGAATTGCAACTTGCAATGCGGAGAAATTACTGTTTGTGCATTTACAATATTCATTGATTTTTGCCATTGAAAAACATCATGTTATTCATATACCAGAAATGATTGAAGCTAGTGACTGAATGAAAGGAGCTGGCATCTCACTCTCTTTGAATCTTCTTTATCATGCTAAGAGGAGCAGGAAAAAGCAAAAAATTTCAGAATTGCACCTTGCAATGCGGAGAAATTACTGTTTGTGCATTTACAATATTCATTGATTTTTGCCATTGAAAAACATCATGTTATTCATATACCAGAAATGTTTGAAGCTACTGACTGAATGAAAGGAGCTGGCATCTCACTCTCTTTGAATCTTCTTTATCATGCTAAGAGGAGCAGGAAAAAGCAAAAAATTTCAGAATTGCACCTTGCAATGCGGAGAAATTACTGTTTGTGCATTTACAATATTCATTGATTTTTGCCATTGAAAAACGTCCAGAAATGATTGAAGCTACTGACTGAATGAAAGGAGCTGGCATCTCACTCTCTTTGAATCTTCTTTATCATGCTAAGAGGAGCAGGAAAATGCAAGAAATTTCAGAATTGCACCTTGCAATGCGGAGAAATTACTGTTTGTGCATTTACAATATTCATTGATTTTTGCCATTGAAAAACATCCAGAAATGATTGAAGCTACTGACTGAATGAAAGGAGCTGGCATCTCACTCTCTTTGAATCTTCTTTATCATGCTAAGAGGAGCAGGAAAAAGCAAAAAATTTCAGAATTGCACCTTGCAATGCGGAGAAATTACTGTTTGTGCATTTACAATATTCATTGATTTTTGCCATTGAAAAACATCATGTTATTCATATACCAGAAATGATTGAAGCTACTGACTGAATGAAAGGAGCTGGCATCTCACTCTCTTTGAATCTTCTTTATCATGCAAAGAGGAGCAGGAAAAAGCAAAAAATTTCAGAATTGCACCTTGCAATGCGGAGAAATTACTGTTTGTGCATTTACAATATTCATTGATTTTTGCCATTGAAAAACGTCCAGAAATGATTGAAGCTACTGACTGAATGAAAGGAGCTGGCATCTCACTCTCTTTGAATCTTCTTTATCATGCTAAGAGGAGCAGGAAAAAGCAAAAAATTTCAGAATTGCACCTTGCAATGCGGAGAAATTACTGTTTGTGCATTTACAATATTCACTGATTTTTGCCATTGAAAAACGTCCAGAAATGATTGAAGCAACTGACTGAATGAAAGGAGCTGGCATCTCACTCTCTTTGAATCTTCTTTATCATGCTAAGAGGAGCAGGAAAAAGCAAAAAATTTCAGAATTGCACCTTGCAATGCGGAGAAATTACTGTTTGTGCATTTACAATATTCATTGATTTTTGCCATTGAAAAACGTCCAGAAATAATTGAAGCTACTGACTGAATGAAAGGAGCTGGCATCTCACTCTCTTTGAATCTTCTTTATCATGCTAAGAGGAGCAGGAAAAAGCAAAAAATTTCAGAATTGCAACTTGCAATGCGGAGAAATTACTGTTTGTGCATTTACAATATTCATTGATTTTTGCCATTGAAAAACATCATGTTATTCATATACCAGAAATGATTGAAGCTAGTGACTGAATGAAAGGAGCTGGCATCTCACTCTCTTTGAATCTTCTTTATCATGCTAAGAGGAGCAGGAAAAAGCAAAAAATTTCAGAATTGCACCTTGCAATGCGGAGAAATTACTGTTTGTGCATTTACAATATTCATTGATTTTTGCCATTGAAAAACGTCCAGAAATGATTGAAGCTACTGACTGAATGAAAGGAGCTGGCATCTCACTCTCTTTGAATCTTCTTTATCATGCTAAGAGGAGCAGGAAAAAGCAAAAAATTTCAGAATTGCACCTTGCAATGCGGAGAAATTACTGTTTGTGCTTTTACAATATTCATTGATTTTTGCCATTGAAAAACATCATGTTATTCATATACCAGAAATGTTTGAAGCTACTGACTGAATGAAAGGAGCTGGCATCTCACTCTCTTTGAATCTTCTTTATCATGCTAAGAGGAGCAGGAAAAAGCAAAAAATTTCAGAATTGCACCTTGCAATGCGGAGAAATTACTGTTTGTGCATTTACAATATTCATTGATTTTTGCCATTGAAAAATGTCCAGAAATGATTGAAGCTGCTGACTGAATGAAAGGAGCTGGCATCTCACTCTCTTTGAATCTTCTTTATCATGCTAAGAGGAGCAGGAAAAAGCAAAAAATTTCAGAATTGTACCTTGCAATGCGGAGAAATTACTGTTTGTGCATTTACAATATTCATTGATTTTTGCCATTGAAAAACATCATGTTATTCATATACCAGAAATGATTGAAGCTACTGACTGAATGAAAGGAGCTGGCATCTCACTCTCTTTGAATCTTCTTTATCATGCTAAGAGGAGCAGGAAAAAGCAAAAAATTTCAGAATTGCACCTTGCAATGCGGAGAAATTACTGTTTGTGCATTTACAATATTCATTGATTTTTGCCATTGAAAAACGTCCAGAAATGATTGAAGCTACTGACTGAATGAAAGGAGCTGGCATCTCACTCTCTTTGAATCTTCTTTATCATGCTAAGAGGAGCAGGAAAAAGCAAAAAATTTCAGAATTGCACCTTGCAATGCGGAGAAATTACTGTTTGTGCATTTACAATATTCATTGATTTTTGCCATTGAAAAACGTCCAGAAATGATTGAAGCTACTGACTGAATGAAAGGAGCTGGCATCTCACTCTCTTTGAATCTTCTTTATCATGCTAAGAGGAGCAGGAAAAAGCAAAAAATTTCAGAATTGCACCTTGCAATGCGGAGAAATTACTGTTTGTGCATTTACAATATTCATTGATTTTTGCCATTGAAAAACATCATGTTATTCATATACCAGAAATGTTTGAAGCTACTGACTGAATGAAAGGAGCTGGCATCTCACTCTCTTTGAATCTTCTTTATCATGCTAAGAGGAGCAGGAAAAAGCAAAAAATTTCAGAATTGCACCTTGCAATGCGGAGAAATTACTGTTTGTGCATTTACAATATTCATTGATTTTTGCCATTGAAAAACGTCCAGAAATGATTGAAGCTACTGACTGAATGAAAGGAGCTGGCATCTCACTCTCTTTGAATCTTCTTTATCATGCTAAGAGGAGCAGGAAAAAGCAAAAAATTTCAGAATTGCACCTTGCAATGCGGAGAAATTACTGTTTGTGCATTTACAATATTCATTGATTTTTGCCATTGAAAAACATCATGTTATTCATATACCAGAAATGATTGAAGCTACTGACTGAATGAAAGGAGCTGGCATCTCGCTCTCTTTGAATCTTCTTTATCATGCTAAGAGGAGCAGGAAAAAGCAAAAAATTTCAGAATTGCACCTTGCAATGCGGAGAAATTACTGTTTGTGCATTTACAATATTCATTGATTTTTGCCATTGAAAAACGTCCAGAAATGATTGAAGCTACTGACTGAATGAAAGGAGCTGGCATCTCACTCTCTTTGAATCTTCTTTATCATGCTAAGAGGAGCAGGAAAAAGCGAAAAATTTCAGAATTGCACCTTGCAATGTGGAGAAATTACTGTTTGTGCATTTACAATATTCATTGATTTTTGCCATTGAAAAACATCATGTTATTCATATACCAGAAATGATTGAAGCTACTGACTGAATGAAAGGAGCTGGCATCTCACTCTCTTTGAATCTTCTTTATCATGCTAAGAGGAGCAGTAAAAAGCAAAAAATTTCAGAATTGCACCTTGCAATGCGGAGAAATTACTGTTTGTGCATTTACAATATTCATTGATTTTTGCCATTGAAAAACGTCCAGAAATGATTGAAGCTACTGACTGAATGAAAGGAGCTGGCATCTCACTCTCTTTGAATCTTCTTTATCATGCTAAGAGGAGCAGGAAAAAGCAAAAAATTTCAGAATTGCACCTTGCAATGCGGAGAAATTACTGTTTGTGCTTTTACAATATTCATTGATTTTTGCCATTGAAAAACATCATGTTATTCATATACCAGAAATGTTTGAAGCTACTGACTGAATGAAAGGAGCTGGCATCTCACTCTCTTTGAATCTTCTTTATCATGCTAAGAGGAGCAGGAAAAAGCAAAAAATTTCAGAATTGCACCTTGCAATGCGGAGAAATTACTGTTTGTGCATTTACAATATTCATTGATTTTTGCCATTGAAAAACGTCCAGAAATGATTGAAGCTACTGACTGAATGAAAGGAGCTGGCATCTCACTCTCTTTGAATCTTCTTTATCATGCTAAGAGGAGCAGGAAAAAGCAAAAAATTTCAGAATTGCACCTTGCAATGCGGAGAAATTACTGTTTGTGCATTTACAATATTCATTGATTTTTGCCATTGAAAAACGTCCAGAAATGATTGAAGCTACTGACTGAATGAAAGGAGCTGGCATCTCACTCTCTTTGAATCTTCTTTATCATGCTAAGAGGAGCAGGAAAAAGCAAAAAATTTCAGAATTGCAACTTGCAATGCGGAGAAATTACTGTTTGTGCATTTACAATATTCATTGATTTTTGCCATTGAAAAACATCATGTTATTCATATACCAGAAATGATTGAAGCTACTGACTGAATGAAAGGAGCTGGCATCTCACTCTCTTTGAATCTTCTTTATCATGCTAAGAGGAGCAGGAAAAAGCAAAAAATTTCAGAATTGCACCTTGCAATGCGGAGAAATTACTGTTTGTGCATTTACAATATTCATTGATTTTTGCCATTGAAAAACGTCCAGAAATGATTGAAGCTACTGACTGAATGAAAGGAGCTGGCATCTCACTCTCTTTGAATCTTCTTTATCATGCTAAGAGGAGCAGGAAAAAGCAAAAAATTTCAGAATTGCACCTTGCAATGCGGAGAAATTACTGTTTGTGCATTTACAATATTCATTGATTTTTGCCATTGAAAAACGTCCAGAAATGATTGAAGCTACTGACTGAATGAAAGGAGCTGGCATCTCACTCTCTTTGAATCTTCTTTATCATGCTAAGAGGAGCAGGAAAAAGCAAAAAATTTCAGAATTGCACCTTGCAATGCGGAGAAATTACTGTTTGTGCATTTACAATATTCATTAATTTTTGCCATTGAAAAACATCATGTTATTCATATCCCAGAAATGTTTGAAGCTACTGACTGAATGAAAGAAGCTGGCATCTCACTCTCTTTGAATCTTCTTTATCATGCTAAGAGGAGCAGGAAAAAGCAAAAAATTTCAGAATTGCACCTTGCAATGCGGAGAAATTACTGTTTGTGCATTTACAATATTCATTGATTTTTGCCATTGAAAAACGTCCAGAAATGATTGAAGCTACTGACTGAATGAAAGGAGCTGGCATCTCACTCTCTTTGAATCTTCTTTATCATGCTAAGAGGAGCAGGAAAAAGCAAAAAATTTCAGAATTGCACCTTGCAATGCGGAGAAATTACTGTTTGTGCATTTACAATATTCATTGATTTTTGCCATTGAAAAACATCATGTTATTCATATCCCAGAAATGTTTGAAGCTACTGACTGAATGAAAGGAGCTGGCATCTCACTCTCTTTGAATCTTCTTTATCATGCTAAGAGGAGCAGGAAAAAGCAAAAAATTTCAGAATTGCACCTTGCAATGCGGAGAAATTACTGTTTGTGCATTTACAATATTCATTGATTTTTGCCATTGAAAAACGTCCAGAAATGATTGAAGCTACTGACTGAATGAAAGGAGCTGGCATCTCACTCTCTTTGAATCTTCTTTATCATGCTAAGAGGAGCAGGAAAAAGCAAAAAATTTCAGAATTGCACCTTGCAATGCGGAGAAATTACTGTTTGTGCATTTACAATATTCATTGATTTTTGCCATTGAAAAACGTCCAGAAATGATTGAAGCTACTGACTGAATGAAAGGAGCTGGCATCTCACTCTCTTTGAATCTTCTTTATCATGCTAAGAGGAGCAGGAAAAAGCAAAAAATTTCAGAATTGCAACTTGCAATGCGGAGAAATTACTGTTTGTGCATTTACAATATTCATTGATTTTTGCCATTGAAAAACATCATGTTATTCATATACCAGAAATGATTGAAGCTACTGACTGAATGAAAGGAGCTGGCATCTCACTCTCTTTGAATCTTCTTTATCATGCTAAGAGGAGCAGGAAAAAGCAAAAAATTTCAGAATTGCACCTTGCAATGCGGAGAAATGACTGTTTGTGCATTTACAATATTCATTGATTTTTGCCATTGAAAAACGTCCAGAAATGATTGAAGCTACTGACTGAATGAAAGGAGCTGGCATCTCACTCTCTTTGAATCTTCTTTATCATGCTAAGAGGAGCAGGAAAAAGCAAAAAATTTCAGAATTGCACCTTGCAATGCGGAGAAATTACTGTTTGTGCATTTACAATATTCATTGATTTTTGCCATTGAAAAACGTCCAGAAATGATTGAAGCTACTGACTGAATGAAAGGAGCTGGCATCTCACTCTCTTTGAATCTTCTTTATCATGCTAAGAGGAGCAGGAAAAAGCAAAAAATTTCAGAATTGCACCTTGCAATGCGGAGAAATTACTGTTTGTGCATTTACAATTTTCATTAATTTTTGCCATTGAAAAACATCATGTTATTCATATCCCAGAAATGTTTGAAGCTACTGACTGAATGAAAGAAGCTGGCATCTCACTCTCTTTGAATCTTCTTTATCATGCTAAGAGGAGCAGGAAAAAGCAAAAAATTTCAGAATTGCACCTTGCAATGCGGAGAAATTACTGTTTGTGCATTTACAATATTCATTGATTTTTGCCATTGAAAAACGTCCAGAAATGATTGAAGCTACTGACTGAATGAAAGGAGCTGGCATCTCACTCTCTTTGAATCTTCTTTATCATGCTAAGAGGAGCAGGAAAAAGCAAAAAATTTCAGAATTGCACCTTGCAATGCGGAGAAATTACTGTTTGTGCATTTACAATATTCATTGATTTTTGCCATTGAAAAACATCATGTTATTCATATACCAGAAATGTTTGAAGCTACTGACTGAATGAAAGGAGCTGGCATCTCACTCTCTTTGAATCTTCTTTATCATGCTAAGAGGAGCAGGAAAAAGCAAAAAATTTCAGAATTGCACCTTGCAATGCGGAGAAATTACTGTTTGTGCATTTACAATATTCATTGATTTTTGCCATTGAAAAACGTCCAGAAATGATTGAAGCTACTGACTGAATGAAAGGAGCTGGCATCTCACTCTCTTTGAATCTTCTTTATCATGCTAAGAGGAGCAGGAAAATGCAAGAAATTTCAGAATTCCACCTTGCAATGCGGAGAAATTACTGTTTGTGCATTTACAATATTCATTGATTTTTGCCATTGAAAAACATCCAGAAATGATTGAAGCTACTGACTGAATGAAAGGAGCTGGCATCTCACTCTCTTTGAATCTTCTTTATCATGCTAAGAGGAGCAGGAAAAAGCAAAAAATTTCAGAATTGCACCTTGCAATGCGGAGAAATTACTGTTTGTGCATTTACAATATTCATTGATTTTTGCCATTGAAAAACATCATGTTATTCATATACCAGAAATGATTGAAGCTACTGACTGAATGAAAGGAGCTGGCATCTCACTCTCTTTGAATCTTCTTTATCATGCAAAGAGGAGCAGGAAAAAGCAAAAAATTTCAGAATTGCACCTTGCAATGCGGAGAAATTACTGTTTGTGCATTTACAATATTCATTGATTTTTGCCATTGAAAAACGTCCAGAAATGATTGAAGCTACTGACTGAATGAAAGGAGCTGGCATCTCACTCTCTTTGAATCTTCTTTATCATGCTAAGAGGAGCAGGAAAAAGCAAAAAATTTCAGAATTGCACCTTGCAATGCGGAGAAATTACTGTTTGTGCATTTACAATATTCATTAATTTTTGCCATTGAAAAACATCATGTTATTCATATCCCAGAAATGTTTGAAGCTACTGACTGAATGAAAGAAGCTGGCATCTCACTCTCTTTGAATCTTCTTTATCATGCTAAGAGGAGCAGGAAAAAGCAAAAAATTTCAGAATTGCACCTTGCAATGCGGAGAAATTACTGTTTGTGCATTTACAATATTCATTGATTTTTGCCATTGAAAAACGTCCAGAAATGATTGAAGTTACTGACTGAATGAAAGGAGCTGGCATCTCACTCTCTTTGAATCTTCTTTATCATGCTAAGAGGAGCAGGAAAAAGCAAAAAATTTCAGAATTGCACCTTGCAATGCGGAGAAATTACTGTTTGTGCATTTACAATATTCATTGATTTTTGCCATTGAAAAACATCATGTTATTCATATACCAGAAATGTTTGAAGCTACTGACTGAATGAAAGGAGCTGGCATCTCACTCTCTTTGAATCTTCTTTATCATGCTAAGAGGAGCAGGAAAAAGCAAAAAATTTCAGAATTGCACCTTGCAATGCGGAGAAATTACTGTTTGTGCATTTACAATATTCATTGATTTTTGCCATTGAAAAACGTCCAGAAATGATTGAAGCTACTGACTGAATGAAAGGAGCTGGCATCTCACTCTCTTTGAATCTTCTTTATCATGCTAAGAGGAGCAGGAAAATGCAAGAAATTTCAGAATTGCACCTTGCAATGCGGAGAAATTACTGTTTGTGCATTTACAATATTCATTGATTTTTGCCATTGAAAAACATCCAGAAATGATTGAAGCTACTGACTGAATGAAAGGAGCTGGCATCTCACTCTCTTTGAATCTTCTTTATCATGCTAAGAGGAGCAGGAAAAAGCCAAAAATTTCAGAATTGCACCTTGCAATGCGGAGAAATTACTGTTTGTGCATTTACAATATTCATTGATTTTTGCCATTGAAAAACATCATGTTATTCATATACCAGAAATGATTGAAGCTACTGACTGAATGAAAGGAGCTGGCATCTCACTCTCTTTGAATCTTCTTTATCATGCAAAGAGGAGCAGGAAAAAGCAAAAAATTTCAGAATTGCACCTTGCAATGCGGAGAAATTACTGTTTGTGCATTTACAATATTCATTGATTTTTGCCATTGAAAAACGTCCAGAAATGATTGAAGCTACTGACTGAATGAAAGGAGCTGGCATCTCACTCTCTTTGAATCTTCTTTATCATGCTAAGAGGAGCAGGAAAAAGCAAAAAATTTCAGAATTGCACCTTGCAATGCGGAGAAATTACTGTTTGTGCATTTACAATATTCATTGATTTTTGCCATTGAAAAACGTCCAGAAATAATTGAAGCTACTGACTGAATGAAAGGAGCTGGCATCTCACTCTCTTTGAATCTTCTTTATCATGCTAAGAGGAGCAGGAAAAAGCAAAAAATTTCAGAATTGCAACTTGCAATGCGGAGAAATTACTGTTTGTGCATTTACAATATTCATTGATTTTTGCCATTGAAAAACATCATGTTATTCATATACCAGAAATGATTGAAGCTACTGACTGAATGAAAGGAGCTGGCATCTCACTCTCTTTGAATCTTCTTTATCATGCTAAGAGGAGCAGGAAAAAGCAAAAAATTTCAGAATTGCACCTTGCAATGCGGAGAAATTACTGTTTGTGCATTTACAATATTCATTGATTTTTGCCATTGAAAAACGTCCAGAAATGATTGAAGCTACTGACTGAATGAAAGGAGCTGGCATCTCACTCTCTTTGAATCTTCTTTATCATGCTAAGAGGAGCAGGAAAAAGCAAAAAATTTCAGAATTGCACCTTGCAATGCGGAGAAATTACTGTTTGTGCTTTTACAATATTCATTGATTTTTGCCATTGAAAAACTTCATGTTATTCATATACCAGAAATGTTTGAAGCTACTGACTGAATGAAAGGAGCTGGCATCTCACTCTCTTTGAATCTTCTTTATCATGCTAAGAGGAGCAGGAAAAAGCAAAAAATTTCAGAATTGCACCTTGCAATGCGGAGAAATTACTGTTTGTGCATTTACAATATTCATTGATTTTTGCCATTGAAAAATGTCCAGAAATGATTGAAGCTGCTGACTGAATGAAAGGAGCTGGCATCTCACTCTCTTTGAATCTTCTTTATCATGCTAAGAGGAGCAGGAAAAAGCAAAAAATTTCAGAATTGCACCTTGCAATGCGGAGAAATTACTGTTTGTGCATTTACAATATTCATTGATTTTTGCCATTGAAAAACATCATGTTATTCATATACCAGAAATGATTGAAGCTACTGACTGAATGAAAGGAGCTGGCATCTCACTCTCTTTGAATCTTCTTTATCATGCTAAGAGGAGCAGGAAAAAGCAAAAAATTTCAGAATTGCACCTTGCAATGCGGAGAAATTACTGTTTGTGCATTTACAATATTCATTGATTTTTGCCATTGAAAAACGTCCAGAAATGATTGAAGCTACTGACTGAATGAAAGGAGCTGGCATCTCACTCTCTTTGAATCTTCTTTATCATGCTAAGAGGAGCAGGAAAAAGCAAAAAATTTCAGAATTGCACCTTGCAATGCGGAGAAATTACTGTTTGTGCATTTACAATATTCATTGATTTTTGCCATTGAAAAACGTCCAGAAATGATTGAAGCTACTGACTGAATGAAAGGAGCTGGCATCTCACTCTCTTTGAATCTTCTTTATCATGCTAAGAGGAGCAGGAAAAAGCAAAAAATTTCAGAATTGCACCTTGCAATGCGGAGAAATTACTGTTTGTGCATTTACAATATTCATTGATTTTTGCCATTGAAAAACATCATGTTATTCATATACCAGAAATGATTGAAGCTACTGACTGAATGAAAGGAGCTGGCATCTCGCTCTCTTTGAATCTTCTTTATCATGCTAAGAGGAGCAGGAAAAAGCAAAAAATTTCAGAATTGCACCTTGCAATGCGGAGAAATTACTGTTTGTGCATTTACAATATTCATTGATTTTTGCCATTGAAAAACGTCCAGAAATGATTGAAGCTACTGACTGAATGAAAGGAGCTGGCATCTCACTCTCTTTGAATCTTCTTTATCATGCTAAGAGGAGCAGGAAAAAGCAAAAAATTTCAGAATTGCACCTTGCAATGTGGAGAAATTACTGTTTGTGCATTTACAATATTCATTGATTTTTGCCATTGAAAAACATCATGTTATTCATATACAAGAAATGATTGAAGCTACTGACTGAATGAAAGGAGCTGGCATCTCACTCTCTTTGAATCTTCTTTATCATGCTAGGAGTAGCAGGAAAAAGCAAAAAATTTCAGAATTGCACCTTGCAATGTGGAGATATTACTGTTTGTGCATTTACAATATTCATTGATTTTTGCCATTGAAAAACGTCCAGAAATGTTTGAAGCTACTGACTGAATGAAAGGAGCTGGCATCTCACTCTCTTTGAATCTTCTTTATCATGCTAGGATTAGCAGGAAAAAGCAAAAAATTTCAGAATTGCACCTTGCAATGTGGAGATATTACTGTTTGTGCATTTACAATATTCATTGATTTTTGCCATTGAAAAACATCATGTTATTCATATACCAGAAATGTTTGAAGCTACTGACTGAATGAAAGGAGCTGACATCTCACTCTCTTTGAATCTTCTTTATCATGCTAGGATTAGCAGGAAAAAGCAAAAAATTTCAGAATTGCACCTTGCAATGTGGAGATATTACTGTTTGTGCATTTACAATATTCATTGATTTTTGCCATTGAAAAACGTCCAGAAATGTTTGAAGCTACTGACTGAATGAAAGGAGCTGGCATCTCACTCTATTTGAATCTTCTTTATCATCCTAGGATTAGCAGGAAAAAGCAAAAAATTTCAGCATTGCACCTTGCAATGTGGAGATATTACTGTTTGTGCATTTACAATATTCATTGATTTTTGCCATTGAAAAACATCCAGAAATGTTTATACCAGAAATATTTGAAGCTACTGACTGAATGAAAGGAGCTGGCATCTCACTCTCTTTGAGTCTTCTTTATCATGCTAAGAGGAGCAGGAAAAAGCAAAAAATTTCAGAATTGCACTTTGCAATGCGGAGAAATTACTGTTTGTGCATTTACAATATTCATTGATTTTTGCCATTGAAAAACGTCCAGAAATGACTGAAGCTACTGACTGAATGAAAGGAGCTGGCATCTCACTCTCTTTGAATCTTCTTTATCATGCTAAGAGGAGCAGGAAAAAGCAAAAAATTTCAGAATTGCATCTTGCCATGCGGAGAAATTACTGTTTGTGCATTTACAATATTCATTGATTTTTGCCATTGAAAAACGTCCAGAAATGATTGAAGCTACTGACTGAATGAAAGGAGCTGGCATCTCACTCTCTTTGAATCTTCTTTATCATGCTAAGAGGAGCAGGAAAAAGCAAAAAATTTCAGAATTGCACCTTGCAATGCGGAGAAATTACTGTTTGTGCATTTACAATATTCATTGATTTTTGCCATTGAAAAACGTCCAGAAATGATTGAAGCTACTGACTGAATGAAAGGAGCTGGCATCTCACTCTCTTTGAATCTTCTTTATCATGCTAAGAGGAGCAGGAAAAAGCAAAAAATTTCAGAATTGCACCTTGCAATGCGGAGAAATTACTGTTTGTGCATTTACAATATTCATTGATTTTTGCCATTGAAAAACATCATGTTATTCATATACCAGAAATGATTGAAGCTACTGACTGAATGAAAGGAGCTGGCATCTCACTCTCTTTGAATCTTCTTTATCATGCTAAGAGGAGCAGGAAAAAGCAAAAAATTTCAGAATTGCACCTTGCAATGCGGAGAAATTACTGTTTGTGCATTTACAATATTCATTGATTTTTGCCATTGAAAAACGTCCAGAAATGATTGAAGCTACTGACTGAATGAAAGGAGCTGGCATCTCACTCTCTTTGAATCTTCTTTATCATGCTAAGAGGAGCAGGAAAAAGCAAAAAATTTCAGAATTGCACCTTGCAATGCGGAGAAATTACTGTTTGTGCTTTTACAATATTCATTGATTTTTGCCATTGAAAAACATCATGTTATTCATATACCAGAAATGTTTGAAGCTACTGACTGAATGAAAGGAGCTGGCATCTCACTCTCTTTGAATCTTCTTTATCATGCTAAGAGGAGCAGGAAAAAGCAAAAAATTTCAGAATTGCACCTTGCAATGCGGAGAAATTACTGTTTGTGCATTTACAATATTCATTGATTTTTGCCATTGAAAAACGTCCAGAAATGATTGAAGCTACTGACTGAATGAAAGGAGCTGGCATCTCACTCTCTTTGAATCTTCTTTATCATGCTAAGAGGAGCAGGAAAAAGCAAAAAATTTCAGAATTGCACCTTGCAATGCGGAGAAATTACTGTTTGTGCATTTACAATATTCATTGATTTTTGCCATTGAAAAACGTCCAGAAATGATTGAAGCTACTGACTGAATGAAAGGAGCTGGCATCTCACTCTCTTTGAATCTTCTTTATCATGCTAAGAGGAGCAGGAAAAAGCAAAAAATTTCAGAATTGCACCTTGTAATGCGGAGAAATTACTGTTTGTGCTTTTACAATATTCATTGATTTTTGCCATTGAAAAACATCATGTTATTCATATACCAGAAATGTTTGAAGCTACTGACTGAATGAAAGGAGCTGGCATCTCACTCTCTTTGAATCTTCTTTATCATGCTAAGAGGAGCAGGAAAAAGCAAAAAATTTCAGAATTGCACCTTGCAATGCGGAGAAATTACTGTTTGTGCATTTACAATATTCATTGATTTTTGCCATTGAAAAACGTCCAGAAATGATTGAAGCTACTGACTGAATGAAAGGAGCTGGCATCTCACTCTCTTTGAATCTTCTTTATCATGCTAAGAGGAGCAGGAAAAAGCAAAAAATTTCAGAATTGCACCTTGCAATGCGGAGAAATTACTGTTTGTGCATTTACAATATTCATTGATTTTTGCCATTGAAAAACGTCCAGAAATGATTGAAGCTACTGACTGAATGAAAGGAGCTGGCATCTCACTCTCTTTGAATCTTCTTTATCATGCTAAGAGGAGCAGGAAAAAGCAAAAAATTTCAGAATTGCAACTTGCAATGCGGAGAAATTACTGTTTGTGCATTTACAATATTCATTGATTTTTGCCATTGAAAAACATCATGTTATTCATATACCAGAAATGATTGAAGATACTGACTGAATGAAAGGAGCTGGCATCTCACTCTCTTTGAATCTTCTTTATCATGCTAAGAGGAGCAGGAAAAAGCAAAAAATTTCAGAATTGCACCTTGCAATGCGGAGAAATTACTGTTTGTGCATTTACAATATTCATTGATTTTTGCCATTGAAAAACGTCCAGAAATGATTGAAGCTACTGACTGAATGAAAGGAGCTGGCATCTCACTCTCTTTGAATCTTCTTTATCATGCTAAGAGGAGCAGGAAAAAGCAAAAAATTTCAGAATTGCACCTTGCAATGCGGAGAAATTACTGTTTGTGCTTTTACAATATTCATTGATTTTTGCCATTGAAAAACATCATGTTATTCATATACCAGAAATGTTTGAAGCTACTGACTGAATGAAAGGAGCTGGCATCTCACTCTCTTTGAATCTTCTTTATCATGCTAAGAGGAGCAGGAAAAAGCAAAAAATTTCAGAATTGCACTTTGCAATGCGGAGAAATTACTGTTTGTGCATTTACAATATTCATTGATTTTTGCCATTGAAAAAAGTCCAGAAATGATTGAAGCTACTGACTGAATGAAAGGAGCTGGCATCTCACTCTCTTTGAATCTTCTTTATCATGCTAAGAGGAGCAGGAAAAAGCAAAAAATTTCAGAATTGCACCTTGCAATGCGGAGAAATTACTGTTTGTGCATTTACAATATTCATTGATTTTTGCCATTGAAAAACGTCCAGAAATGATTGAAGCTACTGACTGAATGAAAGGAGCTGGCATCTCACTCTCTTTGAATCTTCTTTATCATGCTAAGAGGAGCAGGAAAAAGCAAAAAATTTCAGAATTGCACCTTGCAATGCGGAGAAATTACTGTTTGTGCATTTACAATATTCATTGATTTTTGCCATTGAAAAACATCATGTTATTCATATACCAGAAATGATTGAAGCTACTGACTGAATGAAAGGAGCTGGCATCTTACTCTCTTTGAATCTTCTTTGTCATGCTAAGAGGAGCAGGAAAAAGCAAAAAATTTCAGAATTGCACCTTGCAATGCGGAGAAATTACTGTTTGTGCATTTACAATATTCATTGATTTTTGCCATTGAAAAACGTCCAGAAATGATTGAAGCTACTGACTGAATGAAAGGAGCTGGCATCTCACTCTCTTTGAATCTTCTTTATCATGCTAAGAGGAGCAGGAAAAAGCAAAAAATTTCAGAATTGCACCTTGCAATGCGGAGAAATTACTGTTTGTGCATTTACAATATTCATTGATTTTTGCCATTGAAAAACGTCCAGAAATGATTGAAGCTACTGACTGAATGAAAGGAGCTGGCATCTCACTCTCTTTGAATCTTCTTTATCATGCTAAGAGGAGCAGGAAAAAGCCAAAAATTTCAGAATTGCACCTTGCAATGCGGAGAAATTACTGTTTGTGCATTTACAATATTCATTGATTTTTGCCATTGAAAAACATCATGTTATTCATATACCAGAAATGTTTGAAGCTACTGACTGAATGAAAGGAGCTGGCATCTCACTCTCTTTGAATCTTCTTTATCATGCTAAGAGGAGCAGGAAAAAGCAAAAAATTTCAGAATTGCACCTTGCAATGCGGAGAAATTACTGTTTGTGCATTTACAATATTCATTGATTTTTGCCATTGAAAAACGTCCAGAAATGATTGAAGCTACTGACTGAATGAAAGGAGCTGGCATCTCACTCTCTTTGAATCTTCTTTATCATGCTAAGAGGAGCAGGAAAAAGCAAAAAATTTCAGAATTGCACCTTGCAATGCGGAGAAATTACTGTTTGTGCATTTACAATATTCATTGATTTTTGCCATTGAAAAACGTCCAGAAATGATTGAAGCTACTGACTGAATGAAAGGAGCTGGCATCTCACTCTCTTTGAATCTTCTTTATCATGCTAAGAGGAGCAGGAAAAAGCAAAAAATTTCAGAATTGCACCTTGCAATGCGGAGAAATTACTCTTTGTGCATTTACAATATTCATTGATTTTTGCCATTGAAAAACATCATGTTATTCATATACCAGAAATGTTTGAAGCTACTGACTGAATGAAAGGAGCTGGCATCTCACTCTCTTTGAATCTTCTTTATCATGCTAAGAGGAGCAGGAAAAAGCAAAAAATTTCAGAATTGCACCTTGCAATGCGGAGAAATTACTGTTTGTGCATTTACAATATTCATTGATTTTTGCCATTGAAAAACATCATGTTATTCATATACCAGAAATGTTTGAAGCTACTGACTGAATGAAAGGAGCTGGCATCTCACTCTCTTTGAATCTTCTTTATCATGCTAATAGGAGCAGGAAAAAGCAAAAAATTTCAGAATTGCACCTTGCAATGTGGAGAAATTACTGTTTGTGCATTTACAATATTCATTGATTTTTACCATTGAAAAACGTCCAGAAATGATTGAAGCTACTGACTGAATGAAAGTAGCTGGCATCTCACTCTCTTTGAATCTTCTTTATCATGCTAAGAGGAGCAGGAAAAAGCAAAAAATTTCAGACTTGCACCTTGCAATGCGGAGAAATTACTGTTTGTGCATTTACAATATTCATTGATTTTTGCCATTGAAAAACATCATGTTATTCATATACCAGAAATGTTTGAAGCTACTGACTGAATGAAAGGAGCTGGCATCTCACTCTCTTTGAATCTTCTTTATCATGCTAAGAGGAGCAGGAAAAAGCAAAAAATTTCAGAATTGCACCTTGCAATGCGGAGAAATTACTGTTTGTGCATTTACAATATTCATTGATTTTTGCCATTGAAAAACGTCCAGAAATGATTGAAGCTACTGACTGAATGAAAGGAGCTGGCATCTCACTCTCTTTGAATCTTCTTTATCATGCTAAGAGGAGCAGGAAAAAGCAAAAAATTTCAGAATTGCACCTTGCAATGCGGAGAAATTACTGTTTGTGCATTTACAATATTCATTGATTTTTGCCATTGAAAAACGTCCAGAAATGATTGAAGCTACTGACTGAATGAAAGGAGCTGGCATCTCACTCTCTTTGAATCTTCTTTATCATGCTAAGAGGAGCAGGAAAAATCAAAAAATTTCAGAATTGCACCTTGCAATGCGGAGAAATTACTGTTTGTGCATTTACAATATTCAATGATTTTTGCCATTGAAAAACATGTTATTCATATACCAGAAATGTTTGAAGATACTGACTGAATGAAAGGAGCTGGCACCTCACTCTCTTTGAATCTTCTTTATCATGCTAAGAGGAGCGGGAAAAAGCAAAAAATTTCAGAATTGCACCTTGCAATGCGGAGAAATTACTGTTTGTGCATTTACAATATTCATTGATTTTTGCCATTGAAAAACATCCAGAAATGATTGAAGGTACTGACTGAATGAAAGGAGCTGGCATCTCACTCTCTTTGAATCTTCTTTATCATGCTAAGAGGAGCAGGAAAAAGCAAAAAATTTCAGAATTGCACCTTGCAATGCGGAGAAATTACTGTTTGTGCATTTACAATATTCATTGATTTTTGCCTTTGAAAAACGTCCAGAAATGATTGAAGCTACTGACTGAATGAAAGGAGCTGGCATCTCACTCTCTTTGAATCTTCTTTATCATGCTAAGAGGAGCAGGAAAAAGCAAAAAATTTCAGAATTGCACCTTGCAATGCGGAGAAATTACAGTTTGTGCATTTACAATATTCATTGATTTTTGCCATTGAAAAACATCCAGAAATGATTGAAGCTACTGACTGAATGAAAGGAGCTGGCATCTCACTCTCTTTGAATCTTCTTTATCATGCTAAGAGGAGCAGGAAAAAGCAAAAAATTTCAGAATTGCACCTTGCAATGCGGAGAAATTACTGTTTGTGCATTTACAATATTCATTGATTTTTGCCATTGAAAAACGTCCAGAAATGATTGAAGCTACTGACTGAATGAAAGGAGCTGGCATCTCACTCTCTTTGAATCTTCTTTATCATGCTAAGAGGAGCAGGAAAAAGCAAAAAATTTCAGAATTGCACCTTGCAATGCGGAGAAATTACTGTTTGTGCATTTACAATATTCATTGATTTTTGCCATTGAAAAACATCACGTTATTCATATACCAGAAATGATAGAAGCTACTGACTGAATGAAAGGAGCTGGCATCTTACTCTCTTTGAATCTTCTTTGTCATGCTAAGAGGAGCAGGAAAAAGCAAAAAATTTCAGAATTGCACCTTGCAATGCGGAGAAATTACTGTTTGTGCATTTACAATATTCATTGATTTTTGCCATTGAAAAACGTCCAGAAATGATTGAAGCTACTGACTGAATGAAAGGAGCTGGCATCTCACTCTCTTTGAATCTTCTTTATCATGCTAAGAGGAGCAGGAAAAAGCAAAAAATTTCAGAATTGCATCTTGCAATGCGGAGAAATTACTGTTTGTGCATTTACAATATTCATTGATTTTTGCCATTGAAAAACGTCCAGAAATGATTGAAGCTACTGACTGAATGAAAGGAGCTGGCATCTCACTCTCTTTGAATCTTCTTTATCATGCAAAGAGGAGCAGGAAAAAGCAAAAAATTTCAGAATTGCACCTTGCAATGCGGAGAAATTACTGTTTGTGCATTTACAATATTCATTGATTTTTGCCATTGAAAAACATCATGTTATTCTTATACCAGAAATGATTGAAGCTACTGACTGAATGAAAGGAGCTGGCATCTCACTCTCTTTGAATCTTCTTTATCATGCTAAGAGGAGCAGGAAAAAGCAAAAAATTTCAGAATTGCACCTTGCAATGCGGAGAAATTACTGTTTGTGCATTTACAATATTCATTGATTTTTGCCATTGAAAAACGTCCAGAAATGATTGAAGCTACTGACTGAATGAAAGGAGCTGGCATCTCACTCTCTTTGAATCTTCTTTATCATGCTAAGAGGAGCAGGAAAAAGCAAAAAATTTCAGAATTGCACCTTGCAATGCGGAGAAATTACTGTTTGTGCATTTACAATATTCATTGATTTTTGCCATTGAAAAACGTCCAGAAATGATTGAAGCTACTGACTGAATGAAAGGAGCTGGCATCTCACTCTCTTTGAATCTTCTTTATCATGCTAGGATTAGCAGGAAAAAGCAAAAAATTTCAGAATTGCACCTGGCAATGTGGAGATATTACTGTTTGTGCATTTACAATATTCATTGAATTTTGCCATTGAAAAACGTCCAGAAATGTTTGAAGCTACTGACTGAATGAAAGGAGCTGGCATCTCACTCTATTTGAAACTTCTTTATCATGCTAGGATTAGCAGGAAAAAGCAAAAAATTTCAGAATTGCACCTTGCAATGTGGAGATATTACTGTTTGTGCATTTACAATATTCATTGATTTTTGCCATTGAAAAACGTCCAGAAATGTTTATACCAGAAATGTTTGAAGCTACTGACTGAATGAAAGGAGCTGGCATCTCACTCTCTTTGAATCTTCTTTATCATGCTAAGAGGAGCAGGAAAAAGCAAAAAATTTCAGAATTGCACCTTGCAATGCGGAGAAATTACTGTTTGTGCATTTACAATATTCATTGATTTTTGCCATTGAAAAACGTCCAGAAATGACTGAAGCTACTGACTGAATGAAAGGAGCTGGCATCTCACTCTCTTTGAATCTTCTTTATCATGCTAAGAGGAGCAGGAAAAAGCAAAAAATTTCAGAATTGCACCTTGCAATGCGGAGAAATTACTGTTTGTGCATTTACAATATTCATTGATTTTTGCCATTGAAAAACGTCCAGAAATGATTGAAGCTACTGACTGAATGAAAGGAGCTGGCATCTCACTCTCTTTGAATCTTCTTTATCATGCTAAGAGGAGCAGGAAAAAGCAAAAAATTTCAGAATTGCACCTTGCAATGCGGAGAAATTACTGTTTGTGCATTTACAATATTCATTGATTTTTGCCATTGAAAAACATCATGTTATTCATATACCAGAAATGATTGAAGCTACTGACTGAATGAAAGGAGCTGGCAACTCACTCTCTTTGAATCTTCTTTATCATGCTAAGAGGAGCAGGAAAAAGCAAAAAATTTCAGAATTGCACCTTGCAATGCGGAGAAATTACTGTTTGTGCATTTACAATATTCATTGATTTTTGCCATTGAAAAACGTCCAGAAATGATTGAAGCTACTGACTGAATGAAAGGAGCTGGCATCTCACTCTCTTTGAATCTTTTTTATCATGCTAAGAGGAGCAGGAAAAAGCAAAAAATTTCAGAATTGCATCTTGCAATGCGGAGAAATTACTGTTTGTGCATTTACAATATTCATTGATTTTTGCCATTGAAAAACGTCCAGAAATGATTGAAGCTACTGACTGAATGAAAGGAGCTGGCATCTCACTCTCTTTGAATCTTCTTTATCATGCTAAGAGGAGCAGGAAAAAGCAAAAAATTTCAGAATTGCACCTTGCAATGCGGAGAAATTACTGTTTGTGCATTTACAATATTCATTGATTTTTGCCATTGAAAAACGTCCAGAAATGATTGAAGCTACTGACTGAATGAAAGGAGCTGGAATCTCACTCTCTTTGAATCTTCTTTATCATGCTAAGAGGAGCAGGAAAAAGCAAAAAATTTCAGAATTGCAACTTGCAATGCGGAGAAATTACTGTTTGTGCATTTACAATATTCATTGATTTTTGCCATTGAAAAACATCATGTTATTCATATACCAGAAATGATTGAAGCTACTGACTGAATGAAAGGAGCTGGCATCTCACTCTCTTTGAATCTTCTTTATCATGCTAAGAGGAGCAGGAAAAAGCAAAAAATTTCAGAATTGCACCTTGCAATGCGGAGAAATTACTGTTTGTGCATTTACAATATTCATTGATTTTTGCCATTGAAAAACGTCCAGAAATGATTGAAGCTACTGACTGAATGAAAGGAGCTGGCATCTCACTCTCTTTGAATCTTCTTTATCATGCTAAGAGGAGCAGGAAAAAGCAAAAAATTTCAGAATTGCACCTTGCAATGCGGAGAAATTACTGTTTGTGCATTTACAATATTCATTGATTTTTGCCATTGAAAAACGTCCAGAAATGATTGAAGCTACTGACTGAATGAAAGGAGCTGGCATCTTACTCTCTTTGAATCTTCTTTATCATGCTAAGAGGAGCAGGAAAAAGCAAAAAATTTCAGAATTGCACCTTGCAATGCGGAGAAATTACTGTTTGTGCATTTACAATATTCATTAATTTTTGCCATTGAAAAACATCATGTTATTCATATCCCAGAAATGTTTGAAGCTACTGACTGAATGAAAGAAGCTGGCATCTCACTCTCTTTGAATGTTCTTTATCATGCTAAGAGGAGCAGGAAAAAGCAAAAAATTTCAGAATTGCACCTTGTAATGCGGAGAAATTACTGTTTGTGCATTTACAATATTCATTGATTTTTGCCATTGAAAAACGTCCAGAAATGATTGAAGCTACTGACTGAATGAAAGGAGCTGGCATCTCACTCTCTTTGAATCTTCTTTATCATGCTAAGAGGAGCAGGAAAAAGCAAAAAATTTCAGAATTGCACCTTGCAATGCGGAGAAATTACTGTTTGTGCATTTACAATATTCATTGATTTTTGCCATTGAAAAACATCATGTTATTCATATACCAGAAATGTTTGAAGCTACTGACTGAATGAAAGGAGCTGGCATCTCACTCTCTTTGAATCTTCTTTATCATGCTAAGAGGAGCAGGAAAAAGCAAAAAATTTCAGAATTGCACCTTGCAATGCGGAGAAATTACTGTTTGTGCATTTACAATATTCATTGATTTTTGCCATTGAAAAACGTCCAGAAATGATTGAAGCTACTGACTGAATGAAAGGAGCTGGCATCTCACTCTCTTTGAATCTTCTTTATCATGCTAAGAGGAGCAGGAAAATGCAAGAAATTTCAGAATTGCACCTTGCAATGCGGAGAAATTACTGTTTGTGCATTTACAATATTCATTGATTTTTGCCATTGAAAAACATCCAGAAATGATTGAAGCTACTGACTGAATGAAAGGAGCTGGCATCTCACTCTCTTTGAATCTTCTTTATCATGCTAAGAGGAGCAGGAAAAAGCCAAAAATTTCAGAATTGCACCTTGCAATGCGGAGAAATTACTGTTTGTGCATTTACAATATTCATTGATTTTTGCCATTGAAAAACATCATGTTATTCATATACCAGAAATGATTGAAGCTACTGACTGAATGAAAGGAGCTGGCATCTCACTCTCTTTGAATCTTCTTTATCATGCAAAGAGGAGCAGGAAAAAGCAAAAAATTTCAGAATTGCACCTTGCAATGCGGAGAAATTACTGTTTGTGCATTTACAATATTCATTGATTTTTGCCATTGAAAAACGTCCAGAAATGATTGAAGCTACTGACTGAATGAAAGGAGCTGGCATCTCACTCTCTTTGAATCTTCTTTATCATGCTAAGAGGAGCAGGAAAAAGCAAAAAATTTCAGAATTGCACCTTGCAATGCGGAGAAATTACTGTTTGTGCATTTACAATATTCACTGATTTTTGCCATTGAAAAACGTCCAGAAATGATTGAAGCAACTGACTGAATGAAAGGAGCTGGCATCTCACTCTCTTTGAATCTTCTTTATCATGCTAAGAGGAGCAGGAAAAAGCAAAAAATTTCAGAATTGCACCTTGCAATGCGGAGAAATTACTGTTTGTGCATTTACAATATTCATTGATTTTTGCCATTGAAAAACGTCCAGAAATAATTGAAGCTACTGACTGAATGAAAGGAGCTGGCATCTCACTCTCTTTGAATCTTCTTTATCATGCTAAGAGGAGCAGGAAAAAGCAAAAAATTTCAGAATTGCAACTTGCAATGCGGAGAAATTACTGTTTGTGCATTTACAATATTCATTGATTTTTGCCATTGAAAAACATCATGTTATTCATATACCAGAAATGATTGAAGCTACTGACTGAATGAAAGGAGCTGGCATCTCACTCTCTTTGAATCTTCTTTATCATGCTAAGAGGAGCAGGAAAAAGCAAAAAATTTCAGAATTGCACCTTGCAATGCGGAGAAATTACTGTTTGTGCATTTACAATATTCATTGATTTTTGCCATTGAAAAACGTCCAGAAATGATTGAAGCTACTGACTGAATGAAAGGAGCTGGCATCTCACTCTCTTTGAATCTTCTTTATCATGCTAAGAGGAGCAGGAAAAAGCAAAAAATTTCAGAATTGCACCTTGCAATGCGGAGAAATTACTGTTTGTGCTTTTACAATATTCATTGATTTTTGCCATTGAAAAACATCATGTTATTCATATACCAGAAATGTTTGAAGCTACTGACTGAATGAAAGGAGCTGGCATCTCACTCTCTTTGAATCTTCTTTATCATGCTAAGAGGAGCAGGAAAAAGCAAAAAATTTCAGAATTGCACCTTGCAATGCGGAGAAATTACTGTTTGTGCATTTACAATATTCATTGATTTTTGCCATTGAAAAATGTCCAGAAATGATTGAAGCTGCTGACTGAATGAAAGGAGCTGGCATCTCACTCTCTTTGAATCTTCTTTATCATGCTAAGAGGAGCAGGAAAAAGCAAAAAATTTCAGAATTGCACCTTGCAATGCGGAGAAATTACTGTTTGTGCATTTACAATATTCATTGATTTTTGCCATTGAAAAACATCATGTTATTCATATACCAGAAATGATTGAAGCTACTGACTGAATGAAAGGAGCTGGCATCTCACTCTCTTTGAATCTTCTTTATCATGCTAAGAGGAGCAGGAAAAAGCAAAAAATTTCAGAATTGCACCTTGCAATGCGGAGAAATTACTGTTTGTGCATTTACAATATTCATTGATTTTTGCCATTGAAAAACGTCCAGAAATGTTTGAAGCTACTGACTGAATGAAAGGAGCTGGCATCTCACTCTCTTTGAATCTTCTTTATCATGCTAAGAGGAGCAGGAAAAAGCAAAAAATTTCAGAATTGCACCTTGCAATGCGGAGAAATTACTGTTTGTGCATTTACAATATTCATTGATTTTTGCCATTGAAAAACGTCCAGAAATGATTGAAGCTACTGACTGAATGAAAGGAGCTGGCATCTCACTCTCTTTGAATCTTCTTTATCATGCTAAGAGGAGCAGGAAAAAGCAAAAAATTTCAGAATTGCACCTTGCAATGCGGAGAAATTACTGTTTGTTCATTTACAATATTCATTGATTTTTGCCATTGAAAAACATCATGTTATTCATATACCAGAAATGATTGAAGCTACTGACTGAATGAAAGGAGCTGGCATCTCGCTCTCTTTGAATCTTCTTTATCATGCTAAGAGGAGCAGGAAAAAGCAAAAAATTTCAGAATTGCACCTTGCAATGCGGAGAAATTACTGTTTGTGCATTTACAATATTCATTGATTTTTGCCATTGAAAAACGTCCAGAAATGATTGAAGCTACTGACTGAATGAAAGGAGCTGGCATCTCACTCTCTTTGAATCTTCTTTATCATGCTAAGAGGAGCAGGAAAAAGCAAAAAATTTCAGAATTGCACCTTGCAATGCGGAGAAATTACTGTTTGTGCTTTTACAATATTCATTGATTTTTGCCATTGAAAAACATCATGTTATTCATATACCAGAAATGTTTGAAGCTACTGACTGAATGAAAGGAGCTGGCATCTCACTCTCTTTGAATCTTCTTTATCATGCTAAGAGGAGCAGGAAAAAGCAAAAAATTTCAGAATTGCACCTTGCAATGCGGAGAAATTACTGTTTGTGCATTTACAATATTCATTGATTTTTGCCATTGAAAAACGTCCAGAAATGATTGAAGCTACTGACTGAATGAAAGGAGCTGGCATCTCACTCTCTTTGAATCTTCTTTATCATGCTAAGAGGAGCAGGAAAAAGCAAAAAATTTCAGAATTGCACCTTGCAATGCGGAGAAATTACTGTTTGTGCATTTACAATATTCATTGATTTTTGCCATTGAAAAACGTCCAGAAATAATTGAAGCTACTGACTGAATGAAAGGAGCTGGCATCTCACTCTTTTTGAATCTTCTTTATCATGCTAAGAGGAGCAGGAAAAAGCAAAAAATTTCAGAATTGCAACTTGCAATGCGGAGAAATTACTGTTTGTGCATTTACAATATTCATTGATTTTTGCCATTGAAAAACATCATGTTATTCATATACCAGAAATGATTGAAGCTACTGACTGAATGAAAGGAGCTGGAATCTTACTCTCTTTGAATCTTCTTTATCATGCTAAGAGGAGCAGGAAAAAGCAAAAAATTTCAGAATGGCACCTTGCAATGCGGAGAAATTACTGTTTGTGCATTTACAATATTCATTGATTTTTGCCATTGAAAAACGTCCAGAAATGATTGAAGCTACTGACTGAATGAAAGGAGCTGGCATCTCACTCTCTTTGAATCTTCTTTATCATGCTAAGAGGAGCAGGAAAAAGCAAAAAATTTCAGAATTGCACCTTGCAATGCGGAGAAATTACTGTTTGTGCTTTTACAATATTCATTGATTTTTGCCATTGAAACACATCATGTTATTCATATACCAGAAATGTTTGAAGCTACTGACTGAATGAAAGGAGCTGGCATCTCACTCTCTTTGCATCTTCTTTATCATGCTAAGAGGAGCAGGAAAAAGCAAAACATTTCAGAATTGCACCTTGCAATGCGGAGAAATTACTGTTTGTGCATTTACAATATTCATTGATTTTTGCCATTGAAAAATGTCCAGAAATGATTGAAGCTGCTGACTGAATGAAAGGAGCTGGCATCTCACTCTCTTTGAATCTTCTTTATCATGCTAAGAGGAGCAGGAAAAAGCAAAAAATTTCAGAATTGCACCTTGCAATGCGGAGAAATTACTGTTTGTGCATTTACAATATTCATTGATTTTTGCCATTGAAAAACATCATGTTATTCATATACCAGAAATGATTGAAGCTACTGACTGAATGAAAGGAGCTGGCATCTCACTCTCTTTGAATCTTCTTTATCATGCTAAGAGGAGCAGGAGAAAGCAAAAAATTTCAGAATTGCACCTTGCAATGCGGAGAAATTACTGTTTGTGCATTTACAATATTCATTGATTTTTGCCATTGAAAAACGTCCAGAAATGATTGAAGCTACTGACTGAATGAAAGGAGCTGGCATCTCACTCTCTTTGAATCTTCTTTATCATGCTAAGAGGAGCAGGAAAAAGCAAAAAATTTCAGAATTGCACCTTGCAATGCGGAGAAATTACTGTTTGTGCATTTACAATATTCATTGATTTTTGCCATTGAAAAACGTCCAGAAATGATTGAAGCTACTGACTGAATGAAAGGAGCTGGCATCTCACTCTCTTTGAATCTTCTTTATCATGCTAAGAGGAGCAGGAAAAAGCAAAAAATTTCAGAATTGCACCTTGCAATGCGGAGAAATTACTGTTTGTGCATTTACAATATTCATTGATTTTTGCCATTGAAAAACATCATGTTATTCATATACCAGAAATGTTTGAAGCTACTGACTGAATGAAAGGAGCTGGCATCTCACTCTCTTTGAATCTTCTTTATCATGCTAAGAGGAGCAGGAAAAAGCAAAAAATTTCAGAATTGCACCTTGCAATGCGGAGAAATTACTGTTTGTGCATTTACAATATTCATTGATTTTTGCCATTGAAAAACGTCCACAAATGATTGAAGCTACTGACTGAATGAAAGGAGCTGGCATCTCACTCTCTTTGAATCTTCTTTATCATGCTAAGAGGAGCAGGAAAAAGCAAAAAATTTCAGAATTGCACCTTGCAATGCGGAGAAATTACTGTTTGTGCATTTACAATATTCATTGATTTTTGCCATTGAAAAACATCATGTTATTCATACACCAGAAATGATTGAAGCTACTGACTGAATGAAAGGAGCTGGCATCTCGCTCTCTTTGAATCTTCTTTATCATGCTAAGAGGAGCAGGAAAAAGCAAAAAATTTCAGAATTGCACCTTGCAATGCGGAGAAATTACTGTTTGTGCATTTACAATATTCATTGATTTTTGCCATTGAAAAACGTCCAGAAGAGATTGAAGCTACTGACTGAATGAAAGGAGCTGGCATCTCACTCTCTTTGAATCTTCTTTATCATGCTAAGAGGAGCAGGAAAAAGCAAAAAATTTCAGAATTGCACCTTGCAATGTGGAGAAATTACTGTTTGTGCATTTACAATATTCATTGATTTTTGCCATTGAAAAACATCATGTTATTCATATACCAGAAATGATTGAAGCTACTGACTGAATGAAAGGAGCTGGCATCTCACTCTCTTTGAATCTTCTTTATCATGCTAAGAGGAGCAGGAAAAAGCAAAAAATTTCAGAATTGCACCTTGCAATGCGGAGAAATTACTGTTTGTGCATTTACAATATTCATTGATTTTTGCCATTGAAAAACGTCCAGAAATGATTGAAGCTACTGACTGAATGAAAGGAGCTGGCATCTCACTCTCTTTGAATCTTCTTTATCATGCTAAGAGGAGCAGGAAAAAGCAAAAAATTTCAGAATTGCACCTTGCAATGCGGAGAAATTACTGTTTGTGCTTTTACAATATTCATTGATTTTTGCCATTGAAAAACATCATGTTATTCATATACCAGAAATGTTTGAAGCTACTGACTGAATGAAAGGAGCTGGCATCTCACTCTCTTTGAATCTTCTTTATCATGCTAAGAGGAGCAGGAAAAAGCAAAAAATTTCAGAATTGCACCTTGCAATGCGGAGAAATTACTGTTTGTGCATTTACAATATTCATTGATTTTTGCCATTGAAAAACGTCCAGAAATGATTGAAGCTACTGACTGAATGAAAGGAGCTGGCATCTCACTCTCTTTGAATCTTCTTTATCATGCTAAGAGGAGCAGGAAAAAGCAAAAAATTTCAGAATTGCACCTTGCAATGCGGAGAAATTACTGTTTGTGCATTTACAATATTCATTGATTTTTGCCATTGAAAAACGTCCAGAAATGATTGAAGCTACTGACTGAATGAAAGGAGCTGGCATCTCACTCTCTTTGAATCTTCTTTATCATGCTAAGAGGAGCAGGAAAAAGCAAAAAATTTCAGAATTGCAACTTGCAATGCGGAGAAATTACTGTTTGTGCATTTACAATATTCATTGATTTTTGCCATTGAAAAACATCATGTTATTCATATACCAGAAATGATTGAAGCTACTGACTGAATGAAAGGAGCTGGCATCTCACTCTCTTTGAATCTTCTTTATCATGCTAAGAGGAGCAGGAAAAAGCAAAAAATTTCAGAATTGCACCTTGCAATGCGGAGAAAATACTGTTTGTGCATTTACAATATTCATTGATTTTTGCCATTGAAAAACGTCCAGAAATGATTGAAGCTACTGACTGAATGAAAGGAGCTGGCATCTCACTCTCTTTGAATCTTCTTTATCATGCTAAGAGGAGCAGGAAAAAGCAAAAAATTTCAGAATTGCACCTTGCAATGCGGAGAAATTACTGTTTGTGCATTTACAATATTCATTGATTTTTGCGATTGAAAAACGTCCAGAAATGATTGAAGCTACTGACTGAATGAAAGGAGCTGGCATCTCACTCTCTTTGAATCTTCTTTATCATGCTAAGAGGAGCAGGAAAAAGCAAAAAATTTCAGAATTGCACCTTGCAATGCGGAGAAATTACTGTTTGTGCATTTACAATATTCATTAATTTTTGCCATTGAAAAACATCATGTTATTCATATCCCAGAAATGTTTGAAGCTACTGACTGAATGAAAGAAGCTGACATCTCACTCTCTTTGAATCTTCTTTATCATGCTAAGAGGAGCAGGAAAAAGCAAAAAATTTCAGAATTGCACCTTGCAATGCGGAGAAATTACTGTTTGTGCATTTACAATATTCATTGATTTTTGCCATTGAAAAACGTCCAGAAATGATTGAAGCTACTGACTGAATGAAAGGAGCTGGCATCTCACTCTCTTTGAATCTTCTTTATCATGCTAAGAGGAGCAGGAAAAAGCAAAAAATTTCAGAATTGCACCTTGCAATGCGGAGAAATTACTGTTTGTGCATTTACAATATTCATTGATTTTTGCCATTGAAAAACATCATGTTATTCATATACCAGAAATGTTTGAAGCTACTGACTGAATGAAAGGAGCTGGCATCTCACTCTCTTTGAATCTTCTTTATCATGCTAAGAGGAGCAGGAAAATGCAAGAAATTTCAGAATTGCACCTTGCAATGCGGAGAAATTACTGTTTGTGCATTTACAATATTCATTGATTTTTGCCATTGAAAAACATCCAGAAATGATTGAAGCTACTGACTGAATGAAAGGAGCTGGCATCTCACTCTCTTTGAATCTTCTTTATCATGCTAAGAGGAGCAGGAAAAAGCCAAAAATTTCAGAATTGCACCTTGCAATGCGGAGAAATTACTGTTTGTGCATTTACAATATTCATTGATTTTTGCCATTGAAAAACATCATGTTATTCATATACCAGAAATGATTGAAGCTACTGACTGAATGAAAGGAGCTGGCATCTCACTCTCTTTGAATCTTCTTTATCATGCAAAGAGGAGCAGGAAAAAGCAAAAAATTTCAGAATTGCACCTTGCAATGCGGAGAAATTACTGTTTGTGCATTTACAATATTCATTGATTTTTGCCATTGAAAAACGTCCAGAAATGATTGAAGCTACTGACTGAATGAAAGGAGCTGGCATCTCACTCTCTTTGAATCTTCTTTATCATGCTAAGAGGAGCAGGAAAAAGCAAAAAATTTCAGAATTGCACCTTGCAATGCGGAGAAATTACTGTTTGTGCATTTACAATATTCATTGATTTTTGCCATTGAAAAACGTCCAGAAATGATTGAAGCAACTGACTGAATGAAAGGAGCTGGCATCTCACTCTCTTTGAATCTTCTTTATCATGCTAAGAGGAGCAGGAAAAAGCAAAAAATTTCAGAATTGCACCTTGCAATGCGGAGAAATTACTGTTTGTGCATTTACAATATTCATTGATTTTTGCCATTGAAAAACGTCCAGAAATAATTGAAGCTACTGACTGAATGAAAGGAGCTGGCATCTCACTCTCTTTGAATCTTCTTTATCATGCTAAGAGGAGCAGGAAAAAGCAAAAAATTTCAGAATTGCAACTTGCAATGCGGAGAAATTACTGTTTGTGCATTTACAATATTCATTGATTTTTGCCATTGAAAAACATCATGTTATTCATATACCAGAAATGATTGAAGCTACTGACTGAATGAAAGGAGCTGGCATCTCACTCTCTTTGAATCTTCTTTATCATGCTAAGAGGAGCAGGAAAAAGCAAAAAATTTCAGAATTGCACCTTGCAATGCGGAGAAATTACTGTTTGTGCATTTACAATATTCATTGATTTTTGCCATTGAAAAACGTCCAGAAATGATTGAAGCTACTGACTGAATGAAAGGAGCTGGCATCTCACTCTCTTTGAATCTTCTTTATCATGCTAAGAGGAGCAGGAAAAAGCAAAAAATTTCAGAATTGCACCTTGCAATGCGGAGAAATTACTGTTTGTGCTTTTACAATATTCATTGATTTTTGCCATTGAAAAACATCATGTTATTCATATACCAGAAATGTTTGAAGCTACTGACTGAATGAAAGGAGCTGGCATCTCACTCTCTTTGAATCTTCTTTATCATGCAAAGAGGAGCAGGAAAAAGCAAAAAATTTCAGAATTGCACCTTGCAATGCGGAGAAATTACTGTTTGTGCATTTACAATATTCATTGATTTTTGCCATTGAAAAACGTCCAGAAATGATTGAAGCTACTGACTGAATGAAAGGAGCTGGCATCTCACTCTCTTTGAATCTTCTTTATCATGCTAAGAGGAGCAGGAAAAAGCAAAAAATTTCAGAATTGCACCTTGCAATGCGGAGAAATTACTGTTTGTGCATTTACAATATTCATTGATTTTTGCCATTGAAAAACGTCCAGAAATGATTGAAGCAACTGACTGAATGAAAGGAGCTGGCATCTCACTCTCTTTGAATCTTCTTTATCATGCTAAGAGGAGCAGGAAAAAGCTAAAAATTTCAGAATTGCACCTTGCAATGCGGAGAAATTACTGTTTGTGCATTTACAATATTCATTGATTTTTGCCATTGAAAAACGTCCAGAAATAATTGAAGCTACTGACTGAATGAAAGGAGCTGGCATCTCACTCTCTTTGAATCTTCTTTATCATGCTAAGAGGAGCAGGATGAAGCAAAAAATTTCAGAATTGCAACTTGCAATGCGGAGAAATTACTGTTTGTGCATTTACAATATTCATTGATTTTTGCCATTGAAAAACATCATGTTATTCATATACCAGAAATGATTGAAGCTACCGACTGAATGAAAGGAGCTGGCATCTCACTCTCTTTGAATCTTCTTTATCATGCTAAGAGGAGCAGGAAAAAGCAAAAAATTTCAGAATTGCACCTTGCAATGCGGAGAAATTACTGTTTGTGCATTTACAATATTCATTGATTTTTGCCATTGAAAAACGTCCAGAAATGATTGAAGCTACTGACTGAATGAAAGGAGCTGGCATCTCACTCTCTTTGAATCTTCTTTATCATGCTAAGAGGAGCAGGAAAAAGCAAAAAATTTCAGAATTGCACCTTGCAATGCGGAGAAATTACTGTTTGTGCTTTTACAATATTCATTGATTTTTGCCATTGAAAAACATCATGTTATTCATATACCAGAAATGTTTGAAGCTACTGACTGAATGAAAGGAGCTGGCATCTCACTCTCTTTGAATCTTCTTTATCATGCTAAGAGGAGCAGGAAAAAGCAAAAAATTTCAGAATTGCACCTTGCAATGCGGAGAAATTACTGTTTGTGCATTTACAATATTCATTGATTTTTGCCATTGAAAAATGTCCAGAAATGATTGAAGCTGCTGACTGAATGAAAGGAGCTGGCATCTCACTCTCTTTGAATCTTCTTTATCATGCTAAGAGGAGCAGGAAAAAGCAAAAAATTTCAGAATTGCACCTTGCAATGCGGAGAAATTACTGTTTGTGCATTTACAATATTCATTGATTTTTGCCATTGAAAAACATCATGTTATTCATATACCAGAAATGATTGAAGCTACTGACTGAATGAAAGGAGCTGGCATCTCACTCTCTTTGAATCTTCTTTATCATGCTAAGAGGAGCAGGAAAAAGCAAAAAATTTCAGAATTGCACCTTGCAATGCGGAGAAATTACTGTTGTGCATTTACAATATTCATTGATTTTTGCCATTGAAAAACGTCCAGAAATGATTGAAGCTACTGACTGAATGAAAGGAGCTGGCATCTCACTCTCTTTGAATCTTCTTTATCATGCTAAGAGGAGCAGGAAAAAGCAAAAAATTTCAGAATTGCACCTTGCAATGCGGAGAAATTACTGTTTGTGCATTTACAATATTCATTGATTTTTGCCATTGAAAAACGTCCAGAAATGATTGAAGCTACTGACTGAATGAAAGGAGCTGGCATCTCACTCTCTTTGAATCTTCTTTATCATGCTAAGAGGAGCAGGAAAAAGCAAAAAATTTCAGAATTGCACCTTGCAATGCGGAGAAATTACTGTTTGTGCATTCACAGTATTCATTGATTTTTGCCATTGAAAAATGTCCAGAAATGATTGAAGCTGCTGACTGAATGAAAGGAGCTGGCATCTCACTCTCTTTGAATCTTCTTTATCATGCTAAGAGGAGCAGGAAAAAGCAAAAAATTTCAGAATTGCACCTTGCAATGCGGAGAAATTACTGTTTGTGCATTTACAATATGCATTGATTTTTGCCATTGAAAAACATCATGTTATTCATATACCAGAAATGATTGAAGCTACTGACTGAATGAAAGGAGCTGGCATCTCACTCTCTTTGAATCTTCTTTATCATGCTAAGAGGAGCAGGAAAAAGCAAAAAATTTCAGAATTGCACCTTGCAATGCGGAGAAATTACTGTTTGTGCATTTACAATATTCATTGATTTTTGCCATTGAAAAACGTCCAGAAATGATTGAAGCTACTGACTGAATGAAAGGAGCTGGCATCTCACTCTCTTTGAATCTTCTTTATCATGCTAAGAGGAGCAGGAAAAAGCAAAAAATTTCAGAATTGCACCTTGCAATGCGGAGAAATTACTGTTTGTGCATTTACAATATTCATTGATTTTTGCCATTGAAAAACGTCCAGAAATGATTGAAGCTACTGACTGAATGAAAGGAGCTGGCATCTCACTCTCTTTGAATCTTCTTTATCATGCTAAGAGGAGCAGGAAAAAGCAAAAAATTTCAGAATTGCACCTTGCAATGCGGAGAAATTACTGTTTGTGCATTTACAATATTCATTGATTTTTGCCATTGAAAAACATCATGTTATTCATATACCAGAAATGTTTGAAGCTACTGACTGAATGAAAGGAGCTGGCATCTCACTCTCTTTGAATCTTCTTTATCATGCTAAGAGGAGCAGGAAAAAGCAAAAAATTTCAGAATTGCACCTTGCAATGCGGAGAAATTACTGTTTGTGCATTTACAATATTCATTGATTTTTGCCATTGAAAAACGTCCAGAAATGATTGAAGCTACTGACTGAATGAAATTAGCTGGCATCTCACTCTCTTTGAATCTTCTTTATCATGCTAAGAGGAGCAGGAAAAAGCAAAAAATTTCAGAATTGCACCTTGCAATGCGGAGAAATTACTGTTTGTGCATTTACAATATTCATTGATTTTTGCCATTGAAAAACATCATGTTATTCATATACCAGAAATGATTGAAGCTACTGACTGAATGAAAGGAGCTGGCATCTCGCTCTCTTTGAATCTTCTTTATCATGCTAAGAGGAGCAGGAAAAAGCAAAAAATTTCAGAATTGCACCTTGCAATGCGGAGAAATTACTGTTTGTGCATTTACAATATTCATTGATTTTTGCCATTGAAAAACGTCCAGAAATGATTGAAGCTACTGACTGAATGAAAGGAGCTGGCATCTCACTCTCTTTGAATCTTCTTTATCATGCTAAGAGGAGCAGGAAAAAGCAAAAAATTTCAGAATTGCACCTTGCAATGTGGAGAAATTACTGTTTGTGCATTTACAATATTCATTGATTTTTGCCATTGAAAAACATCATGTTATTCATATACCAGAAATGATTGAAGCTACTGACTGAATGAAAGGAGCTGGCATCTCACTCTCTTTGAATCTTCTTTATCATGCTAAGAGGAGCAGGAAAAAGCAAAAAATTTCAGAATTGCACCTTGCAATGCGGAGAAATTACTGTTTGTGCATTTACAATATTCATTGATTTTTGCCATTGAAAAACGTCCAGAAATGATTGAAGCTACTGACTGAATGAAAGGAGCTGGCATCTCACTCTCTTTGAATCTTCTTTATCATGCTAAGAGGAGCAGGAAAAAGCAAAAAATTTCAGAATTGCACCTTGCAATGCGGAGAAATTACTGTTTGTGCTTTTACAATATTCATTGATTTTTGCCATTGAAAAACATCATGTTATTCATATACCAGAAATGTTTGAAGCTACTGACTGAATGAAAGGAGCTGGCATCTCACTCTCTTTGAATCTTCTTTATCATGCTAAGAGGAGCAGGAAAAAGCAAAAAATTTCAGAATTGCACCTTGCAATGCGGAGAAATTACTGTTTGTGCATTTACAATATTCATTGATTTTTGCCATTGAAAAACGTCCAGAAATGATTGAAGCTACTGACTGAATGAAAGGAGCTGGCATCTCACTCTCTTTGAATCTTCTTTATCATGCTAAGAGGAGCAGGAAAAAGCAAAAAATTTCAGAATTGCACCTTGCAATGCGGAGAAATTACTGTTTGTGCATTTACAATATTCATTGATTTTTGCCATTGAAAAACGTCCAGAAATGATTGAAGCTACTGACTGAATGAAAGGAGCTGGCATCTCACTCTCTTTGAATCTTCTTTATCATGCTAAGAGGAGCAGGAAAAAGCAAAAAATTTCAGAATTGCAACTTGCAATGCGGAGAAATTACTGTTTGTGCATTTACAATATTCATTGATTTTTGCCATTGAAAAACATCATGTTATTCATATACCAGAAATGATTGAAGCTACTGACTGAATGAAAGGAGCTGGCATCTCACTCTCTTTGAATCTTCTTTATCATGCTAAGAGGAGCAGGAAAAAGCAAAAAATTTCAGAATTGCACCTTGCAATGCGGAGAAATTACTGTTTGTGCATTTACAATATTCATTGATTTTTGCCATTGAAAAACGTCCAGAAATGATTGAAGCTACTGACTGAATGAAAGGAGCTGGCATCTCACTCTCTTTGAATCTTCTTTATCATGCTAAGAGGAGCAGGAAAAAGCAAAAAATTTCAGAATTGCACCTTGCAATGCGGAGAAATTACTGTTTGTGCTTTTACAATATGCATTGATTTTTGCCATTGAAAAACATCATGTTATTCATATACCAGAAATGTTTGAAGCTACTGACTGAATGAAAGGAGCTGGCATCTCACTCTCTTTGAATCTTCTTTATCATGCTAAGAGGAGCAGGAAAAAGCAAAAAATTTCAGAATTGCACCTTGCAATGCGGAGAAATTACTGTTTGTGCATTTACAATATTCATTGATTTTTGCCATTGAAAAACGTCCAGAAATGATTGAAGCTACTGACTGAATGAAAGGAGCTGGCATCTCACTCTCTTTGAATCTTCTTTATCATGCTAAGAGGAGCAGGAAAAAGCAAAAAATTTCAGAATTGCACCTTGCAATGCGGAGAAATTACTGTTTGTGCATTTACAATATTCATTGATTTTTGCCATTGAAAAACGTCCAGAAATGATTGAAGCTACTGACTGAATGAAAGGAGCTGGCATCTCACTCTCTTTGAATCTTCTTTATCATGCTAAGAGGAGCAGGAAAAAGCAAAAAATTTCAGAATTGCACCTTGCAATGCGGAGAAATTACTGTTTGTGCATTTACAATATTCATTGATTTTTGCCATTGAAAAACATCATGTTATTCATATACCAGAAATGATTGAAGCTACTGACTGAATGAAAGGAGCTGGCATCTTACTCTCTTTGAATCTTCTTTGTCATGCTAAGAGGAGCAGGAAAAAGCAAAAAATTTCAGAATTGCACCTTGCAATGCGGAGAAATTACTGTTTGTGCATTTACAATATTCATTGATTTTTGCCATTGAAAAACGTCCAGAAATGATTGAAGCTACTGACTGAATGAAAGGAGCTGGCATCTCACTCTCTTTGAATCTTCTTTATCATGCTAAGAGGAGCAGGAAAAAGCAAAAAATTTCAGAATTGCACCTTGCAATGCGGAGAAATTACTGTTTGTGCATTTACAATATTCATTGATTTTTGCCATTGAAAAACGTCCAGAAATGATTGAAGCTACTGACTGAATGAAAGGAGCTGGCATCTCACTCTCTTTGAATCTTCTTTATCATGCTAAGAGGAGCAGGAAAAAGCAAAAAATTTCAGAATTGCACCTTGCAATGCGGAGAAATTACTGTTTGTGCATTTACAATATTCATTGATTTTTGCCATTGAAAAACATCATGTTATTCATATACCAGAAATGTTTGTAGCTACTGACTGAATGAAAGGAGCTGGCATCTCACTCTCTTTGAATCTTCTTTATCATGCTAAGAGGAGCAGGAAAAAGCAAAAAATTTTAGAATTGCACCTTGCAATGCGGAGAAATTACTGTTTGTGCATTTACAATATTCATTGATTTTTGCCATTGAAAAACGTCCAGAAATGATTGAAGCTACTGACTGAATGAAAGGAGCTGGCATCTCACTCTCTTTGAATCTTCTTTATCATGCTAAGAGGAGCAGGAAAAATCAAAAAATTTCAGAATTGCACCTTGCAATGCGGAGAAATTACTGTTTGTGCATTTACAATATTCATTGATTTTTGCCATTGAAAAACGTCCAGAAATGATTGAAGCTACTGACTGAATGAAAGGAGCTGGCATCTCACTCTCTTTGAATCTTCTTTATCATGCTAAGAGGAGCAGGAAAAAGCAAAAAATTTCAGAATTGCACCTTGCAATGCGGAGAAATTACTCTTTGTGCATTTACAATATTCATTGATTTTTGCCATTGAAAAACATCATGTTATTCATATACCAGAAATGTTTGAAGCTACTGACTGAATGAAAGGAGCTGGCATCTCACTCTCTTTGAATCTTCTTTATCATGCTAAGAGGAGCAGGAAAAAGCAAAAAATTTCAGAATTGCACCTTGCAATGCGGAGAAATTACTGTTTGTGCATTTACAATATTCATTGATTTTTGCCATTGAAAAACATCATGTTATTCATATACCAGAAATGTTTGAAGCTACTGACTGAATGAAAGGAGCTGGCATCTCACTCTCTTTGAATCTTCTTTATCATGCTAAGAGGAGCAGGAAAAAGCAAAAAATTTCAGAATTGCACCTTGCAATGCGGAGAAATTACTGTTTGTGCATTTACAATATTCATTGATTTTTGCCATTGAAAAACGTCCAGAAATGATTGAAGCTACTGACTGAATGAAAGGAGCTGGCATCTCACTCTCTTTGAATCTTCTTTATCATGCTAAGAGGAGCAGGAAAAAGCGAAAAATTTCAGAATTGCACCTTGCAATGCGGAGAAATTACTGTTTGTGCATTTACAATATTCATTGATTTTTGCCATTGAAAAACATCATGTTATTCATATACCAGAAATGATTGAAGCTACTGACTGAATGAAAGGAGCTGGCATCTCGCTCTCTTTGAATCTTCTTTATCATGCTAAGAGGAGCAGGAAAAAGCAAAAAATTTCAGAATTGCACCTTGCAATGCGGAGAAATTACTGTTTGTGCATTTACAATATTCATTGATTTTTGCCATTGAAAAACGTCCAGAAATGATTGAAGCTACTGACTGAATGAAAGGAGCTGTCATCTCACTCTCTTTGAATCTTCTTTATCATGCTAAGAGGAGCAGGAAAAAGCAAAAAATTTCAGAATTGCACCTTGCAATGTGGAGAAATTACTGTTTGTGCATTTACAATATTCATTGATTTTTGCCATTGAAAAACATCATGTTATTCATATACCAGAAATGATTGAAGCTACTGACTGAATGAAAGGAGCTGGCATCTCACTCTCTTTGAATCTTCTTTATCATGCTAAGAGGAGCAGGAAAAAGCAAAAAATTTCAGAATTGCACCTTGCAATGCGGAGAAATTACTGTTTGTGCATTTACAATATTCATTGATTTTTGCCATTGAAAAACGTCCAGAAATGATTGAAGCTACTGACTGAATGAAAGGAGCTGGCATCTCACTCTCTTTGAATCTTCTTTATCATGCTAAGAGGAGCAGGAAAAAGCAAAAAATTTCAGAATTGCACCTTGCAATGCGGAGAAATTACTGTTTGTGCTTTTACAATATTCATTGATTTTTGCCATTGAAAAACATCATGTTATTCATATACCAGAAATGTTTGAAGCTACTGACTGAATGAAAGGAGCTGGCATCTCACTCTCTTTGAATCTTCTTTATCATGCTAAGAGGAGCAGGAAAAAGCAAAAAAATTCAGAATTGCACCTTGCAATGCGGAGAAATTACTGTTTGTGCATTTACAATATTCATTGATTTTTGCCATTGAAAAACGTCCAGAAATGATTGAAGCTACTGACTGAATGAAAGGAGCTGGCATCTCACTCTCTTTGAATCTTCTTTATCATGCTAAGAGGAGCAGGAAAAAGCAAAAAATTTCAGAATTGCACCTTGCAATGCGGAGAAATTACTGTTTGTGCATTTACAATATTCATTGATTTTTGCCATTGAAAAACGTCCAGAAATGATTGAAGCTACTGACTGAATGAAAGGAGCTGGCATCTCACTCTCTTTGAATCTTCTTTATCATGCTAAGAGGAGCAGGAAAAAGCAAAAAATTTCAGAATTGCAACTTGCAATGCGGAGAAATTACTGTTTGTGCATTTACAATATTCATTGATTTTTGCCATTGAAAAACATCATGTTATTCATATACCAGAAATGATTGAAGCTACTGACTGAATGAAAGGAGCTGGCATCTCACTCTCTTTGAATCTTCTTTATCATGCTAAGAGGAGCAGGAAAAAGCAAAAAATTTCAGAATTGCACCTTGCAATGCGGAGAAATTACTGTTTGTGCATTTACAATATTCATTGATTTTTGCCATTGAAAAACGTCCAGAAATGATTGAAGCTACTGACTGAATGAAAGGAGCTGGCATCTCACTCTCTTTGAATCTTCTTTATCATGCTAAGAGGAGCAGGAAAAAGCAAAAAATTTCAGAATTGCACCTTGCAATGCGGAGAAATTACTGTTTGTGCTTTTACAATATTCATTGATTTTTGCCATTGAAAAACATCATATTATTCATATACCAGAAATGTTTGAAGCTACTGACTGAATGAAAGGAGCTGGCATCTCACTCTCTTTGAATCTTCTTTATCATGCTAAGAGGAGCAGGAAAAAGCAAAAAATTTCAGAATTGCACCTTGCAATGCGGAGAAATTACTGTTTGTGCATTTACAATATTCATTGATTTTTGCCATTGAAAAACGTCCAGAAATGATTGAAGCTACTGACTGAATGAAAGGAGCTGGCATCTCACTCTCTTTGAATCTTCTTTATCATGCTAAGAGGAGCAGGAAAAAGCAAAAAATTTCAGAATTGCACCTTGCAATGCGGAGAAATTACTGTTTGTGCATTTACAATATTCATTGATTTTTGCCATTGAAAAACGTCCAGAAATGATTGTAGCTACTGACTGAATGAAAGGAGCTGGCATCTCACTCTCTTTGAATCTTCTTTATCATGCTAAGAGGAGCAGGAAAAAGCAAAAAATTTCAGAATTGCACCTTGCAATGCGGAGAAATTACTGTTTGTGCATTTACAATATTCATTGATTTTTGCCATTGAAAAACATCATGTTATTCATATACCAGAAATGATTGAAGCTACTGACTGAATGAAAGGAGCTGGCATCTTACTCTCTTTGAATCTTCTTTGTCATGCTAAGAGGAGCAGGAAAAAGCAAAAAATTTCAGAATTGCACCTTGCAATGCGGAGAAATTACTGTTTGTGCATTTACAATATTCATTGATTTTTGCCATTGAAAAACGTCCAGAAATGATTGAAGCTACTGACTGAATGAAAGGAGCTGGCATCTCACTCTCTTTGAATCTTCTTTATCATGCTAAGAGGAGCAGGAAAAAGCAAAAAATTTCAGAATTGCACCTTGCAATGCGGAGAAATTACTGTTTGTGCATTTACAATATTCATTGATTTTTGCCATTGAAAAACGTCCAGAAATGATTGAAGCTACTGACTGAATGAAAGGAGCTGGCATCTCACTCTCTTTGAATCTTCTTTATCATGCTAAGAGGAGCAGGAAAAAGCAAAAAATTTCAGAATTGCACCTTGCAATGCGGAGAAATTACTGTTTGTGCATTTACAATATTCATTGATTTTTGCCATTGAAAAACATCATGTTATTCATATACCAGAAATGTTTGTAGCTACTGACTGAATGAAAGGAGCTGGCATCTCACTCTCTTTGAATCTTCTTTATCATGCTAAGAGGAGCAGGAAAAAGCAAAAAATTTCAGAATTGCACCTTGCAATGCGGAGAAATTACTGTTTGTGCATTTACAATATTCATTGATTTTTGCCATTGAAAAACGTCCAGAAATGATTGAAGCTACTGACTGAATGAAAGGAGCTGGCATCTCACTCTCTTTGAATCTTCTTTATCATGCTAAGAGGAGCAGGAAAAAGCAAAAAATTTCAGAATTGCACCTTGCAATGTGGAGAAATTACTGTTTGTGCATTTACAATATTCATTGATTTTTGCCATTGAAAAACATCATGTTATTCATATACCAGAAATGATTGAAGCTACTGACTGAATGAAAGGAGCTGGCATCTCACTCTCTTTGAATCTTCTTTATCATGCTAAGAGGAGCAGGAAAAAGCAAAAAATTTCAGAATTGCACCTTGCAATGCGGAGAAATTACTGTTTGTGCATTTACAATATTCATTGATTTTTGCCATTGAAAAACGTCCAGAAATGATTGAAGCTACTGACTGAATGAAAGGAGCTGGCATCTCACTCTCTTTGAATCTTCTTTATCATGCTAAGAGGAGCAGGAAAAAGCAAAAAATTTCAGAATTGCACCTTGCAATGCGGAGAAATTACTGTTTGTGCTTTTACAATATTCATTGATTTTTGCCATTGAAAAACATCATGTTATTCATATACCAGAAATGTTTGAAGCTACTGACTGAATGAAAGGAGCTGGCATCTCACTCTCTTTGAATCTTCTTTATCATGCTAAGAGGAGCAGGAAAAAGCAAAAAATTTCAGAATTGCACCTTGCAATGCGGAGAAATTACTGTTTGTGCATTTACAATATTCATTGATTTTTGCCATTGAAAAACGTCCAGAAATGATAGAAGCTACTGACTGAATGAAAGGAGCTGGCATCTCACTCTCTTTGAATTTTCTTTATCATGCTAAGAGGAGCAGGAAAAAGCAAAAAATTTCAGAATTGCACCTTGCAATGCGGAGAAATTACTGTTTGTGCATTTACAATATTCATTGATTTTTGCCATTGAAAAACGTCCAGAAATGATTGAAGCTACTGACTGAATGAAAGGAGCTGGCATCTCACTCTCTTTGAATCTTCTTTATCATGCTAAGAGGAGCAGGAAAAAGCAAAAAATTTCAGAATTGCAACTTGCAATGCGGAGAAATTACTGTTTGTGCATTTACAATATTCATTGATTTTTGCCATTGAAAAACATCATGTTATTCATATACCAAAAATGATTGAAGCTACTGACTGAATGAAAGGAGCTGGCATCTCACTCTCTTTGAATCTTCTTTATCATGCTAAGAGGAGCAGGAAAAAGCAAAAAATTTCAGAATTGCACCTTGCAATGCGGAGAAATTACTGTTTGTGCATTTACAATATTCATTGATTTTTGCCATTGAAAAACGTCCAGAAATGATTGAAGCTACTGACTGAATGAAAGGAGCTGGCATCTCACTCTCTTTGAATCTTCTTTATCATGCTAAGAGGAGCAGGAAAAAGCAAAAAATTTCAGAATTGCACCTTGCAATGCGGAGAAATTACTGTTTGTGCTTTTACAATATTCATTGATTTTTGCCATTGAAAAACATCATATTATTCATATACCAGAAATGTTTGAAGCTACTGACTGAATGAAAGGAGCTGGCATCTCACTCTCTTTGAATCTTCTTTATCATGCTAAGAGGAGCAGGAAAAAGCAAAAAATTTCAGAATTGCACCTTGCAATGCGGAGAAATTACTGTTTGTGCATTTACAATATTCATTGATTTTTGCCATTGAAAAACGTCCAGAAATGATTGAAGCTACTGACTGAATGAAAGGAGCTGGCATCTCACTCTCTTTGAATCTTCTTTATCATGCTAAGAGGAGCAGGAAAAAGCAAAAAATTTCAGAATTGCACCTTGCAATGCGGAGAAATTACTGTTTGTGCATTTACAATATTCATTGATTTTTGCCATTGAAAAACATCATGTTATTCATATACCAGAAATGATTGAAGCTACTGACTGAATGAAATTAGCTGGCATCTTACTCTCTTTGAATCTTCTTTGTCATGCTAAGAGGAGCAGGAAAAAGCAAAAAATTTCAGAATTGCACCTTGCAATGCGGAGAAATTACTGTTTGTGCATTTACAATATTCATTGATTTTTGCCATTGAAAAACGTCCAGAAATGATTGAAGCTACTGACTGAATGAAAGGAGCTGGCATCTCACTCTCTTTGAATCTTCTTTATCATGCTAAGAGGAGCAGGAAAAAGCAAAAAATTTCAGAATTGCACCTTGCAATGCGGAGAAATTACTGTTTGTGCATTTACAATATTCATTGATTTTTGCCATTGAAAAACGTCCAGAAATGATTGAAGCTATTGACTGAATGAAAGGAGCTGGCATCTCACTCTCTTTGAATCTTCTTTATCATGCTAAGAGGAGCAGGAAAAAGCAAAAAATTTCAGAATTGCACCTTGCAATGCGGAGAAATTACTGTTTGTGCATTTACAATATTCATTGATTTTTGCCATTGAAAAACGTCCAGAAATGATTGAAGCTACTGACTGAATGAAAGGAGCTGGCATCTCACTCTCTTTGAATCTTCTTTATCATGCTAAGAGGAGCAGGAAAAAGCAAAAAATTTCAGAATTGCACCTTGCAATGCGGAGAAATTACTGTTTGTGCATTTACAATATTCATTGATTTTTGCCATTGAAAAACGTCCAGAAATGATTGAAGCTACTGACTGAATGAAAGGAGCTGGCATCTCACTCTCTTTGAATCTTCTTTATCATGCTAAGAGGAGCAGGAAAAAGCAAAAAATTTCAGAATTGCACCTTGCAATGCGGAGAAATTACTCTTTGTGCATTTACAATATTCATTGATTTTTGCCATTGAAAAACATCATGTTATTCATATACCAGAAATGTTTGAAGCTACTGACTGAATGAAAGGAGCTGGCATCTCACTCTCTTTGAATCTTCTTTATCATGCTAAGAGGAGCAGGAAAAAGCAAAAAATTTCAGAATTGCACCTTGCAATGCGGAGAAATTACTGTTTGTGCATTTACAATATTCATTGATTTTTGCCATTGAAAAACATCATGTTATTCATATACCAGAAATGTTTGAAGCTACTGACTGAATGAAAGGAGCTGGCATCTCACTCTCTTTGAATCTTCTTTATCATGCTAAGAGGAGCAGGAAAAAGCAAAAAATTTCAGAATTGCACCTTGCAATGTGGAGAAATTACTGTTTGTGCATTTACAATATTCATTGATTTTTACCATTGAAAAACGTCCAGAAATGATTGAAGCTACTGACTGAATGAAAGTAGCTGGCATCTCACTCTCTTTGAATCTTCTTTATCATGCTAAGAGGAGCAGGAAAAAGCAAAAAATTTCAGACTTGCACCTTGCAATGCGGAGAAATTACTGTTTGTGCATTTACAATATTCATTGATTTTTGCCATTGAAAAACATCATGTTATTCATATACCAGAAATGTTTGAAGCTACTGACTGAATGAAAGGAGCTGGCATCTCACTCTATTTGAATCTTCTTTATCATGCTAAGAGGAGCAGGAAAAAGCAAAAAATTTCAGAATTGCACCTTGCAATGCGGAGAAATTACTGTTTGTGCATTTACAATATTCATTGATTTTTGCCATTGAAAAACGTCCAGAAATGATTGAAGCTACTGACTGAATGAAAGGAGCTGGCATCTCACTCTCTTTGAATCTTCTTTATCATGCTAAGAGGAGCAGGAAAAAGCAAAAAATTTCAGAATTGCACCTTGCAATGCGGAGAAATTACTGTTTGTGCATTTACAATATTCATTGATTTTTGCCATTGAAAAACGTCCAGAAATGATTGAAGCTACTGACTGAATGAAAGGAGCTGGCATCTCACTCTCTTTGAATCTTCTTTATCATGCTAAGAGGAGCAGGAAAAATCAAAAAATTTCAGAATTGCACCTTGCAATGCGGAGAAATTACTGTTTGTGCATTTACAATATTCAATGATTTTTGCCATTGAAAAACATGTTATTCATATACCAGAAATGTTTGAAGCTACTGACTGAATGAAAGGAGCTGGCACCTCACTCTCTTTGAATCTTCTTTATCATGCTAAGAGGAGCGGGAAAAAGCAAAAAATTTCAGAATTGCACCTTGCAATGCGGAGAAATTACTGTTTGTGCATTTACAATATTCATTGATTTTTGCCATTGAAAAACATCCAGAAATGATTGAAGGTACTGACTGAATGAAAGGAGCTGGCATCTCACTCTCTTTGAATCTTCTTTATCATGCTAAGAGGAGCAGGAAAAAGCAAAAAATTTCAGAATTGCACCTTGCAATGCGGAGAAATTACTGTTTGTGCATTTACAATATTCATTGATTTTTGCCATTGAAAAACGTCCAGAAATGATTGAAGCTACTGACTGAATGAAAGGAGCTGGCATCTCACTCTCTTTGAATCTTCTTTATCATGCTAAGAGGAGCAGGAAAAAGCCAAAAATTTCAGAATTGCACCTTGCAATGCGGAGAAATTACAGTTTGTGCATTTACAATATTCATTGATTTTTGCCATTGAAAAACATCCAGAAATGATTGAAGCTACTGACTGAATGAAAGGAGCTGGCATCTCACTCTCTTTGAATATTCTTTATCATGCTAAGAGGAGCAGGAAAAAGCAAAAAATTTCAGAATTGCACCTTGCAATGTGGAGAAATTACTGTTTGTGCATTTACAATATTCATTGATTTTTGCCATTGAAAAACATCATGTTATTCATATACCAGAAATGTTTGAAGCTACTGACTGAATGAAAGGAGCTGGCATCTCACTCTCTTTGAATCTTCTTTATCATGCTAAGAGGAGCAGGAAAAAGCAAAAAATTTCAGAATTGCACCTTGCAATGCGGAGAAATTACTGTTTGTGCATTTACAATATTCATTGATTTTTGCCATTGAAAAACATCATGTTATTCATATACCAGAAATGTTTGAAGCTACTGACTGAATGAAAGGAGCTGGCATCTCACTCTCTTTGAATCTTCTTTATCATGCTAAGAGGAGCAGGAAAAAGCAAAAAATTTCAGAATTGCACCTTGCAATGTGGAGAAATTACTGTTTGTGCATTTACAATATTCATTGATTTTTACCATTGAAAAACGTCCAGAAATGATTGAAGCTACTGACTGAATGAAAGTAGCTGGCATCTCACTCTCTTTGAATCTTCTTTATCATGCTAAGAGGAGCAGGAAAAAGCAAAAAATTTCAGAATTGCACCTTGCAATGCAGAGAAATTACTGTTTGTGCATTTACAATATTCATTGATTTTTGCCATTGAAAAACATCATGTTATTCATATACCAGAAATGTTTGAAGCTACTGACTGAATGAAAGGAGCTGGCATCTCACTCTCTTTGAATCTTCTTTATCATGCTAAGAGGAGCAGGAAAAAGCAAAAAATTTCAGAATTGCACCTTGCAATGTGGAGAAATTACTGTTTGTGCATTTACAATATTCATTGATTTTTACCATTGAAAAACGTCCAGAAATGATTGAAGCTACTGACTGAATGAAAGTAGCTGGCATCTCACTCTCTTTGAATCTTCTTTATCATGCTAAGAGGAGCAGGAAAAAGCAAAAAATTTCAGACTTGCACCTTGCAATGCGGAGAAATTACTGTTTGTGCATTTACAATATTCATTGATTTTTGCCATTGAAAAACATCATGTTATTCATATACCAGAAATGTTTGAAGCTACTGACTGAATGAAAGGAGCTGGCATCTCACTCTCTTTGAATCTTCTTTATCATGCTAAGAGGAGCAGGAAAAAGCAAAAAATTTCAGAATTGCACCTTGCAATGCGGAGAAATTACTGTTTGTGCATTTACAATATTCATTGATTTTTGCCATTGAAAAACGTCCAGAAATGATTGAAGCTACTGACTGAATGAAAGGAGCTGGCATCTCACTCTCTTTGAATCTTGTTTATCATGTTAAGAGGAGCAGGAAAAAGCAAAAAATTTCAGAATTGCACCTTGCAATGCGGAGAAATTACTGTTTGTGCATTTACAATATTCATTGATTTTTGCCATTGAAAAACGTCCAGAAATGATTGAAGCTACTGACTGAATGAAAGGAGCTGGCTTCTCACTCTCTTTGAATCTTCTTTATCATGCTAAGAGGAGCAGGAAAAAGCAAAAAATTTCAGAATTGCACCTTGCAATGCGGAGAAATTACTGTTTGTGCATTTACAATATTCATTGATTTTTGCCATTGAAAAACATCATGTTATTCATATACCAGAAATGATTGAAGCTACTGACTGAATGAAAGGAGCTGGCATCTCACTCTCTTTGAATCTTCTTTATCATGCTAAGAGGAGCAGGAAAAAGCAAAAAATTTCAGAATTGCACCTTGCAATGCGGAGAAATTACTGTTTGTGCATTTACAATATTCATTGATTTTTGCCATTGAAAAACGTCCAGAAATGATTGAAGCTACTGACTGAATGAAAGGAACTGGCATCTCACTCTCTTTGAATCTTCTTTATCATGCTAAGAGGAGCAGGAAAAAGCAAAAAATTTCAGAATTGCACCTTGCAATGCGGAGAAATTACTGTTTGTGCATTTACAAAATTCATTGATTTTTGCCATTGAAAAACATCATGTTATTCATATACCAGAAATGTTTGAAGCTACTGACTGAATGAAAGGAGCTGACATCTCACTCTCTTTGAATCTTCTTTATCATGCTAAGAGGAGCAGGAAAAAGCAAAAAATTTCAGAATTGCACCTTGCAATGCGGAGAAATTACTGTTTGTGCATTTACAATATTCATTGATTTTTGCCATTGAAAAACGTCCAGAAATGATTGAAGCTACTGACTGAATGAAAGGAGCTGGCATCTCACTCTCTTTGAATCTTCTTTATCATGCTAAGAGGAGCAGGAAAAAGCAAAAAATTTCAGAATTGCACCTTGCAATGCGGAGAAATTACTGTTTGTGCATTTACAATATTCATTGATTTTTGCCATTGAAAAACGTCCAGAAATGATTGAAGCTACTGACTGAATGAAAGGAGCTGGCATCTCACTCTCTTTGAATCTTCTTTATCATGCTAAGAGGAGCAGGAAAAAGCAAAAAATTTCAGAATTGCACCTTGCAATGCGGAGAAATTACTGTTTGTGCATTTACAATATTCATTGATTTTTGCCATTGAAAAACATCATGTTATTCATATACCAGAAATGATTGAAGCTACTGACTGAATGAAAGGAGCTGGCTTCTCACTCTCTTTGAATCTTCTTTATCATGCTAAGAGGAGCAGGAAAAAGCAAAAAATTTCAGAATTGCACCTTGCAATGCGGAGAAATTACTGTTTGTGCATTTACAATATTCATTGATTTTTGCCATTGAAAAACGTCCAGAAATGATTGAAGCTACTGACTGAATGAAAGGAACTGGCATCTCACTCTCTTTGAATCTTCTTTATCATGCTAAGAGGAGCAGGAAAAAGCAAAAAATTTCAGAATTGCACCTTGCAATGCGGAGAAATTACTGTTTGTGCATTTACAAAATTCATTGATTTTTGCCATTGAAAAACATCATGTTATTCATATACCAGAAATGTTTGAAGCTACTGACTGAATGAAAGGAGCTGACATCTCACTCTCTTTGAATCTTCTTTATCATGCTAAGAGGAGCAGGAAAAAGCAAAAAATTTCAGAATTGCACCTTGCAATGCGGAGAAATTACTGTTTGTGCATTTACAATATTCATTGATTTTTACCATTGAAAAACGTCCAGAAATGATTGAAGCTACTGACTGAATGAAAGTAGCTGGCATCTCACTCTCTTTGAATCTTCTTTATCATGCTAAGAGGAGCAGGAAAAAGCAAAAAATTTCAGACTTGCACCTTGCAATGCGGAGAAATTACTGTTTGTGCATTTACAATATTCATTGATTTTTGCCATTGAAAAACATCATGTTATTCATATACCAGAAATGATTGAAGCTACTGACTGAATGAAAGGAGCTGGCATCTCACTCTCTTTGAATCTTCTTTATCATGCTAAGAGGAGCAGGAAAAAGCAAAAAATTTCAGAATTGCACCTTGCAATGCGGAGAAATTACTGTTTGTGCATTTACAATATTCATTGATTTTTGCCATTGAAAAACGTCCAGAAATGATTGAAGCTACTGACTGAATGAAAGGAGCTGGCATCTCACTCTCTTTGAATCTTGTTTATCATGCTAAGAGGAGCAGGAAAAAGCAAAAAATTTCAGAATTGCACCTTGCAATGCGGAGAAATTACTGTTTGTGCATTTACAATATTCATTGATTTTTGCCATTGAAAAACGTCCAGAAATGATTGAAGCTACTGACTGAATGAAAGGAGCTGGCATCTCACTCTCTTTGAATCTTCTTTATCATGCTAAGAGGAGCAGGAAAAAGCAAAAAAATTCAGAATTGCACCTTGCAATGCGGAGAAATTACTGTTTGTGCATTTACAATATTCATTGATTTTTGCCATTGAAAAACATCATGTTATTCATATACCAGAAATGATTGAAGCTACTGACTGAATGAAAGGAGCTGGCATCTCACTCTCTTTGAATCTTCTTTATCATGCTAAGAGGAGCAGGAAAAAGCAAAAAATTTCAGAATTGCACCTTGCAATGCGGAGAAATTACTGTTTGTGCATTTACAATATTCATTGATTTTTGCCATTGAAAAACGTCCAGAAATGATTGAAGCTACTGACTGAATGAAAGGAACTGGCATCTCACTCTCTTTGAATCTTCTTTATCATGCTAAGAGGAGCAGGAAAAAGCAAAAAATTTCAGAATTGCACCTTGCAATGCGGAGAAATTACTGTTTGTGCATTTACAAAATTCATTGATTTTTGCCATTGAAAAACATCATGTTATTCATATACCAGAAATGTTTGAAGCTACTGACTGAATGAAAGGAGCTGACATCTCACTCTCTTTGAATCTTCTTTATCATGCTAAGAGGAGCAGGAAAAAGCAAAAAATTTCAGAATTGCACCTTGCAATGCGGAGAAATTACTGTTTGTGCATTTACAATATTCATTGATTTTTGCCATTGAAAAACGTCCAGAAATGATTGAAGCTACTGACTGAATGAAAGGAGCTGGCATCTCACTCTCTTTGAATCTTCTTTATCATGCTAAGAGGAGCAGGAAAAAGCAAAAAATTTCAGAATTGCACCTTGCAATGCGGAGAAATCACTGTTTGTGCATTTACAATATTCATTGATTTTTGCCATTGAAAAACATCATGTTATTCATATACCAGAAATGTTTGTAGCTACTGACTGAATGAAAGGAGCTGGCATCTCACTCTCTTTGAATCTTCTTTATCATGCTAAGAGGAGCAGGAAAAAGCAAAAAATTTCAGAATTGCACCTTGCAATGCGGAGAAATCACTGTTTGTGCATTTACAATATTCATTGATTTTTGCCATTGAAAAACGTCCAGAAATGATTGAAGCTACTGACTGAATGAAAGGAGCTGGCATCTCACTCTCTTTGAATCTTCTTTATCATGCTAAGAGGAGCAGGAAAAAGCAAAAAATTTCAGAATTGCACCTTGCAATGCGGAGAAATTACTGTTTGTGCATTTACAATATTCATTGATTTTTGCCATTGAAAAACGTCCAGAAATGATTGAAGCTACTGACTGAATGAAAGGAGCTGGCATCTCACTCTCTTTGAATCTTCTTTATCATGCTAAGAGGAGCAGGAAAAAGCAAAAAATTTCAGAATTGCACCTTGCAATGCGGAGAAATTACTCTTTGTGCATTTACAATATTCATTGATTTTTGCCATTGAAAAACATCATGTTATTCATATACCAGAAATGTTTGAAGCTACTGACTGAATGAAAGGAGCTGGCATCTCACTCTCTTTGAATATTCTTTATCATGCTAAGAGGAGCAGGAAAAAGCAAAAAATTTCAGAATTGCACCTTGCAATGCGGAGAAATTACTCTTTGTGCATTTACAATATTCATTGATTTTTGCCATTGAAAAACATCATGTTATTCATATACCAGAAATGTTTGAAGCTACTGACTGAATGAAAGGAGCTGGCATCTCACTCTCTTTGAATCTTCTTTATCATGCTAAGAGGAGCAGGAAAAAGCAAAAAATTTCAGAATTGCACCTTGCAATGTGGAGAAATTACTGTTTGTGCATTTACAATATTCATTGATTTTTACCATTGAAAAACGTCCAGAAATGATTGAAGCTACTGACTGAATGAAAGTAGCTGGCATCTCACTCTCTTTGAATCTTCTTTATCATGCTAAGAGGAGCAGGAAAAAGCAAAAAATTTCAGACTTGCACCTTGCAATGCGGAGAAATTACTGTTTGTGCATTTACAATATTCATTGATTTTTGCCATTGAAAAACATCATGTTATTCATATACCAGAAATGTTTGAAGCTACTGACTGAATGAAAGGAGCTGGCATCTCACTCTCTTTGAATCTTCTTTATCATGCTAAGAGGAGCAGGAAAAAGCAAAAAATTTCAGAATTGCACCTTGCAATGCGGAGAAATTACTGTTTGTGCATTTACAATATTCATTGATTTTTGCCATTGAAAAACGTCCAGAAATGATTGAAGCTACTGACTGAATGAAAGGAGCTGGCATCTCACTCTCTTTGAATCTTCTTTATCATGCTAAGAGGAGCAGGAAAAAGCAAAAAATTTCAGAATTGCACCTTGCAATGCGGAGAAATTACTGTTTGTGCATTTACAATATTCATTGATTTTTGCCATTGAAAAACGTCCAGAAATGATTGAAGCTACTGACTGAATGAAAGGAGCTGGCATCTCACTCTCTTTGAATCTTCTTTATCATGCTAAGAGGAGCAGGAAAAAGCAAAAAATTTCAGAATTGCACCTTGCAATGCGGAGAAATTACTGTTTGTGCATTTACAATATTCATTGATTTTTGCCATTGAAAAACGTCCAGAAATGATTGAAGCTACTGACTGAATGAAAGGAGCTGGCATCTCACTCTCTTTGAATCATCTTTATCATGCTAAAAGGAGCAGGAAAAAGCAAAAAATTTCAGAATTGCACCTTGCAATGCGGAGAAATTACTCTTTGTGCATTTACAATATTCATTGATTTTTGCCATTGAAAAACATCATGTTATTCATATACCAGAAATGTTTGAAGCTACTGACTGAATGAAAGGAGCTGGCATCTCACTCTCTTTGAATCTTCTTTATCATGCTAAGAGGAGCAGGAAAAAGCAAAAAATTTCAGAATTGCACCTTGCAATGCGGAGAAATTACTGTTTGTGCATTTACAATATTCATTGATTTTTGCCATTGAAAAACGTCCAGAAATGATTGAAGCTACTGACTGAATGAAAGGAGCTGGCATCTCACTCTCTTTGAATCTTCTTTATCATGCTAAGAGGAGCAGGAAAAAGCAAAAAATTTCAGAATTGCACCTTGCAATGCGGAGAAATTACTGTTTGTGCATTTACAATATTCATTGATTTTTGCCATTGAAAAACGTCCAGAAATGATTGAAGCTACTGACTGAATGAAAGGAGCTGGCATCTCACTCTCTTTGAATCTTCTTTATCATGCTAAGAGGAGCAGGAAAAAGCAAAAAATTTCAGAATTGCACCTTGCAATGCGGAGAAATTACTCTTTGTGCATTTACAATATTCATTGATTTTTGCCATTGAAAAACATCATGTTATTCATATACCAGAAATGTTTGAAGCTACTGACTGAATGAAAGGAGCTGGCATCTCACTCTCTTTGAATATTCTTTATCATGCTAAGAGGAGCAGGAAAAAGCAAAAAATTTCAGAATTGCACCTTGCAATGCGGAGAAATTACTCTTTGTGCATTTACAATATTCATTGATTTTTGCCATTGAAAAACATCATGTTATTCATATACCAGAAATGTTTGAAGCTACTGACTGAATGAAATGAGCTGGCATCTCACTCTCTTTGAATCTTCTTTATCATGCTAAGAGGAGCAGGAAAAAGCAAAAAATTTCAGACTTGCACCTTGCAATGCGGAGAAATTACTGTTTGTGCATTTACAATATTCATTGATTTTTGCCATTGAAAAACATCATGTTATTCATATACCAGAAATGTTTGAAGCTACTGACTGAATGAAAGGAGCTGGCATCTCACTCTCTTTGAATCTTCTTTATCATGCTAAGAGGAGCAGGAAAAAGCAAAAAATTTCAGAATTGCACCTTGCAATGCGGAGAAATTACTGTTTGTGCATTTACAATATTCATTGATTTTTGCCATTGAAAAACGTCCAGAAATGATTGAAGCTACTGACTGAATGAAAGGAGCTGGCATCTCACTCTCTTTGAATCTTCTTTATCATGCTAAGAGGAGCAGGAAAAAGCAAAAAATTTCAGAATTGCACCTTGCAATGCGGAGAAATTACTGTTTGTGCATTTACAATATTCATTGATTTTTGCCATTGAAAAACGTCCAGAAATGATTGAAGCTACTGACTGAATGAAAGGAGCTGGCATCTCACTCTCTTTGAATCTTCTTTATCATGCTAAGAGGAGCAGGAAAAAGCAAAAAATTTCAGAATTGCACCTTGCAATGCGGAGAAATTACTGTTTGTGCATTTACAATATTCATTGATTTTTGCCATTGAAAAACGTCCAGAAATGATTGAAGCTACTGACTGAATGAAAGGAGCTGGCATCTCACTCTCTTTGAATCATCTTTATCATGCTAAAAGGAGCAGGAAAAAGCAAAAAATTTCAGAATTGCACCTTGCAATGCGGAGAAATTACTCTTTGTGCATTTACAATATTCATTGATTTTTGCCATTGAAAAACATCATGTTATTCATATACCAGAAATGTTTGAAGCTACTGACTGAATGAAAGGAGCTGGCATCTCACTCTCTTTGAATCTTCTTTATCATGCTAAGAGGAGCAGGAAAAAGCAAAAAATTTCAGAATTGCACCTTGCAATGCGGAGAAATTACTGTTTGTGCATTTACAATATTCATTGATTTTTGCCATTGAAAAACGTCCAGAAATGATTGAAGCTACTGACTGAATGAAAGGAGCTGGCATCTCACTCTCTTTGAATCTTCTTTATCATGCTAAGAGGAGCAGGAAAAAGCAAAAAATTTCAGAATTGCACCTTGCAATGCGGAGAAATTACTGTTTGTGCATTTACAATATTCATTGATTTTTGCCATTGAAAAACATCATGTTATTCATATACCAGAAATGTTTGTAGCTACTGACTGAATGAAAGGAGCTGGCATCTCACTCTCTTTGAATCTTCTTTATCATGCTAAGAGGAGCAGGAAAAAGCAAAAAATTTCAGAATTGCACCTTGCAATGCGGAGAAATTACTGTTTGTGCATTTACAATATTCATTGATTTTTGCCATTGAAAAACGTCCAGAAATGATTGAAGCTACTGACTGAATGAAAGGAGCTGGCATCTCACTCTCTTTGAATCTTCTTTATCATGCTAAGAGGAGCAGGAAAAAGCAAAAAATTTCAGAATTGCACCTTGCAATGCGGAGAAATTACTGTTTGTGCATTTACAATATTCATTGATTTTTGCCATTGAAAAACGTCCAGAAATGATTGAAGCTACTGACTGAATGAAAGGAGCTGGCATCTCACTCTCTTTGAATCTTCTTTATCATGCTAAGAGGAGCAGGAAAAAGCAAAAAATTTCAGAATTGCACCTTGCAATGCGGAGAAATTACTCTTTGTGCATTTACAATATTCATTGATTTTTGCCATTGAAAAACATCATGTTATTCATATACCAGAAATGTTTGAAGCTACTGACTGAATGAAAGGAGCTGGCATCTCACTCTCTTTGAATCTTCTTTATCATGCTAAGAGGAGCAGGAAAAAGCAAAAAATTTCAGAATTGCACCTTGCAATGCGGAGAAATTACTGTTGTGGCATTTAAACAATATTCATTGATTTTTGCCATTGAAAAACATCATGTTATTCATATACCAGAAATGTTTGAAGCTACTGACTGAATGAAAGGAGCTGGCATCTCACTCTCTTTGAATCTTCTTTATCATGCTAAGAGGAGCAGGAAAAAGCAAAAAATTTCAGAATTGCACCTTGCAATGCGGAGAAATTACTGTTTGTGCATTTACAATATTCATTGATTTTTGCCATTGAAAAACGTCCAGAAATGATTGAAGCTACTGACTGAATGAAAGGAGCTGGCATCTCACTCTCTTTGAATCTTCTTTATCATGCTAAGAGGAGCAGGAAAAAGCAAAAAATTTCAGAATTGCACCTTGCAATGCGGAGAAATTACTGTTTGTGCATTTACAATATTCATTGATTTTTGCCATTGAAAAACATCATGTTATTCATATACCAGAAATGTTTGAAGCTACTGACTGAATGAAAGGAGCTGGCATCTCACTCTCTTTGAATCTTCTTTATCATGCTAAGAGGAGCAGGAAAAAGCAAAAAATTTCAGAATTGCACCTTGCAATGCGGAGAAATTACTGTTTGTGCATTTACAATATTCATTGATTTTTGCCATTGAAAAACGTCCAGAAATGATTGAAGCTACTGACTGAATGAAAGGAGCTGGCATCTCACTCTCTTTGAATCTTCTTTATCATGCTAAGAGGAGCAGGAAAAAGCAAAAAATTTCAGAATTGCACCTTGCAATGCGGAGAAATTACTGTTTGTGCATTTACAATATTCATTGATTTTTGCCATTGAAAAACGTCCAGAAATGATTGAAGCTACTGACTGAATGAAAGGAGCTGGCATCTCACTCTCTTTGAATCTTCTTTATCATGCTAAGAGGAGCAGGAAAAAGCAAAAAATTTCAGAATTGCACCTTGCAATGCGGAGAAATTACTCTTTGTGCATTTACAATATTCATTGATTTTTGCCATTGAAAAACATCATGTTATTCATATACCAGAAATGTTTGAAGCTACTGACTGAATGAAAGGAGCTGGCATCTCACTCTCTTTGAATCTTCTTTATCATGCTAAGAGGAGCAGGAAAAAGCAAAAAATTTCAGACTTGCACCTTGCAATGCGGAGAAATTACTGTTTGTGCATTTACAATATTCATTGATTTTTGCCATTGAAAAACATCATGTTATTCATATACCAGAAATGTTTGAAGCTACTGACTGAATGAAAGGAGCTGGCATCTCACTCTCTTTGAATCTTCTTTATCATGCTAAGAGGAGCAGGAAAAAGCAAAAAATTTCAGAATTGCACCTTGCAATGCGGAGAAATTACTGTTTGTGCATTTACAATATTCATTGATTTTTGCCATTGAAAAACGTCCAGAAATGATTGAAGCTACTGACTGAATGAAAGGAGCTGGCATCTCACTCTCTTTGAATCTTCTTTATCATGCTAAGAGGAGCAGGAAAAAGCAAAAATTTCAGAATTGCACCTTGCAATGCGGAGAAATTACTGTTTGTGCATTTACAATATTCATTGATTTTTGCCATTGAAAAACGTCCAGAAATGATTGAAGCTACTGACTGAATGAAAGGAGCTGGCATCTCACTCTCTTTGAATCTTCTTTATCATGCTAAGAGGAGCAGGAAAAAGCAAAAATTTCAGAATTGCACCTTGCAATGCGGAGAAATTACTGTTTGTGCATTTACAATATTCATTGATTTTTGCCATTGAAAAACATCATGTTATTCATATACCAGAAATGTTTGTAGCTACTGACTGAATGAAAGGAGCTGGCATCTCACTCTCTTTGAATCTTCTTTATCATGCTAAGAGGAGCAGGAAAAAGCAAAAAATTTCAGAATTGCACCTTGCAATGCGGAGAAATTACTGTTTGTGCATTTACAATATTCATTGATTTTTGCCATTGAAAAACGTCCAGAAATGATTGAAGCTACTGACTGAATGAAAGGAGCTGGCATCTCACTCTCTTTGAATCTTCTTTATCATGCTAAGAGGAGCAGGAAAAAGCAAAAAATTTCAGAATTGCACCTTGCAATGCGGAGAAATTACTGTTTGTGCATTTACAATATTCATTGATTTTTGCCATTGAAAAACATCATGTTATTCATATACCAGAAATGTTTGAAGCTACTGACTGAATGAAAGGAGCTGGCATCTCACTCTCTTTGAATCTTCTTTATCATGCTAAGAGGAGCAGGAAAAAGCAAAAAATTTCAGAATTGCACCTTGCAATGTGGAGAAATTACTGTTTGTGCATTTACAATATTCATTGATTTTTACCATTGAAAAACGTCCAGAAATGATTGAAGCTACTGACTGAATGAAAGTAGCTGGCATCTCACTCTCTTTGAATCTTCTTTATCATGCTAAGAGGAGCAGGAAAAAGCAAAAAATTTCAGACTTGCACCTTGCAATGCGGAGAAATTACTGTTTGTGCATTTACAATATTCATTGATTTTTGCCATTGAAAAACATCATGTTATTCATATACCAGAAATGTTTGAAGCTACTGACTGAATGAAAGGAGCTGGCATCTCACTCTCTTTGAATCTTCTTTATCATGCTAAGAGGAGCAGGAAAAAGCAAAAAATTTCAGAATTGCACCTTGCAATGCGGAGAAATTACTGTTTGTGCATTTACAATATTCATTGATTTTTGCCATTGAAAAACGTCCAGAAATGATTGAAGCTACTGACTGAATGAAAGGAGCTGGCATCTCACTCTCTTTGAATCTTCTTTATCATGCTAAGAGGAGCAGGAAAAAGCAAAAAATTTCAGAATTGCACCTTGCAATGCGGAGAAATTACTGTTTGTGCATTTACAATATTCATTGATTTTTGCCATTGAAAAACGTCCAGAAATGATTGAAGCTACTGACTGAATGAAAGGAGCTGGCATCTCACTCTCTTTGAATCTTCTTTATCATGCTAAGAGGAGCAGGAAAAAGCAAAAAATTTCAGAATTGCACCTTGCAATGCGGAGAAATTACTGTTTGTGCATTTACAATATTCATTGATTTTTGCCATTGAAAAACATCATGTTATTCATATACCAGAAATGTTTGTAGCTACTGACTGAATGAAAGGAGCTGGCATCTCACTCTCTTTGAATCTTCTTTATCATGCTAAGAGGAGCAGGAAAAAGCAAAAAATTTCAGAATTGCACCTTGCAATGCGGAGAAATTACTGTTTGTGCATTTACAATATTCATTGATTTTTGCCATTGAAAAACGTCCAGAAATGATTGAAGCTACTGACTGAATGAAAGGAGCTGGCATCTCACTCTCTTTGAATCTTCTTTATCATGCTAAGAGGAGCAGGAAAAAGCAAAAAATTTCAGAATTGCACCTTGCAATGCGGAGAAATTACTGTTTGTGCATTTACAATATTCATTGATTTTTGCCATTGAAAAACGTCCAGAAATGATTGAAGCTACTGACTGAATGAAAGGAGCTGGCATCTCACTCTCTTTGAATCATCTTTATCATGCTAAGAGGAGCAGGAAAAAGCAAAAAATTTCAGAATTGCACCTTGCAATGCGGAGAAATTACTCTTTGTGCATTTACAATATTCATTGATTTTTGCCATTGAAAAACATCATGTTATTCATATACCAGAAATGTTTGAAGCTACTGACTGAATGAAAGGAGCTGGCATCTCACTCTCTTTGAATCTTCTTTATCATGCTAAGAGGAGCAGGAAAAAGCAAAAAATTTCAGAATTGCACCTTGCAATGCGGAGAAATTACTGTTTGTGCATTTACAATATTCATTGATTTTTGCCATTGAAAAACGTCCAGAAATGATTGAAGCTACTGACTGAATGAAAGGAGCTGGCATCTCACTCTCTTTGAATCTTCTTTATCATGCTAAGAGGAGCAGGAAAAAGCAAAAAATTTCAGAATTGCACCTTGCAAAGCGGAGAAATTACTGTTTGTGCATTTACAATATTCATTGATTTTTGCCATTGAAAAACATCATGTTATTCATATACCAGAAATGTTTGTAGCTACTGACTGAATGAAAGGAGCTGGCATCTCACTCTCTTTGAATCTTCTTTATCATGCTAAGAGGAGCAGGAAAAAGCAAAAAATTTCAGAATTGCACCTTGCAATGCGGAGAAATTACTTTTTGTGCATTTACAATATTCATTGATTTTTGCCATTGAAAAACGTCCAGAAATGATTGAAGCTACTGACTGAATGAAAGGAGCTGGCATCTCACTCTCTTTGAATCTTCTTTATCATGCTAAGAGGAGCAGGAAAAAGCAAAAAATTTCAGAATTGCACCTTGCAATGCGGAGAAATTACTGTTTGTGCATTTACAATATTCATTGATTTTTGCCATTGAAAAACGTCCAGAAATGATTGAAGCTACTGACTGAATGAAAGGAGCTGGCATCTCACTCTCTTTGAATCTTCTTTATCATGCTAAGAGGAGCAGGAAAAAGCAAAAAATTTCAGAATTGCACCTTGCAATGCGGAGAAATTACTCTTTGTGCATTTACAATATTCATTGATTTTTGCCATTGAAAAACATCATGTTATTCATATACCAGAAATGTTTGAAGCTACTGACTGAATGAAAGGAGCTGGCATCTCACTCTCTTTGAATCTTCTTTATCATGCTAAGAGGAGCAGGAAAAAGCAAAAAATTTCAGAATTGCACCTTGCAATGTGGAGAAATTACTGTTTGTGCATTTACAATATTCATTGATTTTTACCATTGAAAAACGTCCAGAAATGATTGAAGCTACTGACTGAATGAAAGTAGCTGGCATCTCACTCTCTTTGAATCTTCTTTATCATGCTAAGAGGAGCAGGAAAAAGCAAAAAATTTCAGACTTGCACCTTGCAATGCGGAGAAATTACTGTTTGTGCATTTACAATATTCATTGATTTTTGCCATTGAAAAACGTCCAGAAATGATTGAAGCTACTGACTGAATGAAAGGAGCTGGCATCTCACTCTCTTTGAATCTTCTTTATCATGCTAAGAGGAGCAGGAAAAAGCAAAAAATTTCAGAATTGCACCTTGCAATGCGGAGAAATTACTCTTTGTGCATTTACAATATTCATTGATTTTTGCCATTGAAAAACATCATGTTATTCATATACCAGAAATGTTTGAAGCTACTGACTGAATGAAAGGAGCTGGCATCTCACTCTCTTTGAATCTTCTTTATCATGCTAAGAGGAGCAGGAAAAAGCAAAAAATTTCAGAATTGCACCTTGCAATGTGGAGAAATTACTGTTTGTGCATTTACAATATTCATTGATTTTTACCATTGAAAAACGTCCAGAAATGATTGAAGCTACTGACTGAATGAAAGTAGCTGGCATCTCACTCTCTTTGAATCTTCTTTATCATGCTAAGAGGAGCAGGAAAAAGCAAAAAATTTCAGACTTGCACCTTGCAATGCGGAGAAATTACTGTTTGTGCATTTACAATATTCATTGATTTTTGCCATTGAAAAACATCATGTTATTCATATACCAGAAATGTTTGAAGCTACTGACTGAATGAAAGGAGCTGGCATCTCACTCTCTTTGAATCTTCTTTATCATGCTAAGAGGAGCAGGAAAAAGCAAAAAATTTCAGAATTGCACCTTGCAATGCGGAGAAATTACTGTTTGTGCATTTACAATATTCATTGATTTTTGCCATTGAAAAACGTCCAGAAATGATTGAAGCTACTGACTGAATGAAAGGAGCTGGCATCTCACTCTCTTTGAATCTTCTTTATCATGCTAAGAGGAGCAGGAAAAAGCAAAAAATTTCAGAATTGCACCTTGCAATGCGGAGAAATTACTGTTTGTGCATTTACAATATTCATTGATTTTTGCCATTGAAAAACGTCCAGAAATGATTGAAGCTACTGACTGAATGAAAGGAGCTGGCATCTCACTCTCTTTGAATCTTCTTTATCATGCTAAGAGGAGCAGGAAAAATCAAAAAATTTCAGAATTGCACCTTGCAATGCGGAGAAATTACTGTTTGTGCATTTACAATATTCAATGATTTTTGCCATTGAAAAACATGTTATTCATATACCAGAAATGTTTGAAGCTACTGACTGAATGAAAGGAGCTGGCACCTCACTCTCTTTGAATCTTCTTTATCATGCTAAGAGGAGCGGGAAAAAGCAAAAAATTTCAGAATTGCACCTTGCAATGCGGAGAAATTACTGTTTGTGCATTTACAATATTCATTGATTTTTGCCATTGAAAAACATCCAGAAATGATTGAAGGTACTGACTGAATGAAAGGAGCTGGCATCTCACTCTCTTTGAATCTTCTTTATCATGCTAAGAGGAGCAGGAAAAAGCAAAAAATTTCAGAATTGCACCTTGCAATGCGGAGAAATTACTGTTTGTGCATTTACAATATTCATTGATTTTTGCCATTGAAAAACGTCCAGAAATGATTGAAGCTACTGACTGAATGAAAGGAGCTGGCATCTCACTCTCTTTGAATCTTCTTTATCATGCTAAGAGGAGCAGGAAAAAGCAAAAAATTTCAGAATTGCACCTTGCAATGCGGAGAAATTACAGTTTGTGCATTTACAATATTCATTGATTTTTGCCATTGAAAAACATCCAGAAATGATTGAAGCTACTGACTGAATGAAAGGAGCTGGCATCTCACTCTCTTTGAATATTCTTTATCATGCTAAGAGGAGCAGGAAAAAGCAAAAAATTTCAGAATTGCACCTTGCAATGCGGAGAAATTACTGTTTGTGCATTTACAATATTCATTGATTTTTGCCATTGAAAAACATCATGTTATTCATATACCAGAAATGTTTGAAGCTACTGACTGAATGAAAGGAGCTGGCATCTCACTCTCTTTGAATCTTCTTTATCATGCTAAGAGGAGCAGGAAAAAGCAAAAAATTTCAGAATTGCACCTTGCAATGCGGAGAAATTACTGTTTGTGCATTTACAATATTCATTGATTTTTGCCATTGAAAAACATCATGTTATTCATATACCAGAAATGTTTGAAGCTACTGACTGAATGAAAGGAGCTGGCATCTCACTCTCTTTGAATCTTCTTTATCATGCTAAGAGGAGCAGGAAAAAGCAAAAAATTTCAGAATTGCACCTTGCAATGTGGAGAAATTACTGTTTGTGCATTTACAATATTCATTGATTTTTACCATTGAAAAACGTCCAGAAATGATTGAAGCTACTGACTGAATGAAAGTAGCTGGCATCTCACTCTCTTTGAATCTTCTTTATCATGCTAAGAGGAGCAGGAAAAAGCAAAAAATTTCAGAATTGCACCTTGCAATGCAGAGAAATTACTGTTTGTGCATTTACAATATTCATTGATTTTTGCCATTGAAAAACATCATGTTATTCATATACCAGAAATGTTTGAAGCTACTGACTGAATGAAAGGAGCTGGCATCTCACTCTCTTTGAATCTTCTTTATCATGCTAAGAGGAGCAGGAAAAAGCAAAAAATTTCAGAATTGCACCTTGCAATGTGGAGAAATTACTGTTTGTGCATTTACAATATTCATTGATTTTTACCATTGAAAAACGTCCAGAAATGATTGAAGCTACTGACTGAATGAAAGTAGCTGGCATCTCACTCTCTTTGAATCTTCTTTATCATGCTAAGAGGAGCAGGAAAAAGCAAAAAATTTCAGACTTGCACCTTGCAATGCGGAGAAATTACTGTTTGTGCATTTACAATATTCATTGATTTTTGCCATTGAAAAACATCATGTTATTCATATACCAGAAATGTTTGAAGCTACTGACTGAATGAAAGGAGCTGGCATCTCACTCTCTTTGAATCTTCTTTATCATGCTAAGAGGAGCAGGAAAAAGCAAAAAATTTCAGAATTGCACCTTGCAATGCGGAGAAATTACTGTTTGTGCATTTACAATATTCATTGATTTTTGCCATTGAAAAACGTCCAGAAATGATTGAAGCTACTGACTGAATGAAAGGAGCTGGCATCTCACTCTCTTTGAATCTTGTTTATCATGCTAAGAGGAGCAGGAAAAAGCAAAAAATTTCAGAATTGCACCTTGCAATGCGGAGAAATTACTGTTTGTGCATTTACAATATTCATTGATTTTTGCCATTGAAAAACGTCCATAAATGATTGAAGCTACTGACTGAATGAAAGGAGCTGGCATCTCACTCTCTTTGAATCTTCTTTATCATGCTAAGAGGAGCAGGAAAAAGCAAAAAATTTCAGAATTGCACCTTGCAATGCGGAGAAATTACTGTTTGTGCATTTACAATATTCATTGATTTTTGCCATTGAAAAACATCATGTTATTCATATACCAGAAATGATTGAAGCTACTGACTGAATGAAAGGAGCTGGCATCTCACTCTCTTTGAATCTTCTTTATCATGCTAAGAGGAGCAGGAAAAAGCAAAAAATTTCAGAATTGCACCTTGCAATGCGGAGAAATTACTGTTTGTGCATTTACAATATTCATTGATTTTTGCCATTGAAAAACGTCCAGAAATGATTGAAGCTACTGACTGAATGAAAGGAACTGGCATCTCACTCTCTTTGAATCTTCTTTATCATGCTAAGAGGAGCAGGAAAAAGCAAAAAATTTCAGAATTGCACCTTGCAATGCGGAGAAGTTACTGTTTGTGCATTTACAAAATTCATTGATTTTTGCCATTGAAAAACATCATGTTATTCATATACCAGAAATGTTTGAAGCTACTGACTGAATGAAAGGAGCTGACATCTCACTCTCTTTGAATCTTCTTTATCATGCTAAGAGGAGCAGGAAAAAGCAAAAAATTTCAGAATTGCACCTTGCAATGCGGAGAAATTACTGTTTGTGCATTTACAATATTCATTGATTTTTGCCATTGAAAAACGTCCAGAAATGATTGAAGCTACTGACTGAATGAAAGGAGCTGGCATCTCACTCTCTTTGAATCTTCTTTATCATGCTAAGAGGAGCAGGAAAAAGCAAAAAATTTCAGAATTGCACCTTGCAATGCGGAGAAATTACTGTTTGTGCATTTACAATATTCATTGATTTTTGCCATTGAAAAACGTCCAGAAATGATTGAAGCTACTGACTGAATGAAAGGAGCTGGCATCTCACTCTCTTTGAATCTTCTTTATCATGCTAAGAGGAGCAGGAAAAAGCAAAAAATTTCAGAATTGCACCTTGCAATGCGGAGAAATTACTGTTTGTGCATTTACAATATTCATTGATTTTTGCCATTGAAAAACATCATGTTATTCATATACCAGAAATGATTGAAGCTACTGACTGAATGAAAGGAGCTGGCATCTCACTCTCTTTGAATCTTCTTTATCATGCTAAGAGGAGCAGGAAAAAGCAAAAAATTTCAGAATTGCACCTTGCAATGCGGAGAAATTACTGTTTGTGCATTTACAATATTCATTGATTTTTGCCATTGAAAAACGTCCAGAAATGATTGAAGCTACTGACTGAATGAAAGGAACTGGCATCTCACTCTCTTTGAATCTTCTTTATCATGCTAAGAGGAGCAGGAAAAAGCAAAAAATTTCAGAATTGCACCTTGCAATGCGGAGAAATTACTGTTTGTGCATTTACAAAATTCATTGATTTTTGCCATTGAAAAACATCATGTTATTCATATACCAGAAATGTTTGAAGCTACTGACTGAATGAAAGGAGCTGACATCTCACTCTCTTTGAATCTTCTTTATCATGCTAAGAGGAGCAGGAAAAAGCAAAAAATTTCAGAATTGCACCTTGCAATGCGGAGAAATTACTGTTTGTGCATTTACAATATTCATTGATTTTTGCCATTGAAAAACGTCCAGAAATGATTGAAGCTACTGACTGAATGAAAGGAGCTGGCATCTCACTCTCTTTGAATCTTCTTTATCATGCTAAGAGGAGCAGGAAAAAGCAAAAAATTTCAGAATTGCACCTTGCAATGCGGAGAAATTACTGTTTGTGCATTTACAATATTCATTGATTTTTGCCATTGAAAAACATCATGTTATTCATATACCAGAAATGATTGAAGCTACTGACTGAATGAAAGGAGCTGGCATCTCACTCTCTTTGAATCTTCTTTATCATGCTAAGAGGAGCAGGAAAAAGCAAAAAATTTCAGAATTGCACCTTGCAATGTGGAGAAATTACTGTTTGTGCATTTACAATATTCATTGATTTTTACCATTGAAAAACGTCCAGAAATGATTGAAGCTACTGACTGAATGAAAGTAGCTGGCATCTCACTCTCTTTGAATCTTCTTTATCATGCTAAGAGGAGCAGGAAAAAGCAAAAAATTTCAGACTTGCACCTTGCAATGCGGAGAAATTACTGTTTGTGCATTTACAATATTCATTGATTTTTGCCATTGAAAAACATCATGTTATTCATATACCAGAAATGTTTGAAGCTACTGACTGAATGAAAGGAGCTGGCATCTCACTCTCTTTGAATCTTCTTTATCATGCTAAGAGGAGCAGGAAAAAGCAAAAAATTTCAGAATTGCACCTTGCAATGCGGAGAAATTACTGTTTGTGCATTTACAATATTCATTGATTTTTGCCATTGAAAAACGTCCAGAAATGATTGAAGCTACTGACTGAATGAAAGGAGCTGGCATCTCACTCTCTTTGAATCTTGTTTATCATGCTAAGAGGAGCAGGAAAAAGCAAAAAATTTCAGAATTGCACCTTGCAATGCGGAGAAATTACTGTTTGTGCATTTACAATATTCATTGATTTTTGCCATTGAAAAACGTCCAGAAATGATTGAAGCTACTGACTGAATGAAAGGAGCTGGCATCTCACTCTCTTTGAATCTTCTTTATCATGCTAAGAGGAGCAGGAAAAAGCAAAAAAATTCAGAATTGCACCTTGCAATGCGGAGAAATTACTGTTTGTGCATTTACAATATTCATTGATTTTTGCCATTGAAAAACATCATGTTATTCATATACCAGAAATGATTGAAGCTACTGACTGAATGAAAGGAGCTGGCAACTCACTCTCTTTGAATCTTCTTTATCATGCTAAGAGGAGCAGGAAAAAGCAAAAAATTTCAGAATTGCACCTTGCAATGCGGAGAAATTACTGTTTGTGCATTTACAATATTCATTGATTTTTGCCATTGAAAAACATCATGTTATTCATATACCAGAAATGTTTGAAGCTACTGACTGAATGAAAGGAGCTGGCATCTCACTCTCTTTGAATCTTCTTTATCATGCTAAGAGGAGCAGGAAAAAGCAAAAAATTTCAGAATTGCACCTTGCAATGCGGAGAAATTACAGTTTGTGCATTTACAATATTCATTGATTTTTGCCATTGAAAAACATCCAGAAATGATTGAAGCTACTGACTGAATGAAAGGAGCTGGCATCTCACTCTCTTTGAATATTCTTTATCATGCTAAGAGGAGCAGGAAAAAGCAAAAAATTTCAGAATTGCACCTTGCAATGCGGAGAAATTACTGTTTGTGCATTTACAATATTCATTGATTTTTGCCATTGAAAAACATCATGTTATTCATATACCAGAAATGTTTGAAGCTACTGACTGAATGAAAGGAGCTGGCATCTCACTCTCTTTGAATCTTCTTTATCATGCTAAGAGGAGCAGGAAAAAGCAAAAAATTTCAGAATTGCACCTTGCAATGCGGAGAAATTACTGTTTGTGCATTTACAATATTCATTGATTTTTGCCATTGAAAAACATCATGTTATTCATATACCAGAAATGTTTGAAGCTACTGACTGAATGAAAGGAGCTGGCATCTCACTCTCTTTGAATCTTCTTTATCATGCTAAGAGGAGCAGGAAAAAGCAAAAAATTTCAGAATTGCACCTTGCAATGTGGAGAAATTACTGTTTGTGCATTTACAATATTCATTGATTTTTACCATTGAAAAACGTCCAGAAATGATTGAAGCTACTGACTGAATGAAAGTAGCTGGCATCTCACTCTCTTTGAATCTTCTTTATCATGCTAAGAGGAGCAGGAAAAAGCAAAAAATTTCAGAATTGCACCTTGCAATGCAGAGAAATTACTGTTTGTGCATTTACAATATTCATTGATTTTTGCCATTGAAAAACATCATGTTATTCATATACCAGAAATGTTTGAAGCTACTGACTGAATGAAAGGAGCTGGCATCTCACTCTCTTTGAATCTTCTTTATCATGCTAAGAGGAGCAGGAAAAAGCAAAAAATTTCAGAATTGCACCTTGCAATGTGGAGAAATTACTGTTTGTGCATTTACAATATTCATTGATTTTTACCATTGAAAAACGTCCAGAAATGATTGAAGCTACTGACTGAATGAAAGTAGCTGGCATCTCACTCTCTTTGAATCTTCTTTATCATGCTAAGAGGAGCAGGAAAAAGCAAAAAATTTCAGACTTGCACCTTGCAATGCGGAGAAATTACTGTTTGTGCATTTACAATATTCATTGATTTTTGCCATTGAAAAACATCATGTTATTCATATACCAGAAATGTTTGAAGCTACTGACTGAATGAAAGGAGCTGGCATCTCACTCTCTTTGAATCTTCTTTATCATGCTAAGAGGAGCAGGAAAAAGCAAAAAATTTCAGAATTGCACCTTGCAATGCGGAGAAATTACTGTTTGTGCATTTACAATATTCATTGATTTTTGCCATTGAAAAACGTCCAGAAATGATTGAAGCTACTGACTGAATGAAAGGAGCTGGCATCTCACTCTCTTTGAATCTTGTTTATCATGCTAAGAGGAGCAGGAAAAAGCAAAAAATTTCAGAATTGCACCTTGCAATGCGGAGAAATTACTGTTTGTGCATTTACAATATTCATTGATTTTTGCCATTGAAAAACGTCCATAAATGATTGAAGCTACTGACTGAATGAAAGGAGCTGGCATCTCACTCTCTTTGAATCTTCTTTATCATGCTAAGAGGAGCAGGAAAAAGCAAAAAATTTCAGAATTGCACCTTGCAATGCGGAGAAATTACTGTTTGTGCATTTACAATATTCATTGATTTTTGCCATTGAAAAACATCATGTTATTCATATACCAGAAATGATTGAAGCTACTGACTGAATGAAAGGAGCTGGCATCTCACTCTCTTTGAATCTTCTTTATCATGCTAAGAGGAGCAGGAAAAAGCAAAAAATTTCAGAATTGCACCTTGCAATGCGGAGAAATTACTGTTTGTGCATTTACAATATTCATTGATTTTTGCCATTGAAAAACGTCCAGAAATGATTGAAGCTACTGACTGAATGAAAGGAACTGGCATCTCACTCTCTTTGAATCTTCTTTATCATGCTAAGAGGAGCAGGAAAAAGCAAAAAATTTCAGAATTGCACCTTGCAATGCGGAGAAGTTACTGTTTGTGCATTTACAAAATTCATTGATTTTTGCCATTGAAAAACATCATGTTATTCATATACCAGAAATGTTTGAAGCTACTGACTGAATGAAAGGAGCTGACATCTCACTCTCTTTGAATCTTCTTTATCATGCTAAGAGGAGCAGGAAAAAGCAAAAAATTTCAGAATTGCACCTTGCAATGCGGAGAAATTACTGTTTGTGCATTTACAATATTCATTGATTTTTGCCATTGAAAAACGTCCAGAAATGATTGAAGCTACTGACTGAATGAAAGGAGCTGGCATCTCACTCTCTTTGAATCTTCTTTATCATGCTAAGAGGAGCAGGAAAAAGCAAAAAATTTCAGAATTGCACCTTGCAATGCGGAGAAATTACTGTTTGTGCATTTACAATATTCATTGATTTTTGCCATTGAAAAACGTCCAGAAATGATTGAAGCTACTGACTGAATGAAAGGAGCTGGCATCTCACTCTCTTTGAATCTTCTTTATCATGCTAAGAGGAGCAGGAAAAAGCAAAAAATTTCAGAATTGCACCTTGCAATGCGGAAAAATTACTGTTTGTGCATTTACAATATTCATTGATTTTTGCCATTGAAAAACATCATGTTATTCATATACCAGAAATGATTGAAGCTACTGACTGAATGAAAGGAGCTGGCATCTCACTCTCTTTGAATCTTCTTTATCATGCTAAGAGGAGCAGGAAAAAGCAAAAAATTTCAGAATTGCACCTTGCAATGTGGAGAAATTACTGTTTGTGCATTTACAATATTCATTGATTTTTACCATTGAAAAACGTCCAGAAATGATTGAAGCTACTGACTGAATGAAAGTAGCTGGCATCTCACTCTCTTTGAATCTTCTTTATCATGCTAAGAGGAGCAGGAAAAAGCAAAAAATTTCAGACTTGCACCTTGCAATGCGGAGAAATTACTGTTTGTGCATTTACAATATTCATTGATTTTTGCCATTGAAAAACATCATGTTATTCATATACCAGAAATGTTTGAAGCTACTGACTGAATGAAAGGAGCTGGCATCTCACTCTCTTTGAATCTTCTTTATCATGCTAAGAGGAGCAGGAAAAAGCAAAAAATTTCAGAATTGCACCTTGCAATGCGGAGAAATTACTGTTTGTGCATTTACAATATTCATTGATTTTTGCCATTGAAAAACGTCCAGAAATGATTGAAGCTACTGACTGAATGAAAGGAGCTGGCATCTCACTCTCTTTGAATCTTGTTTATCATGCTAAGAGGAGCAGGAAAAAGCAAAAAATTTCAGAATTGCACCTTGCAATGCGGAGAAATTACTGTTTGTGCATTTACAATATTCATTGATTTTTGCCATTGAAAAACGTCCAGAAATGATTGAAGCTACTGACTGAATGAAAGGAGCTGGCATCTCACTCTCTTTGAATCTTCTTTATCATGCTAAGAGGAGCAGGAAAAAGCAAAAAAATTCAGAATTGCACCTTGCAATGCGGAGAAATTACTGTTTGTGCATTTACAATATTCATTGATTTTTGCCATTGAAAAACATCATGTTATTCATATACCAGAAATGATTGAAGCTACTGACTGAATGAAAGGAGCTGGCAACTCACTCTCTTTGAATCTTCTTTATCATGCTAAGAGGAGCAGGAAAAAGCAAAAAATTTCAGAATTGCACCTTGCAATGCGGAGAAATTACTGTTTGTGCATTTACAATATTCATTGATTTTTGCCATTGAAAAACGTCCAGAAATGATTGAAGCTACTGACTGAATGAAAGGAACTGGCATCTCACTCTCTTTGAATCTTCTTTATCATGCTAAGAGGAGCAGGAAAAAGCAAAAAATTTCAGAATTGCACCTTGCAATGCGGAGAAATTACTGTTTGTGCATTTACAAAATTCATTGATTTTTGCCATTGAAAAACATCATGTTATTCATATACCAGAAATGTTTGAAGCTACTGACTGAATGAAAGGAGCTGACATCTCACTCTCTTTGAATCTTCTTTATCATGCTAAGAGGAGCAGGAAAAAGCAAAAAATTTCAGAATTGCACCTTGCAATGCGGAGAAATTACTGTTTGTGCATTTACAATATTCATTGATTTTTGCCATTGAAAAACATCACGTTATTCATATACCAGAAATGTTTGAAGCTACTGACTGAATGAAAGGAGCTGGCATCTCACTCTCTTTGAATCTTCTTTATCATGCTAAGAGGAGCAGGAAAAAGCAAAAAATTTCAGAATTGCACCTTGCAATGCGGAGAAATTACTGTTTGTGCATTTACAATATTCATTGATTTTTGCCATTGAAAAACATCATGTTATTCATATACCAGAAATGATTGAAGCTACTGACTGAATGAAAGGAGCTGGCATCTCACTCTCTTTGAATCTTCTTTATCATGCTAAGAGGAGCAGGAAAAAGCAAAAAATTTCAGAATTGCACCTTGCAATGCGGAGAAATTACTGTTTGTGCATTTACAATATTCATTGATTTTTGCCATTGAAAAACGTCCAGAAATGATTGAAGCTACTGACTGAATGAAAGGAGCTGGCATCTCACTCTCTTTGAATCTTCTTTATCATGCTAAGAGGAGCAGGAAAAAGCAAAAAATTTCAGAATTGCACCTTGCAATGCGGAGAAATTACTGTTTGTGCATTTACAATATTCATTGATTTTTGCCATTGAAAAACATCATGTTATTCATATACCAGAAATGTTTGAAGCTACTGACTGAATGAAAGGAGCTGGCATCTCACTCTCTTTGAATCTTCTTTATCATGCTAAGAGGAGCAGGAAAAAGCAAAAAATTTCAGAATTGCACCTTGCAATGCGGAGAAATTACTGTTTGTGCATTTACAATATTCATTGATTTTTGCCATTGAAAAACGTCCAGAAATGATTGAAGCTACTGACTGAATGAAAGGAGCTGGCATCTCACTCTCTTTGAATCTTCTTTATCATGCTAAGAGGAGCAGGAAAAAGCAAAAAATTTCAGAATTGCACCTTGCAATGCGGAGAAATTACTGTTTGTGCATTTACAATATTCATTGATTTTTGCCATTGAAAAACATCATGTTATTCATATACCAGAAATGATGGAAGCTACTGACTGAATGAAAGGAGCTGGCATCTCGCTCTCTTTGAATCTTCTTTATCATGCTAAGAGGAGCAGGAAAAAGCAAAAAATTTCAGAATTGCACCTTGCAATGCGGAGAAATTACTGTTTGTGCATTTACAATATTCATTGATTTTTGCCATTGAAAAACGTCCAGAAATGATTGAAGCTACTGACTGAATGAAAGGAGCTGGCATCTCACTCTCTTTGAATCTTCTTTATCATGCTAAGAGGAGCAGGAAAAAGCAAAAAATTTCAGAATTGCACCTTGCAATGTGGAGAAATTACTGTTTGTGCATTTACAATATTCATTGATTTTTGCCATTGAAAAACATCATGTTATTCATATACCAGAAATGATTGAAGCTACTGACTGAATGAAAGGAGCTGGCATCTCACTCTCTTTGAATCTTCTTTATCATGCTAAGAGGAGCAGGAAAAAGCAAAAAATTTCAGAATTGCACCTTGCAATGCGGAGAAATTACTGTTTGTGCATTTACAATATTCATTGATTTTTGCCATTGAAAAACGTCCAGAAATGATTGAAGCTACTGACTGAATGAAAGGAGCTGGCATCTCACTCTCTTTGAATCTTCTTTATCATGCTAAGAGGAGCAGGAAAAAGCAAAAAATTTCAGAATTGCACCTTGCAATGCGGAGAAATTACTGTTTGTGCTTTTACAATATTCATTGAGTTTTGCCATTGAAAAACATCATGTTATTCATATACCAGAAATGTTTGAAGCTACTGACTGAATGAAAGGAGCTGGCATCTAACTCTCTTTGAATCTTCTTTATCATGCTAAGAGGAGCAGGAAAAAGCAAAAAATTTCAGAATTGCACCTTGCAATGCGGAGAAATTACTGTTTGTGCATTTACAATATTCATTGATTTTTGCCATTGAAAAACGTCCAGAAATGATTGAAGCTACTGACTGAATGAAAGGAGCTGGCATCTCACTCTCTTTGAATCTTCTTTATCATGCTAAGAGGAGCAGGAAAAAGCAAAAAATTTCAGAATTGCACCTTGCAATGCGGAGAAATTACTGTTTGTGCATTTACAATATTCATTGATTTTTGCCATTGAAAAACGTCCAGAAATGATTGAAGCTACTGACTGAATGAAAGGAGCTGGCATCTCACTCTCTTTGAATCTTCTTTATCATGCTAAGAGGAGCAGGAAAAAGCAAAAAATTTCAGAATTGCAACTTGCAATGCGGAGAAATTACTGTTTGTGCATTTACAATATTCATTGATTTTTGCCATTGAAAAACATCATGTTATTCATATACCAGAAATGATTGAAGCTACTGACTGAATGAAAGGAGCTGGCATCTCACTCTCTTTGAATCTTCTTTATCATGCTAAGAGGAGCAGGAAAAAGCAAAAAATTTTAGAATTGCACCTTGCAATGCGGAGAAATTACTGTTTGTGCATTTACAATATTCATTGATTTTTGCCATTGAAAAACGTCAAGAAATGATTGAAGCTACTGACTGAATGAAAGGAGCTGGCATCTCACTCTCTTTGAATCTTCTTTATCATGCTAAGAGGAGCAGGAAAAAGCAAAAAATTTCAGAATTGCACGTTGCAATGCGGAGAAATTACTGTTTGTGCTTTTACAATATTCATTGATTTTTGCCATTGAAAAACATCATGTTATTCATATACAAGAAATGTTTGAAGCTACTGACTGAATGAAAGGAGCTGGCATCTCACTCTCTTTGAATCTTCTTTATCATGCTAAGAGGAGCAGGAAAAAGCAAAAAATTTCAGAATTGCACCTTGCAATGCGGAGAAATTACTGTTTGTGCATTTACAATATTCATTGATTTTTGCCATTGAAAAACGTCCAGAAATGATTGAAGCTACTGACTGAATGAAAGGAGCTGGCATCTCACTCTCTTTGAATCTTCTTTATCATGCTAAGAGGAGCAGGAAAAAGCAAAAAATTTCAGAATTGCACCTTGCAATGCGGAGAAATTACTGTTTGTGCATTTACAATATTCATTGATTTTTGCCATTGAAAAACGTCCAGAAATGATTGAAGCTACTGACTGAATGAAAGGAGCTGGCATCTCACTCTCTTTGAATCTTCTTTATCATGCTAAGAGGAGCAGGAAAAAGCAAAAAATTTCAGAATTGCACCTTGCAATGCGGAGAAATTACTGTTTGTGCATTTACAATATTCATTGATTTTTGCCATTGAAAAACATCATGTTATTCATATACCAGAAATGATTGAAGCTACTGACTGAATGAAAGGAGCTGGCATCTTACTCTCTTTGAATCTTCTTTGTCATGCTAAGAGGAGCAGGAAAAAGCAAAAAATTTCAGAATTGCACCTTGCAATGCGGAGAAATTACTGTTTGTGCATTTACAATATTCATTGATTTTTGCCATTGAAAAACGTCCAGAAATGATTGAAGCTACTGACTGAATGAAAGGAGTTGGCATCTCACTCTCTTTGAATCTTCTTTATCATGCTAAGAGGAGCAGGAAAAAGCAAAAAATTTCAGAATTGCACCTTGCAATGCGGAGAAATTACTGTTTGTGCATTTACAATATTCATTGATTTTTGCCATTGAAAAACGTCCAGAAATGATTGAAGCTACTGACTGAATGAAAGGAGCTGGCATCTCACTCTCTTTGAATCTTCTTTATCATGCTAAGAGGAGCAGGAAAAAGCAAAAAATTTCAGAATTGCACCTTGCAATGCGGAGAAATTACTGTTTGTGCATTTACAATATTCATTGATTTTTGCCATTGAAAAACATCATGTTTTTCATATACCAGAAATGTTTGAAGCTACTGACTGAATGAAAGGAGCTGGCATCTCACTCTCTTTGAATCTTCTTTATCATGCTAAGAGGAGCAGGAAAAAGCAAAAAATTTCAGAATTGCACCTTGCAATGCGGAGAAATTACTGTTTGTGCATTTACAATATTCATTGATTTTTGCCATTGAAAAACGTCCAGAAATGATTGAAGCTACTGACTGAATGAAAGGAGCTGGCATCTCACTCTCTTTGAATCTTCTTTATCATGCTAAGAGGAGCAGGAAAAAGCAAAAAATTTCAGAATTGCACCTTGCAATGCGGAGAAATTACTGTTTGTGCATTTACAATATTCATTGATTTTTGCCATTGAAAAACGTCCAGAAATGATTGAAGCTACTGACTGAATGAAAGGAGCTGGCATCTCACTCTCTTTGAATCTTCTTTATCATGCTAAGAGGAGCAGGAAAAAGCAAAAAATTTCAGAATTGCACCTTGCAATGCGGAGAAATTACTGTTTGTGCATTTACAATATTCATTGATTTTTGCCATTGAAAAACATCATGTTATTCATATACCAGAAATGTTTGAAGCTACTGACTGAATGAAAGGAGCTGGCATCTCACTCTCTTTGAATCTTCTTTATCATGCTAAGAGGAGCAGGAAAAAGCAAAAAATTTCAGAATTGCACCTTGCAATGCGGAGAAATTACTGTTTGTGCATTTACAATATTCATTGATTTTTGCCATTGAAAAACATCATGTTATTCATATACCAGAAATGTTTGAAGCTACTGACTGAATGAAAGGAGCTGGCATCTCACTCTCTTTGAATCTTCTTTATCATGCTAAGAGGAGCAGGAAAAAGCAAAAAATTTCAGAATTGCACCTTGCAATGTGGAGAAATTACTGTTTGTGCATTTACAATATTCATTGATTTTTACCATTGAAAAACGTCCAGAAATGATTGAAGCTACTGACTGAATGAAAGTAGCTGGCATCTCACTCTCTTTGAATCTTCTTTACCATGCTAAGAGGAGCAGGAAAAAGCAAAAAATTTCAGACTTGCACCTTGCAATGCGGAGAAATTACTGTTTGTGCATTTACAATATTCATTGATTTTTGCCATTGAAAAACATCATGTTATTCATATACCAGAAATGTTTGAAGCTACTGACTGAATGAAAGGAGCTGGCATCTCACTCTCTTTGAATCTTCTTTATCATGCTAAGAGGAGCAGGAAAAAGCAAAAAATTTCAGAATTGCACCTTGCAATGCGGAGAAATTACTGTTTGTGCATTTACAATATTCATTGATTTTTGCCATTGAAAAACATCCAGAAATGATTGAAGCTACTGACTGAATGAAAGGAGCTGGCATCTCACTCTCTTTGAATCTTCTTTATCATGCTAAGAGGAGCAGGAAAAAGCAAAAAATTTCAGAATTGCACCTTGCAATGCGGAGAAATTACTGTTTGTGCATTTACAATATTCATTGATTTTTGCCATTGAAAAACATCCAGAAATGATTGAAGCTACTGACTGAATGAAAGGAGCTGGCATCTCACTCTCTTTGAATCTTCTTTATCATGCTAAGAGGAGCAGGAAAAATCAAAAAATTTCAGAATTGCACCTTGCAATGCGGAGAAATTACTGTTTGTGCATTTACAATATTCATTGATTTTTGCCATTGAAAAACATGTTATTCATATACCAGAAATGTTTGAAGCTACTGACTGAATGAAAGGAGCTGGCACCTCACTCTCTTTGAATCTTCTTTATCATGCTAAGAGGAGCGGGAAAAAGCAAAAAATTTCAGAATTGCACCTTGCAATGCGGAGAAATTACTGTTTGTGCATTTACAATATTCATTGATTTTTGCCATTGAAAAACATCCAGAAATGATTGAAGGTACTGACTGAATGAAAGGAGCTGGCATCTCACTCTCTTTGAATCTTCTTTATCATGCTAAGAGGAGCAGGAAAAAGCAAAAAATTTCAGAATTGCACCTTGCAATGCGGAGAAATTACTGTTTGTGCATTTACAATATTCATTGATTTTTGCCATTGAAAAACGTCCAGAAATGATTGAAGCTACTGACTGAATGAAAGGAGCTGGCATCTCACTCTCTTTGAATCTTCTTTATCATGCTAAGAGGAGCAGGAAAAAGCAAAAAATTTCAGAATTGCACCTTGCAATGCGGAGAAATTACTGTTTGTGCATTTACAATATTCATTGATTTTTGCCATTGAAAAACGTCCAGAAATGATTGAAGCTACTGACTGAATGAAAGGAGCTGGCATCTCACTCTCTTTGAATCTTCTTTATCATGCTAAGAGGAGCAGGAAAAAGCAAAAAATTTCAGAATTGCACCTTGCAATGCGGAGTAATTACTGTTTGTGCATTTACAGTATTCATTGATTTTTGCCATTGAAAAACGTCCAGAAATGATTGAAGCTACTGACTGAATGAAAGGAGCTGGCATCTCACTCTCTTTGAATCTTCTTTATCATGCTAAGAGGAGCAGGAAAAATCAAAAAATTTCAGAATTGCACCTTGCAATGCGGAGAAATTACTGTTTGTGCATTTACAATATTCATTGATTTTTGCCATTGAAAAACATGTTATTCATATACCAGAAATGTTTGAAGCTACTGACTGAATGAAAGGAGCTGGCACCTCACTCTCTTTGAATCTTCTTTATCATGCTAAGAGGAGCGGGAAAAAGCAAAAAATTTCAGAATTGCACCTTGCAATGCGGAGAAATTACTGTTTGTGCATTTACAATATTCATTGATTTTTGCAATTGAAAAACATCCAGAAATGATTGAAGGTACTGACTGAATGAAAGGAGCTGGCATCTCACTCTCTTTGAATCTTCTTTATCATGCTAAGAGGAGCAGGAAAAAGCAAAAAATTTCAGAATTGCACCTTGCAATGCGGAGAAATTACTGTTTGTGCATTTACAATATTCATTGATTTTTGCCATTGAAAAACGTCCAGAAATGATTGAAGCTACTGACTGAATGAAAGGAGCTGGCATCTCACTCTCTTTGAATCATCTTTATCATGCTAAGAGGAGCAGGAAAAAACAAAAAATTTCAGAATTGCACCTTGCAATGCGGAGAAATTACAGTTTGTGCATTTACAATATTCATTGATTTTTGCCATTGAAAAACATCCAGAAATGATTGAAGCTACTGACTGAATGAAAGGAGCTGGCATCTCACTCTCTTTGAATATTCTTTATCATGCTAAGAGGAGCAGGAAAAAGCAAAAAATTTCAGAATTGCACCTTGCAATGCGGAGAAATTACTGTTTGTGCATTTACAATATTCATTGATTTTTGCCATTGAAAAACATCATGTTATTCATATACCAGAAATGTTTGAAGCTACTGACTGAATGAAAGGAGCTGGCATCTCACTCTCTTTGAATCTTCTTTATCATGCTAAGAGGAGCAGGAAAAAGCAAAAAATTTCAGAATTGCACCTTGCAATGCGGAGAAATTACTGTTTGTGCATTTACAATATTCATTGATTTTTGCCATTGAAAAACATCATGTTATTCATATACCAGAAATGTTTGAAGCTACTGACTGAATGAAATGAGCAGGCATCTCACTCTCTTTGAATCTTCTTTATCATGCTAAGAGGAGCAGGAAAAAGCAAAAAATTTCAGAATTGCACCTTGCAATGTGGAGAAATTACTGTTTGTGCATTTACAATATTCATTGATTTTTACCATTGAAAAACATCCAGAAATGATTGAAGCTACTGACTGAATGAAAGTAGCTGGCATCTCACTCTCTTTGAATCTTCTTTATCATGCTAAGAGGAGCAGGAAAAAGCAAAAAATTTCAGAATTGCACCTTGCAATGCAGAGAAATTACTGTTTGTGCATTTACAATATTCATTGATTTTTGCCATTGAAAAACATCATGTTATTCATATACCAGAAATGTTTGAAGCTACTGACTGAATGAAAGGAGCTGGCATCTCACTCTCTTTGAATCTTCTTTATCATGCTAAGAGGAGCAGGAAAAAGCAAAAAATTTCAGAATTGCACCTTGCAATGTGGAGAAATTACTGTTTGTGCATTTACAATATTCATTGATTTTTACCATTGAAAAACATCCAGAAATGATTGAAGCTACTGACTGAATGAAAGTAGCTGGCATCTCACTCTCTTTGTATCTTCTTTATCATGCTAAGAGGAGCAGGAAAAAGCAAAAAATTTCAGACTTGCACCTTGCAATGCGGAGAAATTACTGTTTGTGCATTTACAATATTCATTGATTTTTGCCATTGAAAAACATCATGTTATTCATATACCAGAAATGTTTGAAGCTACTGACTGAATGAAAGGAGCTGGCATCTCACTCTCTTTGAATCTTCTTTATCATGCTAAGAGGAGCAGGAAAAAGCAAAAAATTTCAGAATTGCACCTTGCAATGCGGAGAAATTACTGTTTGTGCATTTACAATATTCATTGATTTTTGCCATTGAAAAACGTCCAGAAATGATTGAAGCTACTGACTGAATGAAAGGAGCTGGCATCTCACTCTCTTTGAATCTTCTTTATCATGCTAAGAGGAGCAGGAAAAAGCAAAAAATTTCAGAATTGCACCTTGCAATGCGGAGAAATTACTGTTTGTGCATTTACAATATTCATTGATTTTTGCCATTGAAAAACGTCCAGAAATGATTGAAGCTACTGACTGAATGAAAGGAGCTGGCATCTCACTCTCTTTGAATCTTCTTTATCATGCTAAGAGGAGCAGGAAAAAGCAAAAAATTTCAGAATTGCACCTTGCAATGCGGAGAAATTACTGTTTGTGCATTTACAATATTCATTGATTTTTGCCATTGAAAAACATCATGTTATTCATACACCAGAAATGATTGAAGATACTGACTGAATGAAAGGAGCTGGCATCTCACTCTCTTTTAATCTTCTTTATCATGCTAAGAGGAGCAGGAAAAAGCAAAAAATTTCAGAATTGCACCTTGCAATGCGGAGAAATTACTGTTTGTGCATTTACAATATTCATTGATTTTTGCCATTGAAAAACGTCCAGAAATGATTGAAGCTACTGACTGAATGAAAGGAACTGGCATCTCACTCTCTTTGAATCTTCTTTATCATGCTAAGAGGAGCAGGAAAAAGCAAAAAATTTCAGAATTGCACCTTGCAATGCGGAGAAATTACTGTTTGTGCATTTACAAAATTCATTGATTTTTGCCATTGAAAAACATCATGTTATTCATATACCAGAAATGTTTGAAGTTACTGACTGAATGAAAGGAGCTGACATCTCACTCTCTTTGAATCTTCTTTATCATGCTAAGAGGAGCAGGAAAAAGCAAAAAATTTCAGAATTGCACCTTGCAATGCGGAGAAATTACTGTTTGTGCATTTACAATATTCATTGATTTTTGCCATTGAAAAACATCCAGAAATGATTGAAGCTACTGACTGAATGAAAGGAGCTGGCATCTCACTCTCTTTGAATCTTCTTTATCATGCTAAGAGGAGCAGGAAAAAGCAAAAAATTTCAGAATTGCACCTTGCAATGCGGAGAAATTACTGTTTGTGCATTTACAATATTCATTGATTTTTGCCATTGAAAAACATCATGTTATTCATATACCAGAAATGTTTGAAGCTACTGACTGAATGAAAGGAGCTGGCATCTCACTCTCTTTGAATCTTCTTTATCATGCTAAGAGGAGCAGGAAAAAGCAAAAAATTTCAGAATTGCACCTTGCAATGTGGAGAAATTACTGTTTGTGCATTTACAATATTCATTGATTTTTACCATTGAAAAAGGTCCAGAAATGATTGAAGCTACTGACTGAATGAAAGTAGCTGGCATCTCACTCTCTTTGAATCTTCTTTATCATGCTAAGAGGAGCAGGAAAAAGCAAAAAATTTCAGACTTGCACCTTGCAATGAGGAGAAATTACTGTTTGTGCATTTACAATATTCATTGATTTTTGCCATTGAAAAACATCATGTTATTCATATACCAGAAATGTTTGAAGCTACTGACTGAATGAAAGGAGCTGGCATCTCACTCTCTTTGAATCTTCTTTATCATGCTAAGAGGAGCAGGAAAAAGCAAAAAATTTCAGAATCGCACCTTGCAATGCGGAGAAATTACTGTTTGTGCATTTACAATTTTCATTGATTTTTGCCATTGAAAAACGACCAGAAATGATTGAAGGTACTGACTGAATGAAAGGAGCTGGCATCTCACTCTCTTTGAATCTTCTTTATCATGCTAAGAGGAGCAGGAAAAAGCAAAAAATTTCAGAATTGCACCTTGCAATGCGGAGAAATTACTGTTTGTGCATTTACAATATTCATTGATTTTTGCCATTGAAAAACGTCCAGAAATGATTGAAGCTACTGACTGAATGAAAGGAGCTGGCATCTCACTCTCTTTGAATCTTCTTTATCATGCTAAGAGGAGCAGGAAAAAGCAAAAAATTTCAGAATTGCACCTTGCAATGCGGAGAAATTACAGTTTGTGCATTTACAATATTCATTGATTTTTGCCATTGAAAAACATCCAGAAATGATTGAAGCTACTGACTGAATGAAAGGAGCTGGCATCTCACTCTCTTTGAATCTTCTTTATCATGCTAAGAGGAGCAGGAAAAAGCAAAAAATTTCAGAATTGCACCTTGCAATGCGGAGAAATTACTGTTTGTGCATTTACAATATTCATTGATTTTTGCCATTGAAAAACATCATGTTATTCATATACCAGAAATGTTTGAAGCTACTGACTGAATGAAAGGAGCTGGCATCTCACTCTCTTTGAATCTTCTTTATCATGCTAAGAGGAGCAGGAAAAAGCAAAAAATTTCAGAATTGCACCTTGCAATGCGAAGAAATTACTGTTTGTGCATTTACAATATTCATTGATTTTTGCCATTGAAAAACATGTTATTCATATACCAGAAATGTTTGAAGCTACTGACTGAATGAAAGGAGCTGGCACCTCACTCTCTTTGAATCTTTATCATGCTAAGAGGAGCGGGAAAAAGCAAAAAATTTCAGAATTGCACCTTGCAATGCGGAGAAATTACTGTTTGTGCATTTACAATATTCATTGATTTTTGCCATTGAAAAACGTCCAGAAATGATTGAAGGTACTGACTGAATGAAAGGAGCTGGCATCTCACTCTCTTTGAATCTTCTTTATCATGCTAAGAGGAGCAGGAAAAAGCAAAAAATTTCAGAATTGCACCTTGCAATGCGGAGAAATTACTGTTTGTGCATTTACAATATTCATTGATTTTTGCCATTGAAAAACGTCCAGAAATGATTGAAGCTACTGACTGAATGAAAGGAGCTGGCATCTCACTCTCTTTGAATCTTCTTTATTATGCTAAGAGGAGCAGGAAAAAGCAAAAAATTTCAGAATTGCACCTTGCAATGCGGAGAAATTACAGTTTGTGCATTTACAATATTCATTGATTTTTGCCATTGAAAAACATCCAGAAATGATTGAAGCTACTGACTGAATGAAAGGAGCTGGCATCTCACTCTCTTTGAATCTTCTTTATCATGCTAAGAGGAGCAGGAAAAAGCAAAAAATTTCAGAATTGCACCTTGCAATGCGGAGAAATTACTGTTTGTGCATTTACAATATTCATTGATTTTTGCCATTGAAAAACATCATGTTATTCATATACCAGAAATGTTTGAAGCTACTGACTGAATGAAAGGAGCTGGCATCTCACTCTCTTTGAATCTTCTTTATCATGCTAAGAGGAGCAAGAAAAAGCAAAAAATTTCAGAATTGCACCTTGCAATGTGGAGAAATTACTGTTTGTGCATTTACAATATTCATTGATTTTTACCATTGAAAAACGTCCAGAAATGATTGAAGCTACTGACTGAATGAAAGTAGCTGGCATCTCACTCTCTTTGAATCTTCTTTATCATGCTAAGAGGAGCAGGAAAAAGCAAAAAATTTCAGACTTGCACCTTGCAATGCGGAGAAATTACTGTTTGTGCATTTACAATATTCATTGATTTTTGCCATTGAAAAACATCATGTTATTCATATACCAGAAATGTTTGAAGCTACTGACTGAATGAAAGGAGCTGGCATCTCACTCTCTTTGAATCTTCTTTATCATGCTAAGAGGAGCAGGAAAAAGCAAAAAATTTCAGAATTGCACCTTGCAATGCGGAGAAATTACTGTTTGTGCATTTACAATATTCATTGATTTTTGCCATTGAAAAACGTCCAGAAATGATTGAAGCTACTGACTGAATGAAAGGAGCTGGCATCTCACTCTCTTTGAATCTTGTTTATCATGCTAAGAGGAGCAGGAAAAAGCAAAAAATTTCAGAATTGCACCTTGCAATGCGGAGAAATTACTGTTTGTGCATTTACAATATTCATTGATTTTTGCCATTGAAAAACATCCAGAAATGATTGAAGCTACTGACTGAATGAAAGGAGCTGGCATCTCACTCTCTTTGAATCTTCTTTATCATGCTAAGAGGAGCAGGAAAAAGCAAAAAATTTCAGAATTGCACCTTGCAATGCGGAGAAATTACTGTTTGTGCATTTACAATATTCATTGATTTTTGCCATTGAAAAACATCATGTTATTCATATACCAGAAATGTTTGAAGCTACTGACTGAATGAAAGGAGCTGGCATCTCACTCTCTTTGAATCTTCTTTATCATGCTAAGAGGAGCAGGAAAAAGCAAAAAATTTCATAATTGCACCTTGCAATGCGGAGAAATTACTGTTTGTGCATTTACAATATTCATTGATTTTTGCCATTGAAAAACGTCCAGAAATGATTGAAGCTACTGACTGAATGAAAGGAGCTGGAATCTCACTCTCTTTGAATCATGTTTATCATGCTAAGAGGAGCAGGAAAAAGCAAAAAATTTCAGAATTGCACCTTGCAATGCGGAGAAATTACTGTTTGTGCATTTACAATATTCATTGATTTTTGCCATTGAAAAACGTCCAGAAATTATTGAAGCTACTGACTGAATGAAAGGAGCTGGCATCTCACTCTCTTTGAATCTTCTTTATCATGCTAAGAGGAGCAGGAAAAAGCAAAAAATTTCAGAATTGCACCTTGCAATGCGGAGAAATTACTGTTTGTGCATTTACAATATTCATTGATTTTTGCCATTGAAAAACATCATGTTATTCATATACCAGAAATGATTGAAGCTACTGACTGAATGAAAGGAGCTGGCATCTCACTCTCTTTGAATCTTCTTTATCATGCTAAGAGGAGCAGGAAAAAGTAAAAAATTTCAGAATTGCACTATGCAATGCGGAGAAATTACTGTTTGTGCATTTATAATATTCAATGATTTTTGCCATTGAAAAACGTCCAGAAATGATTGAAGCTACTGACTGAACGAAAGGAGCTGGCATCTCACTCTCTTTGAATCTTCTTTATCATGCTAAGAGGAGCAGGAAAAAGCAAAAAATTTCAGAATTGCACCTTGCAATGCGGAGAAATTACTGTTTGTGCATTTACAATATTCATTGATTTTTGCCATTGAAAAACATCATGTTATTCATATACCAGAAATGTTTGAAGCTACTGACTGAATGAAAGGAGCTGGCATCTCACTCTCTTTGAATCTTCTTTATCATGCTAAGAGGAGCAGGAAAAAGCAAAAAATTTCAGAATTGCAACTTGCAATGCGGAGAAATTACTGTTTGTGCATTTACAATATTCATTGATTTTTGCCATTGAAAAACGTCCAGAAATGATTGAAGCTACTGACTGAATGATAGGAGCTGGCATCTCACTCTCTTTGAATCTACTTTATCATGCTAAGAGGAGCAGGTAAAAGCAAAAAATTTCAGAATTGCACCTTGCAATGCGGAGAAATTACTGTTTGTGCATTTACAATATTCATTGATTTTTGCCATTGAAAAACGTCCAGAAATGATTGAAGCTACTGACTGAATGAAAGGAGCTGGCATCTCACTCTCTTTGAATCTTGTTTATCATGCTAAGAGGAGCAGGAAAAAGCAAAAAATTTCAGAATTGCACCTTGCAATGCGGAGAAATTACTGTTTGTGCATTTGCAATATTCATTGATTTTTGCCATTGAAAAACGTCCAGAAATGATTGAAGCTACTGACTGAATGAAAGGAACTGGCATCTCACTCTCTTTGAATCTTCTTTATCATGCTAAGAGGAGCAGGAAAAAGCAAAAAATTTCAGAATTGCACCTTGCAATGCGGAGAAATTACTGTTTGTGCATTTACAATATTCATTGATTTTTGCCATTGAAAAACATCATGTTATTCATATACCAGAAATGATTGAAGCTACTGACTGAATGAAAGGAGCTGGCATCTCACTCTCTTTGAATCTTCTTTATCATGCTAAGAGGAGCAGGAAAAAGCAAAAAATTTCAGAATTGCACCTTGCAATGCGGAGAAATTACTGTGTGTGCATTTACAATATTCATTGATTTTTGCCATTGAAAAACATCATGTTATTCATATACCAGAAATGTTTGAAGCTACTGACTGAATGAAAGGAGCTGGCATCTCACTCTCTTTGAATCTTCTTTATCATGCTAAGAGGAGCAGGAAAAAGCAAAAAATTTCAGAATTGCACCTTGCAATGCGGAGAAATTACTGTTTGTGCATTTACAATATTCATTGATTTTTACCATTGAAAAACGTCCAGAAATGATTGAGGCTACTGACTGAACGAAAGGAGCTGGCATCTCACTCTCTTTGAATCTTCTTTAACATGCTAAGAGGAGCAGGAAAAAGCAAAAAATTTCAGAATTGCACCTTGCAATGCGGAGAAATTACTGTTTGTGCATTTACAATATTCATTGATTTTTGCCATTGAAAAACATCATGTTATTCATATACCAGAAATGTTTGAAGCTACTGACTGAATGAAAGGAGCTGGCATCTCACTCTCTTTGAATCTTCTTTATCATGCTAAGAGGAGCAGGAAAAAACAAAAAATTTCAGAATTGCACCTTGCAATGCGGAGAAATTACTGTTTGTGCATTTACAATATTCATTGATTTTTGCCATTGAAAAACATCATGTTATTCATATACCAGAAATGATTGAAGCTACTGACTGAATGAAAGGAGCTGGCATCTCACTCTCTTTGAATCTTCTTTATCATGCTAAGAGGAGCAGGAAAAAGTAAAAAATTTCAGAATTGCACCTTGCAATGCGGAGAAATTACTGTTTGTGCATTTACAATATTCAATGATTTTTGCCATTGAAAAAAGTCCAGAAATGATTGAAGCTACTGACTCAATGAAAGGAGCTGGCATCTCACTCTCTTTGAATCTTCTTTATCATGCTAAGAGGAGCAGGAAAAAGCAAAAAATTTCAGAATTGCACCTTGCAATGCGGAGAAATTACTGTTTGTGCATTTACAATATTCATTGATTTTTGCCATTGAAAAACATCATGTTATTCATATACCAGAAATGTTTGAAGCTACTGACTGAATGAAAGGAGCTGGCATCTCACTCTCTTTGAATCTTCTTTATCATGCTAAGAGGAGCAGGAAAAAGCAAAAAATTTCAGAATTGCAACTTGCAATGCGGAGAAATTACTGTTTGTGCATTTACAATATTCATTGATTTTTGCCATTGAAAAACGTCCAGAAATGATTGAAGCTACTGACTGAATGAAAGGAGCTGGCATCTCACTCTCTTTGAATCTACTTTATCATGCTAAGAGGAGCAGGTAAAAGCAAAAAATTTCAGAATTGCACCTTGCAATGCGGAGAAATTACTGTTTGTGCATTTACAATATTCATTGATTTTTGCCATTGAAAAACGTCCAGAAATGATTGAAGCTACTGACTGAATGAAAGGAGCTGGCATCTCACTCTCTTTGAATCTTGTTTATCATGCTAAGAGGAGCAGGAAAAAGCAAAAAATTTCAGAATTGCACCTTGCAATGCGGAGAAATTACTGTTTGTGCATTTGCAATATTCATTGATTTTTGCCATTGAAAAACGTCCAGAAATGATTGAAGCTACTGACTGAATGAAAGGAGCTGGCATCTCACTCTCTTTGAATCTTCTTTATCATGCTAAGAGGAGCAGGAAAAAGCAAAAAATTTCAGAATTGCACCTTGCAATGCGGAGAAATTACTGTTTGTGCATTTACAATATTCATTGATTTTTGCCATTGAAAAACATCATGTTATTCATATACCAGAAATGATTGAAGCTACTGACTGAATGAAAGGAGCTGGCATCTCACTCTCTTTGAATCTTCTTTATCATGCTAAGAGGAGCAGGAAAAAGCAAAAAATTTCAGAATTGCACCTTGCAATGCGGAGAAATTACTGTTTGTGCATTTACAATATTCATTGATTTTTGCCATTGAAAAACATCATGTTATTCATATACCAGAAATGTTTGAAGCTACTGACTGAATGAAAGGAGCTGGCATCTCACTCTCTTTGAATCTTCTTTATCATGCTAAGAGGAGCAGGAAAAAGCAAAAAATTTCAGAATTGCACCTTGCAATGCGGAGAAATTACTGTTTGTGCATTTACAATATTCATTGATTTTTACCATTGAAAAACGTCCAGAAATGATTGAGGCTACTGACTGAACGAAAGGAGCTGGCATCTCACTCTCTTTGAATCTTCTTTAACATGCTAAGAGGAGCAGGAAAAAGCAAAAAATTTCAGAATTGCACCTTGCAATGCGGAGAAATTACTGTTTGTGCATTTACAATATTCATTGATTTTTGCCATTGAAAAACATCATGTTATTCATATACCAGAAATGTTTGAAGCTACTGACTGAATGAAAGGAGCTGGCATCTCACTCTCTTTGAATCTTCTTTATCATGCTAAGAGGAGCAGGAAAAAACAAAAAATTTCAGAATTGCACCTTGCAATGCGGAGAAATTACTGTTTGTGCATTTACAATATTCATTGATTTTTGCCATTGAAAAACATCATGTTATTCATATACCAGAAATGATTGAAGCTACTGACTGAATGAAAGGAGCTGGCATCTCACTCTCTTTGAATCTTCTTTATCATGCTAAGAGGAGCAGGAAAAAGTAAAAAATTTCAGAATTGCACCTTGCAATGCGGAGAAATTACTGTTTGTGCATTTACAATATTCAATGATTTTTGCCATTGAAAAAAGTCCAGAAATGATTGAAGCTACTGACTCAATGAAAGGAGCTGGCATCTCACTCTCTTTGAATCTTCTTTATCATGCTAAGAGGAGCAGGAAAAAGCAAAAAATTTCAGAATTGCACCTTGCAATGCGGAGAAATTACTGTTTGTGCATTTACAATATTCATTGATTTTTGCCATTGAAAAACATCATGTTATTCATATACCAGAAATGTTTGAAGCTACTGACTGAATGAAAGGAGCTGGCATCTCACTCTCTTTGAATCTTCTTTATCATGCTAAGAGGAGCAGGAAAAAGCAAAAAATTTCAGAATTGCAACTTGCAATGCGGAGAAATTACTGTTTGTGCATTTACAATATTCATTGATTTTTGCCATTGAAAAACGTCCAGAAATGATTGAAGCTACTGACTGAATGAAAGGAGCTGGCATCTCACTCTCTTTGAATCTACTTTATCATGCTAAGAGGAGCAGGTAAAAGCAAAAAATTTCAGAATTGCACCTTGCAATGCGGAGAAATTACTGTTTGTGCATTTACAATATTCATTGATTTTTGCCATTGAAAAACGTCCAGAAATGATTGAAGCTACTGACTGAATGAAAGGAGCTGGCATCTCACTCTCTTTGAATCTTGTTTATCATGCTAAGAGGAGCAGGAAAAAGCAAAAAATTTCAGAATTGCACCTTGCAATGCGGAGAAATTACTGTTTGTGCATTTGCAATATTCATTGATTTTTGCCATTGAAAAACGTCCAGAAATGATTGAAGCTACTGACTGAATGAAAGGAGCTGGCATCTCACTCTCTTTGAATCTTCTTTATCATGCTAAGAGGAGCAGGAAAAAGCAAAAAATTTCAGAATTGCACCTTGCAATGCGGAGAAATTACTGTTTGTGCATTTACAATATTCATTGATTTTTGCCATTGAAAAACATCATGTTATTCATATACCAGAAATGATTGAAGCTACTGACTGAATGAAAGGAGCTGGCATCTCACTCTCTTTGAATCTTCTTTATCATGCTAAGAGGAGCAGGAAAAAGCAAAAAATTTCAGAATTGCACCTTGCAATGCGGAGAAATTACTGTTTGTGCATTTACAATATTCATTGATTTTTGCCATTGAAAAACATCATGTTATTCATATACCAGAAATGTTTGAAGCTACTGACTGAATGAAAGGAGCTGGCATCTCACTCTCTTTGAATCTTCTTTATCATGCTAAGAGGAGCAGGAAAAAGCAAAAAATTTCAGAATTGCACCTTGCAATGCGGAGAAATTACTGTTTGTGCATTTACAATATTCATTGATTTTTACCATTGAAAAACGTCCAGAAATGATTGAGGCTACTGACTGAACGAAAGGAGCTGGCATCTCACTCTCTTTGAATCTTCTTTAACATGCTAAGAGGAGCAGGAAAAAGCAAAAAATTTCAGAATTGCACCTTGCAATGCGGAGAAATTACTGTTTGTGCATTTACAATATTCATTGATTTTTGCCATTGAAAAACATCATGTTATTCATATACCAGAAATGTTTGAAGCTACTGACTGAATGAAAGGAGCTGGCATCTCACTCTCTTTGAATCTTCTTTATCATGCTAAGAGGAGCAGGAAAAAACAAAAAATTTCAGAATTGCACCTTGCAATGCGGAGAAATTACTGTTTGTGCATTTACAATATTCATTGATTTTTGCCATTGAAAAACATCATGTTATTCATATACCAGAAATGATTGAAGCTACTGACTGAATGAAAGGAGCTGGCATCTCACTCTCTTTGAATCTTCTTTATCATGCTAAGAGGAGCAGGAAAAAGTAAAAAATTTCAGAATTGCACCTTGCAATGCGGAGAAATTACTGTTTGTGCATTTACAATATTCAATGATTTTTGTCATTGAAAAAAGTCCAGAAATGATTGAAGCTACTGACTCAATGAAAGGAGCTGGCATCTCACTCTCTTTGAATCTTCTTTATCATGCTAAGAGGAGCAGGAAAAAGCAAAAAATTTCAGAATTGCACCTTGCAATGCGGAGAAATTACTGTTTGTGCATTTACAATATTCATTGATTTTTGCCATTGAAAAACATCATGTTATTCATATACCAGAAATGTTTGAAGCTTCTGACTGAATGAAAGGAGCTGGCATCTCACTCTCTTTGAATCTTCTTTATCATGCTAAGAGGAGCAGGAAAAAGCAAAAAATTTCAGAATTGCAACTTGCAATGCGGAGAAATTACTGTTTGTGCATTTACAATATTCATTGATTTTTGCCATTGAAAAACGTCCAGAAATGATTGAAGCTACTGACTGAATGAAAGGAGCTGGCATCTCACTCTCTTTGAATCTACTTTATCATGCTAAGAGGAGCAGGTAAAAGCAAAAAATTTCAGAATTGCACCTTGCAATGCGGAGAAATTACTGTTTGTGCATTTACAATATTCATTGATTTTTGCCATTGAAAAACGTCCAGAAATGATTGAAGCTACTGACTGAATGAAAGGAGCTGGCATCTCACTCTCTTTGAATCTTGTTTATCATGCTAAGAGGAGCAGGAAAAAGCAAAAAATTTCAGAATTGCACCTTGCAATGCGGAGAAATTACTGTTTGTGCATTTGCAATATTCATTGATTTTTGCCATTGAAAAACGTCCAGAAATGATTGAAGCTACTGACTGAATGAAAGGAGCTGGCATCTCACTCTCTTTGAATCTTCTTTATCATGCTAAGAGGAGCAGGAAAAAGCAAAAAATTTCAGAATTGCACCTTGCAATGCGGAGAAATTACTGTTTGTGCATTTACAATATTCATTGATTTTTGCCATTGAAAAACATCATGTTATTCATATACCAGAAATGATTGAAGCTACTGACTGAATGAAAGGAGCTGGCATCTCACTCTCTTTGAATCTTCTTTATCATGCTAAGAGGAGCAGGAAAAAGCAAAAAATTTCAGAATTGCACCTTGCAATGCGGAGAAATTACTGTTTGTGCATTTACAATATTCATTGATTTTTGCCATTGAAAAACATCATGTTATTCATATACCAGAAATGTTTGAAGCTACTGACTGAATGAAAGGAGCTGGCATCTCACTCTCTTTGAATCTTCTTTATCATGCTAAGAGGAGCAGGAAAAAGCAAAAAATTTCAGAATTGCACCTTGCAATGCGGAGAAATTACTGTTTGTGCATTTACAATATTCATTGATTTTTACCATTGAAAAACGTCCAGAAATGATTGAGGCTACTGACTGAACGAAATGAGCTGGCATCTCACTCTCTTTGAATCTTCTTTAACATGCTAAGAGGAGCAGGAAAAAGCAAAAAATTTCAGAATTGCACCTTGCAATGCGGAGAAATTACTGTTTGTGCATTTACAATATTCATTGATTTTTGCCATTGAAAAACATCATGTTATTCATATACCAGAAATGTTTGAAGCTACTGACTGAATGAAAGGAGCTGGCATCTCACTCTCTTTGAATCTTCTTTATCATGCTAAGAGGAGCAGGAAAAAACAAAAAATTTCAGAATTGCACCTTGCAATGCGGAGAAATTACTGTTTGTGCATTTACAATATTCATTGATTTTTGCCATTGAAAAACATCATGTTATTCATATACCAGAAATGATTGAAGCTACTGACTGAATGAAAGGAGCTGGCATCTCACTCTCTTTGAATCTTCTTTATCATGCTAAGAGGAGCAGGAAAAAGTAAAAAATTTCAGAATTGCACCTTGCAATGCGGAGAAATTACTGTTTGTGCATTTACAATATTCAATGATTTTTGCCATTGAAAAAAGTCCAGAAATGATTGAAGCTACTGACTCAATGAAAGGAGCTGGCATCTCACTCTCTTTGAATCTTCTTTATCATGCTAAGAGGAGCAGGAAAAAGCAAAAAATTTCAGAATTGCACCTTGCAATGCGGAGAAATTACTGTTTGTGCATTTACAATATTCATTGATTTTTGCCATTGAAAAACATCATGTTATTCATATACCAGAAATGTTTGAAGCTACTGACTGAATGAAAGGAGCTGGCATCTCACTCTCTTTGAATCTTCTTTATCATGCTAAGAGGAGCAGGAAAAAGCAAAAAATTTCAGAATTGCACCTTGCAATGCGGAGAAATTACTGTTTGTGCATTTACAATATTCATTGATTTTTGCCATTGAAAAACATCATGTTATTCATATACCAGAAATGTTTGAAGCTACTGACTGAATGAAAGGAGCTGGCATCTCACTCTCTTTGAATCTTCTTTATCATGCTAAGAGGAGCAGGAAAAAGCAAAAAATTTCAGAATTGCACCTTGCAATGCGGAGAAATTACTGTTTGTGCATTTACAATATTCATTGATTTTTGCCATTGAAAAACATGTTATTCATATACAAGAAATGTTTGAAGCTACTGACTGAATGAAAGGAGCTGGCATCTCACTCTCTTTGAATCTTCTTTATCATGCTAAGAGGAGCAGGAAAAAGCAAAAAATTTCAGAATTGCACCTTGCAATGCGGAGAAATTACAGTTTGTGCATTTACAATATTCATTGATTTTTGCCATTGAAAAACGTCCAGAAATGATTGAAGCTACTGACTGAATGAAAGGAGCTGGCATCTCACTCTCTTTGAATCTTCTTTATCATGCTAAGAGGAGCAGGAAAAAGCAAAAAATTTCAGAATTGCACCTTGCAATGCGGAGAAATTACTGTTTGTGCATTTACAATATTCATTGATTTTTGCCATTGAAAAACATCATGTTATTCATATACCAGAAATGTTTGAAGCTACTGACTGAATGAAAGGAGCTGGCATCTCACTCTCTTTGAATCTTCTTTATCATGCTAAGAGGAGCAGGAAAAAGCAAAAAATTTCAGAATTGCACCTTGCAATGCGGAGAAATTACTGTTTGTGCATTTACAATATTCATTGATTTTTGCCATTGAAAAACATCATGTTATTCATATACCAGAAATGTTTGAAGCTACTGACTGAATGAAAGGAGCTGGCATCTCACTCTCTTTGAATCTTCTTTATCATGCTAAGAGGAGCAGGAAAAAGCAAAAAATTTCAGAATTGCACCTTGCAATGCGGAGAAATTACTGTTTGTGCATTTACAATATTCATTGATTTTTGCCATTGAAAAACATGTTATTCATATACAAGAAATGTTTGAAGCTACTGACTGAATGAAAGGAGCTGGCATCTCACTCTCTTTGAATCTTCTTTATCATGCTAAGAGGAGCAGGAAAAAGCAAAAAATTTCAGAATTGCACCTTGCAATGCGGAGAAATTACAGTTTGTGCATTTACAATATTCATTGATTTTTGCCATTGAAAAACGTCCAGAAATGATTGAAGCTACTGACTGAATGAAAGGAGCTGGCATCTCACTCTCTTTGAATCTTCTTTATCATGCTAAGAGGAGCAGGAAAAAGCAAAAAATTTCAGAATTGCACCTTGCAATGCGGAGAAATTACTGTTTGTGCATTTACAATATTCATTGATTTTTGCCATTGAAAAACGTCCAGAAATGATTGAAGCTACTGACTGAATGAAAGGAGCTGGCATCTCACTCTCTTTGAATCTTCTTTATCATGCTAAGAGGAGCAGGAAAAAGCAAAAAATTTCAGAATTGCTCCTTGCAATGCGGAGAAATTACTGTTTGTGCATTTACAATATTCATTGATTTTTGCCATTGAAAAACATGTTATTCATATACCAGAAATGTTTGAAGCTACTGACTGAATGAAAGGAGCTGGCACCTCACTCTCTTTGAATCTTCTTTATCATGCTAAGAGGAGCAGGAAAAAGCAAAAAATTTCAGAATTGCACCTTGCAATGCGGAGAAATTACTGTTTGTGCATTTACAATATTCATTGATTTTTGCCATTTAAAAACGTCCAGAAATGATTGAAGCTACTGACTGAATGAAAGGAGCTGGCATCTCACTCTCTTTGAATCTTCTTTATCATGCTAAGAGGAGCAGGAAAAAGCAAAAAATTTCAGAATTGCACCTTGCAATGCGGAGAAATTACTGTTTGTGCATTTACAATATTCATTGATTTTTGCCATTGAAAAACGTTCAGAAATGATTGAAGCTACTGACTGAATGAAAGGAGCTGGCATCTCACTCTCTTTGAATCTTCTTTATCATGCTAAGAGGAGCAGGAAAAAGCAAAAAATTTCAGAATTGCGCCTTGCAATGCGGAGAAATTAGTGTTTGTGCATTTACAAAATTCATTGATTTTTGCCATTGAAAAACATCATGTTATTCATTTACCAGAAATGATTGAAGCTACTGACTGAATGAAAGGAGCTGGCATCTCACTCTCTTTGAAACTTCTTTATCATGCTAAGAGGAGCAGGAAAAAGCAAAAAATTTCAGAATTGCACCTTGCAATGCGGAGAAATTACTGTTTGTGCATTTACAATATTCATTGATTTTTGCCATTGAAAAACGTCCAGAAATGATTGAAGCTACTGACTGAATGAAAGGAGCTGGCATCTCACTCTCTTTGAATCTTCTTTATCATGCTAAGAGGAGCAGGAAAAAGCAAAAAATTTCAGAATTGCACCTTGCAATGCGGAGAAATTACTGTTTGTGCATTTACAATATTCATTGATTTTTACCATTGAAAAACGTCCAGAAATGATTGAAGCTACTGACTGAATGAAAGTAGCTGGCATCTCACTCTCTTTGAATCTTCTTTATCATGCTAAGAGGAGCAGGAAAAAGCAAAAAATTTCAGACTTGCACCTTGCAATGCGGAGAAATTACTGTTTGTGCATTTACAATATTCATTGATTTTTGCCATTGAAAAACATCATGTTATTCATATACCAGAAATGTTTGAAGCTACTGACTGAATGAAAGGAGCTGGCATCTCACTCTCTTTGAATCTTCTTTATCATGCTAAGAGGAGCAGGAAAAAGCAAAAAATTTCAGAATTACACCTTGCAATGCGGAGAAATTACTGTTTGTGCATTTACAATATTCATTGATTTTTGCCATTGAAAAACGTCCAGAAATGATTGAAGCTACTGACTGAATGAAAGGAGCTGGCATCTCACTCTCTTTGAATCTTCTTTATCATGCTAAGAGGAGCAGGAAAAAGCAAAAAATTTCAGAATTGCACCTTACAATGCGGAGAAATTACAGTTTGTGCATTTACAATATTCATTGATTTTTGCCATTGAAAAACGTCCAGAAATGATTGAAGCTACTGACTGAATGAAAGGAGCTGGCATCTCACTCTCTTTGAATCTTCTTTATCATGCTAAGAGGAGCAGGAAAAAGCAAAAAATTTCAGAATTGCACCTTGCAATGCGGAGAAATTACTGTTTGTGCATTTACAATATTCATTGATTTTTGCCATTGAAAAACGTCCAGAAATGATTGAAGCTACTGACTGAATGAAAGGAGCTGGCATCTCACTCTCTTTGAATCTTCTTTATCATGCTAAGAGGAGCAGGAAAAAGCAAAAAATTTCAGAATTGCACCTTGCAATGCGGAGAAATTACTGTTTGTGCATTTACAATATTCATTGATTTTTGCCATTGAAAAACATCATGTTATTCATATACCAGAAATGTTTGAAGCTACTGACTGAATGAAAGGAGCTGGCATCTCACTCTCTTTGAATCTTCTTTATCATGCTAAGAGGAGCAGGAAAAAGCAAAAAATTTCAGAATTGCACCTTGCAATGCGGAGAAATTACTGTTTGTGCAATTACAATATTCATTGATTTTTGCCATTGAAAAACGTCCAGAAATGATTGAAGCTACTGACTGAATGAAAGGAGCTGGCATCTCACTCTCTATGAATCTTCTTTATCATGCTAAGAGGAGCAGGAAAAGCAAAAAATTTCAGAATTGCACCTTGCAATGCGAAGAAATTACAGTTTGTGCATTTACAATATTCATTGACTTTTGCCATTGAAAAACATCCAGAAATGATTGAAGCTACTGACTGAATGAAAGGAGCTGGCATCTCACTCTCTTTGAATCTTCTTTATCATGCTAAGAGGAGCAGGAAAAAGCAAAAAATTTCAGAATTGCACCTTGCAATGCGGAGAAATTACTGTTTGTGCATTTACAATATTCATTGATTTTTGCCATTGAAAAACGTCCAGAAATGATTGAAGCTACTGACTGAATGAAAGGAGCTGGCATCTCACTCTCTTTGAATCTTCTTTATCATGCTAAGAGGAGCAGGAAAAAGCAAAAAATTTCAGAATTGCGCCTTGCAATGCGGAGAAATTACTGTTTGTGCATTTACAAAATTCATTGATTTTTGCCATTGAAAAACATCATGTTATTCATTTACCAGAAATGATTGAAGCTACTGACTGAATGAAAGGAGCTGGCATCTCACTCTCTTTGAATCTTCTTTATCATGCTAAGAGGAGCAGGAAAAAGCAAAACATTTCAGAATTGCACCTTGCAATGCGAAGAAATTACTGTTTGTGCATTTACAATATTCATTGATTTTTGCCATTGAAAAACGTCCAGAAATGATTGAAGCTACTGACTGAATGAAAGGAGCTGGCATCTCACTCTCTTTGAATCTTCTTTATCATGCTAAGAGGAGCAGGGAAAAGCAAAAAATTTCAGAATTGCACCTTGCAATGCGGAGAAATTACTGTTTCTGCATTTACAATATTCATTGATTTTTACCATTGAAAAACGTCCAGAAATGATTGAAGCTACTGACTGAATGAAAGTAGCTGGCATCTCACTCTCTTTGAATCTTCTTTATCATGCTAAGAGGAGCAGGAAAAAGCAAAAAATTTCAGACTTGCACCTTGCAATGCGGAGAACTTACTGTTTGTGCATTTACAATATTCATTGATTTTTGCCATTGAAAAACATCATGTTATTCATATACCAGAAATGTTTGAAGCTACTGACTGAATGAAAGGAGCTGGCATCTCACTCTCTTTGAATCTTCTTTATCATGCTAAGAGGAGCAGGAAAAAGCAAAAAATTTCAGAATTGCACCTTGCAATGCGGAGAAATTACTGTTTGTGCATTTACAATATTCATTGATTTTTGCCATTGAAAAACGTCCAGAAATGATTGAAGCTACTGACTGAATGAAAGGAGCTGGCATCTCACTCTCTTTGAATCTTCTTTATCATGCTAAGAGGAGCAGGAAAAAGCAAAAAATTTCAGAATTGCACCTTACAATGCGGAGAAATTACAGTTTGTGCATTTACAATATTCATTGATTTTTGCCATTGAAAAACGTCCAGAAATGATTGAAGCTACTGACTGAATGAAAGGAGCTGGCATCTCACTCTCTTTGAATCTTCTTTATCAAGTTAAGAGGAGCAGGAAAAAGCAAAAAATTTCAGAATTGCACCTTGCAATGCGGAGAAATTACTGTTTGTGCATTTACAATATTCATTGATTTTTGCCATTGAAAAACATGTTATTCATATACCAGAAATGTTTGAAGCTACTGACTGAATGAAAGGAGCTGGAACCTCACTCTCTTTGAATCTTCTTTATCATGCTAAGAGGAGCAGGAAAAAGCAAAAAATTTCAGAATTGCACCTTGCAATGCGGAGAAATTACTGTTTGTACATTTACAATATTCATTGATTTTTGCCATTGAAAAACGTCCAGAAATGATTGAAGCTACTGACTGAATGAAAGGAGCTGGCATCTCACTCACTTTGAATCTTCTTTATCATGCTAAGAGGAGCAGGAAAAAGCAAAAAATTTCAGAATTGCACCTTGCAATGCGGAGAAATTACTGTTTGTGCATTTACAATATTCATTGATTTTTGCCATTGAAAAACGTCCAGAAATGATTGAAGCTACTGACTGAATGAAAGGAGCTGGCATCTCACTCTCTTTGAATCTTCTTTATCATGCTAAGAGGAGCAGGAAAAAGCAAACAATTTCAGAATTGCGCCTTGCAATGCGGAGAAATTACTGTTTGTGCATTTACAAAATTCATTGATTTTTGCCATTGAAAAACATCATGTTATTCATTTACCAGAAATGATTGAAGCTACTGACTGAATGAAAGGAGCTGGCATCTCACTCTCTTTGAATCTTCTTTATCATGCTAAGAGGAGCAGGAAAAAGCAAAAAATTTCAGAATTGCACCTTGCAATGCGGAGAAATTACTGTTTGTGCATTTACAATATTCATTGATTTTTGCCATTGAAAAACGTCCAGAAATGATTGAAGCTACTGACTGAATGAAAGGAGCTGGCATCTCACTCTCTTTGAATCTTCTTTATCATGCTAAGAGGAGCGGGAAAAAGCAAAAAATTTCAGAATTGCACCTTGCAATGCGGAGAAATTACTGTTTGTGCATTTACAATATTCATTGATTTTTACCATTGAAAAACGTCCAGAAATGATTGAAGCTACTGACTGAATGAAAGTAGCTGGCATCTCACTCTCTTTGAATCTTCTTTATCATGCTAAGAGGAGCAGGAAAAAGCAAAAAATTTCAGACTTGCACCTTGCAATGCGGAGAAATTACTGTTTGTGCATTTACAATATTGATTGATTTTTGCCATTGAAAAACATCATGTTATTCATATACCAGAAATGTTTGAAGCTACTGACTGAATGAAAGGAGCTGGCATCTCACTCTCTTTGAATCTTCTTTATCATGCTAAGAGGAGCAGGAAAAAGCAAAAAATTTCAGAATTGCACCTTGCAATGCGGAGAAATTACTGTTTGTGCATTTACAATATTCATTGATTTTTGCCATTGAAAAACGTCCAGAAATGATTGAAGCTACTGACTGAATGAAAGGAGCTGGCATCTCACTCTCTTTGAATCTTCTTTATCATGCTAAGAGGAGCAGGAAAAAGCAAAAAATTTCAGAATTGCACCTTGCAATGCGGAGAAATTACTGTTTGTGCATTTACAATATTCATTGATTTTTGCCATTGAAAAACGTCCAGAAATGATTGAAGCTACTGACTGAATGAAAGGAGCTGGCATCTCACTCTCTTTGAATCTTCTTTATCATGCTAAGAGGAGCAGGAAAAAGCAAAAAATTTCAGAATTGCACCTTGCAATGCGGAGAAATTACAGTTTGTGCATTTACAATATTCATTGATTTTTGCCATTGAAAAACGTCCAGAAATGATTGAAGCTACTGACTGAATGAAAGGAGCTGGCATCTCACTCTCTTTGAATCTTCTTTATCATGCTAAGAGGAGCAGGAAAAAGCAAAAAATTTCAGAATTGCTCCTTGCAATGCGGAGAAATTACTGTTTGTGCATTTACAATATTCATTGATTTTTGCCATTGAAAAACATGTTATTCATATACCAGAAATGTTTGAAGCTACTGACTGAATGAAAGGAGCTGGCACCTCACTCTCTTTGAATCTTCTTTATCATGCTAAGAGGAGCAGGAAAAAGCAAAAAATTTCAGAATTGCACCTTGCAATGCGGAGAAATTACTGTTTGTGCATTTACAATATTCATTGATTTTTGCCATTGAAAAACGTCCAGAAATGATTGAAGCTACTGACTGAATGAAAGGAGCTGGCATCTCACTCTCTTTGAATCTTCTTTATCATGCTAAGAGGAGCAGGAAAAAGCAAAAAATTTCAGAATTGCACCTTGCAATGCGGAGAAATTACTGTTTGTGCATTTACAATATTCATTGATTTTTGCCATTGAAAAACAACATGTTATTCATATACCAGAAATGATTGAAGCTACTGACTGAATGAAAGGAGCTGGCATCTCACTCTCTTTGAATCTTCTTTATCATGCTAAGAGGAGCAGGAAAATGTAAAAAATTTCAGAATTGCACCTTGCAATGCGGAGAAATTACTGTTTGTGCATTTACAATATTCATTGATTTTTGCCATTGAAAAACATGTTATTCATATACCAGAAATGTTTGAAGCTACTGACTGAATGAAAGGAGCTGGCACCTCACTCTCTTTGAATCTTCTTTATCATGCTAAGAGGAGCAGGAAAAAGCAAAAAATTTCAGAATTGCACCTTGCAATGCGGAGAAATTACTGTTTGTGCATTTACAATATTCATTGATTTTTGCCATTGAAAAACGTCCAGAAATGATTGAAGCTACTGACTGAATGAAAGGAGCTGGCATCTCACTCTCTTTGAATCTTCTTTATCATGCTAAGAGGAGCAGGAAAAAGCAAAAAATTTCAGAATTGCACCTTGCAATGCGGAGAAATTACTGTTTGTGCATTTACAATATTCATTGATTTTTGCCATTGAAAAACAACATGTTATTCATATACCAGAAATGATTGAAGCTACTGACTGAATGAAAGGAGCTGGCATCTCACTCTCTTTGAATCTTCTTTATCATGCTAAGAGGAGCAGGAAAATGTAAAAAATTTCAGAATTGCACCTTGCAATGCGGAGAAATTACTGTTTGTGCATTTACAATATTCAATGATTTTTGCCATTGAAAAACGTCCAGAAATGATTGAAGCTACTGACTGAACGAAAGGAGCTGGCATCTCACTCTCTTTGAATCTTCTTTATCATGCTAAGAGGAGCAGGAAAAAGCAAAAAATTTCAGAATTGCACCTTGCAATGCGGAGAAATTACTGTTTGTGCATTTACAATATTCATTGATTTTTGCCATTGAAAAACATCATGTTATTCATATACCAGAAATGTTTGAAGCTACTGACTGAATGAAAGGAGCTGGCATCTCACTCTCTTTGAATCTTCTTTATCATGCTAAGAGGAGCAGGAAAAAGCAAAAAATTTCAGAATTGCACCTTGCAATGCGGAGAAATTTCTGTTTGTGCATTTACAATATTCATTGATTTTTGCCATTGAAAAACGTCCAGAAATGATTGAAGCTACTGACTGAATGAAAGGAGCTGGCATCTCACTCTCTTTGAATCTTCTTTATCATGCTAAGGGGAGCAGGAAAAAGCAAAAAATTTCAGAATTGCACCTTGCAATGCGGAGAAATTACTGTTTGTGCATTTACAATATTCATTGATTTTTGCCATTGAAAAACGTCCAGAAATGATTGAAGCTACTGACTGAATGAAAGGAGCTGGCATCTCACTCTCTTTGAATCTTCTTTATCATGCTAAGAGGAGCAGGAAAAAGCAAAAAATTTCAGAATTGCACCTTACAATGCGGAGAAATTACAGTTTGTGCATTTACAATATTCATTGATTTTTGCCATTGAAAAACGTCCAGAAATGATTGAAGCTACTGACTGAATGAAAGGAGCTGGCATCTCACTCTCTTTGAATCTTCTTTATCATGCTAAGAGGAGCAGGAAAAAGCAAAAAATTTCAGAATTGCACCTTGCAATGCGGAGAAATTACTGTTTGTGCATTTACAATATTCATTGATTTTTGCCATTGAAAAACGTCCAGAAATGATTGAAGCTACTGACTGAATGAAAGGAGCTGGCATCTCACTCTCTTTGAATTTTCTTTATCATGCTAAGAGGAGCAGGAAAAAGCAAAAAATTTCAGAATTGCACCTTGCAATGCGGAGAAATTACAGTTTGTGCATTTACAATATTCATTGATTTTTGCCATTGAAAAACATGTTATTCATATACCAGAAATGTTTGAAGCTACTGACTGAATGAAAGGAGCTGGCACCACACTCTCTTTGAATCTTCTTTATCATGCTAAGAGGAGCAGGAAAAAGCAAAAAATTTTAGAATTGCACCTTGCAATGCGGAGAAATTACTGTTTGTGCATTTACAATATTCATTGATTTTTGCCATTGAAAAACATCATGTTATTCATGTACCAGAAATGTTTGAAGCTACTGACTGAATGAAAGGAGCTGGCACCTCACTCTCTTTGAATCTTCTTTATCATGCTAAGAGGAGCAGGAAAAAGCAAAAATTTCAGAATTGCACCTTGCAATGCGGAGAAATTACTGTTTGTGCATTTACAATATTCATTGATTTTTGCCATTGAAAAACGTCCAGAAATGATTGAAGCTACTGACTGAATGAAAGGAGATGGCATCTCACTCTCTTTGAATCTTCTTTATCATGCTAAGAGGAGCAGGAAAAAGCAAAAAATTTCAGAATTGCACCTTGCAATGCGGAGAAATTACTGTTTGTGCATTTACAATATTCATTGATTTTTGCCATTGAAAAACGTCCAGAAATGATTGAAGCTACTGACTGAATGAAAGGAGCTGGCATCTCACTCTCTTTGAATCTTCTTTATCATGCTAAGAGGAGCAGGAAAAAGCAAAAAATTTCAGAATTGCACCTTGCAATGCGGAGAAATTACTGTTTGTGCATTTACAATATTCATTGATTTTTGCCATTGAAAAACGTCCAGAAATGATTGAAGCTACTGACTGAATGAAAGGAGCTGGCATCTCAATCTCTTTGAATCTTCTTTATCATGCTAAGAGGAGCAGGAAAAAGCAAAAAATTTCAGAATTGCACCTTGCAATGCGGAGAAATAACTGTTTGTGCATTTACAATATTCATTGATTTTTGCCATTGAAAAACGTTATTCATATACCAGAAATGTTTGAAGCTACTGACTGAATGAAAGGAGCTGGCACCTCACTCTCTTTGAATCTTCTTTATCATGCTAAGAGGAGCAGGAATAAGCAAAAAATTTCAGAATTGCACCTTGCAATGCGGAAAAATTACTGTTTGTGCATTTACAATATTCATTGATTTTTGCCATTGAAAAACGTCCAGAAATGATTGAAGCTACTGACTGAATGAAAGGAGCTGGCATCTCACTCTCTTTGAATCTTCTTTATCATGCTAAGAGGAGCAGGAAAAAGCAAAAAATTTCAGAATTGCACCTTGCAATGCGGAGAAATTACTGTTTGTGCATTTACAATATTCATTGATTTTTGCCATTGAAAAACGTCCAGAAATGATTGAAGCTACTGACTGATTGAAAGGAGCTGGCATCTCACTCTCTTTGAATCTTCTTTATCATGCTAAGAGGAGCAGGAAAAAGCAAAAAATTTCAGAATTGCGCCTTGCAATGCGGAGAAATTACTGTTTGTGCATTTACAAAATTCATTGATTTTTGCCATTGAAAAACATCATGTTATTCATTTACCAGAAATGATTGAAGCTACTGACTGAATGTAAGGAGCTGGCATCTCACTCTCTTTGAATCTTCTTTATCATGCTAAGAGGAGCAGGAAAAAGCAAAAAATTTCAGAATTGCACCTTGCAATGCGGAGAAATTACTGTTTGTGCATTTACAATATTCATTGATTTTTGCCATTGAAAAACATCATGTTATTCATATACCAGAAATGTTTGAAGCTACTGATTGAATGAAAGGAGCTGGCATCTCACTCTCTTTGAATCTTCTTTATCATGCTAAGAGGAGCAGGAAAAAGCAAAAAATTTCAGAATTGCACCTTGCAATGCGGAGAAATTACTGTTTGTGCATTTACAATATTCATTGATTTTTGCCATTGAAAAACGTCCAGAAATGATTGAAGCTACTGACTGAATGAAAAGAGCTGGCATCTCACTCTCTTTGAATCTTCTTTATCATGCTAAGAGGAGCAGGAAAAAGCAAAAAATTTCAGAATTGCACCTTGCAATGCGGAGAAATTACAGTTTGTGCATTTACAATATTCATTGATTTTTGCCATTGAAAAACGTCCAGAAATGATTGAAGCTACTGACTGAATGAAAGGAGCTGGCATCTCACTCTCTTTGAATCTTCTTTATCATGCTAAGAGGAGCAGGAAAAAGCAAAAAATTTCAGAATTGCTCCTTGCAATGCGGAGAAATTACTGTTTGTGCATTTACAATATTCATTGATTTTTGCCATTGAAAAACATGTTATTCATATACCAGAAATGTTTGAAGCTACTGACTGAATGAAAGGAGCTGGCACCTCACTCTCTTTGAATCTTCTTTATCATGCTAAGAGGAGCAGGAGAAAGCAAAAATTTCAGAATTGCACCTTGCAATGCGGAGAAATTACTGTTTGTGCATTTACAATATTCATTGATTTTTGCCATTGAAAAACGTCCAGAAATGATTGAAGCTACTGACTGAATGAAAGGAGCTGGCATCTTACTCTCTTTGAATCTTCTTTATCATGCTAAGAGGAGCAGGAAAAAGCAAAAAATTTCAGAATTGCACCTTGCAATGCGGAGAAATTACTGTTTGTGCATTTACAATATTCATTGATTTTTGCCATTGAAAAACGTCCAGAAATGATTGAAGCTACTGACTGAATGAAAGGAGCTGGCATCTCACTCTCTTTGAATCTTCTTTATCATGCTAAGAGGAGCAGGAAAAAGCAAAAAATTTCAGAATTGCACCTTGCAATGCGGAGAAATTACTGTTTGTGCATTTACAATATTCATTGATTTTTGCCATTGAAAAACGTCCAGAAATGATTGAAGCTACTGACTGAATGAAAGGAGCTGGCATCTCACTCTCTTTGAATCTTCTTTATCATGCTAAGAGGAGCAGGAAAAAGCAAAAAATTTCAGAATTGCACCTTGCAATGCGGAGAAATAACTGTTTGTGCATTTACAATATTCATTGATTTTTGCCATTGAAAAACGTTATTCATATACCAGAAATGTTTGAAGCTACTGACTGAATGAAAGGAGCTGGCACCTCACTCTCTTTGAATCTTCTTTATCATGCTAAGAGGAGCAGGAATAAGCAAAAAATTTCAGAATTGCACCTTGCAATGCGGAAAAATTACTGTTTGTGCATTTACAATATTCATTGATTTTTGCCATTGAAAAACGTCCAGAAATGATTGAAGCTACTGACTGAATGAAAGGAGCTGGCATCTCACTCTCTTTGAATCTTCTTTATCATGCTAAGAGGAGCAGGAAAAAGCAAAAAATTTCAGAATTGCACCTTGCAATGCGGAGAAATTACTGTTTGTGCATTTACAATATTCATTGATTTTTGCCATTGAAAAACGTCCAGAAATGATTGAAGCTACTGACTGATTGAAAGGAGCTGGCATCCCACTCTCTTTGAATCTTCTTTATCATGCTAAGAGGAGCAGGAAAAAGCAAAAAATTTCAGAATTGCGCCTTGCAATGCGGAGAAATTACTGTTTGTGCATTTACAAAATTCATTGATTTTTGCCATTGAAAAACATCATGTTATTCATTTACCAGAAATGATTGAAGCTACTGACTGAATGTAAGGAGCTGGCATCTCACTCTCTTTGAATCTTCTTTATCATGCTAAGAGGAGCAGGAAAAAGGAAAAAATTTCAGAATTGCACCTTGCAATGCGGAGAAATTACTGTTTGTGCATTTACAATATTCGTTGATTTTTGCCATTGAAAAACGTCCAGAAATGATTGAAGCTACTGACTGAATGAAAGGAGCTGGCATCTCACTCTCTGAATCTTCTTTATCATGCTAAGAGGAGCAGGAAAAAGCAAAAAATTTCAGAATTGCACCTTGCAATGCGGAGAAATTACTGTTTGTGCATTTACAATATTCATTGATTTTTGCCATTGAAAAACATCATGTTATTCATATACCAGAAATGATTGAAGCTACTGACTGAATGAAAGGAGCTGGCATCTCACTCTCTTTGAATCTTCTTTATCATGCTAAGAGGAGCAGGAAAAAGTAAAAAATTTCAGAATTGCACCTTGCAATGCGGAGAAATTACTGTTTGTGCATTTACAATATTCAATGATTTTTGCCATTGAAAAACGTCCAGAAATGATTGAAGCTACTGACTGAACGAAAGGAGCTGGCATCTCACTCTCTTTGAATCTTCTTTATCATGCTAAGAGGAGCAGGAAAAAGCAAAAAATTTCAGAATTGCACCTTGCAATGCGGAGAAATTACTGTTTGTGCATTTACAATATTCATTGATTTTTGCCATTGAAAAACATCATGTTATTCATATACCAGAAATGTTTGAAGCTACTGACTGAATGAAAGGAGCTGGCATCTCACTCTCTTTGAATCTTTTTTATCATGCTAAGAGGAGCAGGAAAAAGCAAAAAATTTCAGAATTGCACCTTGCAATGCGGAGAAATTACTGTTTGTGCATTTACAATATTCATTGATTTTTGCCATTGAAAAACGTCCAGAAATGATTGAAGCTACTGACTGAATGAAAGGAGCTGGCATCTCACTCTCTTTGAAACTTCTTTATCATGCTAAGAGGAGCAGGAAAAAGCAAAAAATTTCAGAATTGCACCTTGCAATGCGGAGAAATTACTGTTTGCGCATTTACAATATTCATTGATTTTTGCCATTGAAAAACGTCCAGAAATGATTGAAGCTACTGACTGAATGAAAGGAGCTGGCATCTCACTCTCTTTGAAGCTTCTTTATCATGCTAAGAGGAGCAGGAAAAAGCAAAAAATTTCAGAATTGCACCTTGCAATGCGGAGAAATTACTGTTTGTGCATTTACAATATTCATTGATTTTTGCCATTGAAAAACATCATGTTATTCATATACCAGAAATGATTGAAGCTACTGACTGAATGAAAGGAGCTGGCATCTCACTCTCTTTGAATCTTCTTTATCATGCTAAGAGGAGCAGGAAAAAGCAAAAAATTTCAGAATTGCACCTTGCAATGCGGAGAAATTACTGTTTGTGCATTTACAATATTCATTGATTTTTGCAATTGAAAAACGTCCAGAAATGATTGAAGCTACTGACTGAATGAAAGGAGCTGGCTTCTCACTCTCTTTGAATCTTCTTTATCATGCTAAGAGGAGCAGGAAAAAGCAAAAAATTTCAGAATTGCACCTTGCAATGCGGAGAAATTACTGTTTGTGCATTTACAATATTCATTGATTTTTGCCATTGAAAAACGTCCAGAAATGATTGAAGCTACTGACTGAATGAAAGGAGCTGGCATCTCACTCTCTTTGAATCTTGTTTATCATGCTAAGAGGAGCAGGAAAAGCAAAAAATTTCAGAATTGCACCTTGCAATGCGGAGAAATTACTGTTTGTGCATTTAGAATATTCATTGATTTTTGCCATTGAAAAACGTCCAGAAATGATTGAAGCTACTGACTGAATGAAAGGAGCTGGCATCTCACTCTCTTTGAATCTTCTTTATCATGCTAAGAGGAGCAGGAAAAAGCAAAAAATCTCAGAATTGCACCTTGCAATGCGGAGAAATTACTGTTTGTGCATTTACAATATTCATTGATTTTTGCCATTGAAAAACATCATGTTATTCATATACCAGAAATGATTGAAGCTACTGACTGAATGAAAGGAGCTGGCATCTCACTCTCTTTGAATCTTCTTTATCATGCTAAGAGGAGCAGGAAAAAGTAAAAAATTTCAGAATTGCACCTTGCAATGCGGAGAAATTACTGTTTGTGCATTTACAATATTCAATGATTTTTGCCATTGAAAAACGTCCAGAAATGATTGAAGCTACTGACTGAATGAAAGGAGCTGGCATCTCACTCTCTTTGAATCTTCTTTATCATGCTAAGAGGAGCAGGAAAAAGCAAAAAATTTCAGAATTGCACCTTGCAATGCGGAGAAATTACTGTTTGTGCATTTACAATATTCATTGATTTTTGCAATTGAAAAACGTCCAGAAATGATTGAAGCTACTGACTGAATGAAAGGAGCTGGCTTCTCACTCTCTTTGAATCTTCTTTATCATGCTAAGAGGAGCAGGAAAAAGCAAAAAATTTCAGAATTGCACCTTGCAATGCGGAGAAATTACTGTTTGTGCATTTACAATATTCATTGATTTTTGCCATTGAAAAACGTCCAGAAATGATTGAAGCTACTGACTGAATGAAAGGAGCTGGCATCTCACTCTCTTTGAATCTTGTTTATCATGCTAAGAGGAGCAGGAAAAGCAAAAAATTTCAGAATTGCACCTTGCAATGCGGACAAATTACTGTTTGTGCATTTAGAATATTCATTGATTTTTGCCATTGAAAAACGTCCAGAAATGATTGAAGCTACTGACTGAATGAAAGGAGCTGGCATCTCACTCTCTTTGAATCTTCTTTATCATGCTAAGAGGAGCAGGAAAAAGCAAAAAATCTCAGAATTGCACCTTGCAATGCGGAGAAATTACTGTTTGTGCATTTACAATATTCATTGATTTTTGCCATTGAAAAACATCATGTTATTCATATACCAGAAATGATTGAAGCTACTGACTGAATGAAAGGAGCTGGCATCTCACTCTCTTTGAATCTTCTTTATCATGCTAAGAGGAGCAGGAAAAAGTAAAAAATTTCAGAATTGCACCTTGCAATGCGGAGAAATTACTGTTTGTGCATTTACAATATTCAATGATTTTTGCCATTGAAAAACGTCCAGAAATGATTGAAGCTACTGACTGAATGAAAGGAGCTGGCATCTCACTCTCTTTGAATCTTCTTTATCATGCTAAGAGGAGCAGGATAAAGCAAAAAATTTCAGAATTGCACCTTGCAATGCGGAGAAATTACTGTTTGTGCATTTACAATATTCATTGATTTTTGCCATTGAAAAACATCATGTTATTCATATACCAGAAATGTTTGAAGCTACTGACTGAATGAAAGGAGCTGGCATCTCACTCTCCTTGAATCTTCTTTATCATGCTAAGAGGAGCAGGAAAAAGCAAAAAATTTCAGAATTGCACCTTGCAATGCGGAGAAATTACTGTTTGTGCATTTACAATATTCATTGATTTTTGCCATTGAAAAACATCATGTTATTCATATACCAGAAATGTTTGAAGCTACTGACTGAATGAAAGGAGCTGGCATCTCACTCTCTTTGAATCTTCTTTATCATGCTAAGAGGAGCAGGAAAAAGCAAAAAATTTCAGAATTGCACCTTGCAATGCGGAGAAATTACTGTTTGTGCATTTACAATATTCATTGATTTTTGCCATTGAAAAACATCACGTTATTCATATACCAGAAATGATTGAAGCTACTGACTGAATGAAAGGAGCTGGCATCTCACTCTCTTTGAATCTTTTTTATCATGCTAAGAGGAGCAGGAAAAAGCAAAAAATTTCAGAATTGCACCTTGCAATGCGGAGAAATTACTGTTTGTGCATTTACAATATTCATTGATTTTTGCCATTGAAAAACATCATGTTATTCATATACCAGAAATGATTGAAGCTACTGACTGAATGAAAGGAGCTGGCATCTCACTCTCTTTGAATCTTCTTTATCATGCTAAGAGGAGCAGGAAAAAGCAAAAAATTTCAGAATTGCACCTTGCAATGCGGAGAAATTACTGTTTGTGCATTTACAATATTCATTGATTTTTGCCATTGAAAAACATCATGTTATTCATATACCAGAAATGATTGAAGCTACGGACTGAATGAAAGGAGCTGGCATCTCACTCTCTTTGAATCTTCTTTATCATGCTAAGAGGAGCAGGAAAAAGCAAAAAATTTCAGAATTGCACCTTGCAATGCGGAGAAATTACTGTTTGTGCATTTACAATATTCGTTGATTTTTGCCATTGAAAAACGTCCAGAAATGATTGAAGCTACTGACTGAATGAAAGGAGCTGGCATCTCACTCTCTTTGAATCTTCTTTATCATGCTAAGAGGAGCAGGAAAAAGCAAAAAATTTCAGAATTGCACCTTGCAATGCGGAGAAATTACTGTTTGTGCATTTACAATATTCATTGATTTTTGCCATTGAAAAACATCATGTTATTCATATACCAGAAATGATTGAAGCTACTGACTGAATGAAAGGAGCTGGCATCTCACTCTCTTTGAATCTTCTTTATCATGCTAAGAGGAGCAGGAAAAAGTAAAAAATTTCAGAATTGCACCTTGCAATGCGGAGAAATTACTGTTTGTGCATTTACAATATTCAATGATTTTTGCCATTGAAAAACGTCCAGAAATGATTGAAGCTACTGACTGAACGAAAGGAGCTGGCGTCTCACTCTCTTTGAATCTTCTTTATCATGCTAAGAGGAGCAGGAAAAAGCAAAAAATTTCAGAATTGCACCTTGCAATGCGGAGAAATTACTGTTTGTGCATTTACAATATTCATTGATTTTTGCCATTGAAAAACATCATGTTATTCATATACCAGAAATGATTGAAGCTACTGACTGAATGAAAGGAGCTGGCATCTCACTCTCTTTGAATCTTCTTTATCATGCTAAGAGGAGCAGGAAAAAGTAAAAAATTTCAGAATTGCACCTTGCAATGCGGAGAAATTACTGTTTGTGCATTTACAATATTCAATGATTTTTGCCATTGAAAAACGTCCAGAAATGATTGAAGCTACTGACTGAACGAAAAGAGCTGGCGTCTCACTCTCTTTGAATCTTCTTTATCATGCTAAGAGGAGCAGGAAAAAGCAAAAAATTTCAGAATTGCACCTTGCAATGCGGAGAAATTACTGTTTGTGCATTTACAATATTCATTGATTTTTGCCATTGAAAAACATCATGTTATTCATATACCAGAAATGTTTGAAGCTACTGACTGAATGAAAGGAGCTGGCATCTCACTCTCTTTGAATCTTTTTTATCATGCTAAGAGGAGCAGGAAAAAGCAAAAAATGTCAGAATTGCACCTTGCAATGCGGAGAAATTACTGTTTGTGCATTTACAATATTCATTGATTTTTGCCATTGAAAAACGTCCAGAAATGATTGAAGCTACTGACTGAATGAAAGGAGCTGGCATCTCACTCTCTTTGAATCTTCTTTATCATGCTAAGAGGAGCAGGAAAAAGCAAAAAATTTCAGAATTGCACCTTGCAATGCGGAGAAATTACTGTTTGTGCATTTACAATATTCATTGATTTTTGCCATTGAAAAACGTCCAGAAATGATTGAAGCTACTGACTGAATGAAAGGAGCTGGCATCTCACTCTCTTTGAATCTTCTTTATCATGCTAAGAGGAGCAGTAAAAAGCAAAAAATTTCAGAATTGCACCTTGCAATGCGGAGAAATTACTGTTTGTGCATTTACAATATTCATTGATTTTTGCCATTGAAAAACATCATGTTATTCATATACCAGAAATGATTGAAGCTACTGACTGAATGAAAGGAGCTGGCATCTCACTCTCTTTGAATCTTCTTTATCATGATAAGAGGAGCAGGAAAAAGCAAAAAATTTCAGAATTGCACCTTGCAATGCAGAGAAATTACTGTTTGTGCATTTACAATATTCATTGATTTTTGCAATTGAAAAACGTCCAGAAATGATTGAAGCTACTGACTGAATGAAAGGAGCTGGCTTCTCACTCTCTTTGAATCTTCTTTATCATGCTAAGAGGAGCAGGAAAAAGCAAAAAATTTCAGAATTGCACCTTGCAATGCGGAGAAATTACTGTTTGTGCATTTACAATATTCATTGATTTTTGCCATTGAAAAACGTCCAGAAATGATTGAAGCTACTGACTGAATGAAAGGAGCTGGCATCTCACTCTCTTTGAATCTTGTTTATCATGCTAAGAGGAGCAGGAAAAAGCAAAAAATTTCAGAATTGCACCTTGCAATGCGGAGAAATTACTGTTTGTGCATTTAGAATATTCATTGATTTTTGCCATTGAAAAACGTCCAGAAATGATTGAAGCTACTGACTGAATGAAAGGAGCTGGCATCTCACTCTCTTTGAATCTTCTTTATCATGCTAAGAGGAGCAGGAAAAAGCAAAAAATCTCAGAATTGCACCTTGCAATGCGGAGAAATTACTGTTTGTGCATTTACAATATTCATTGATTTTTGCCATTGAAAAACATCATGTTATTCATATACCAGAAATGATTGAAGCTACTGACTGAATGAAAGGAGCTGGCATCTCACTCTCTTTGAATCTTCTTTATCATGCTAAGAGGAGCAGGAAAAAGTAAAAAATTTGAGAATTGCACCTTGCAATGCGGAGAAATTACTGTTTGTGCATTTACAATATTCAATGATTTTTGCCATTGAAAAACGTCCAGAAATGATTGAAGCTACTGACTGAATGAAAGGAGCTGGCATCTCACTCTCTTTGAATCTTCTTTATCATGCTAAGAGGAGCAGGATAAAGCAAAAAATTTCAGAATTGCACCTTGCAATGCGGAGAAATTACTGTTTGTGCATTTACAATATTCATTGATTTTTGCCATTGAAAAACATCATGTTATTCATATACCAGAAATGTTTGAAGCTACTGACTGAATGAAAGGAGCTGGCATCTCACTCTCCTTGAATCTTCTTTATCATGCTAAGAGGAGCAGGAAAAAGCAAAAAATTTCAGAATTGCACCTTGCAATGCGGAGAAATTACTGTTTGTGCATTTACAATATTCATTGATTTTTGCCATTGAAAAACATCATGTTATTCATATACCAGAAATGTTTGAAGCTACTGACTGAATGAAAGGAGCTGGCATCTCACTCTCTTTGAATCTTCTTTATCATGCTAAGACGAGCAGGAAAAAGCAAAAAATTTCAGAATTGCACCTTGCAATGTGGAGATATTACTGTTTGTGCATTTACAATATTCATTGATTTTTGCCATTGAAAAACATGTTTTTCATATACCAGAAATGTTTGAAGCTACTGACTGAATGAAAGGAGCTGGCATCTCACTCTCTTTGAATCTTCTTTATCATGCTAGGATTAACAGGAAAAAGCAAAAAATTTCAGAATTGCACCTTGCAATGTGGAGATATTACTGTTTGTGCATTTACAATATTCATTGATTTTTGCCATTGAAAAACATGTTTTTCATATACCAGAAATGTTTGAAGCTACTGACTGAATGAAATTTTTTGCTTTTTCCTGCTCCTCTTAGCATGATAAAGAAGATTCAAAGAGAGTGAGATGCCAGCTCCTTTCATTCAGTCAGTAGCTTCAATCATTTCTGGTATATGAATAACATGATGTTTTTCAATGGCAAAAATCAATGAATATTGTAAATGCACAAACAGTAATTTCTCCGCATTGCAAGGTGCAATTCTGAAATTTTTTGCTTTTTCCTGCTCCTCTTAGCATGATAAAGAAGATTCAAAGAGAGTGAGATGCCAGCTCCTTTCATTCAGTCAGTAGCTTCAATCATTTCTGGACGTTTTTCAATGGCAAAAATCAATGAATATTGTAAATGCACAAACAGTAATTTCTCCGCATTGCAAGATGCAATTCTGAAATTTTTTGCTTTTTCCTGCTCCTCTTAGCATGATAAAGAAGATTCAAAGAGAGTGAGATGCCAGCTCCTTTCATTCAGTCAGTAGCTTCAGTCATTTCTGGACGTTTTTCAATGCAAAAATCAATGAATATTGTAAATGCACAAACAGTAATTTCTCCGCATTGCAAGGTGCAATTCTGAAATTTTTTGCTTTTTCCTGCTCCTCTTAGCATGATAAAGAAGATTCAAAGAGAGTGAGATGCCAGCTCCTTTCATTCAGTCAGTAGCTTCAATCATTTCTGGTATATGAATAACATGATGTTTTTCAATGGCAAAAATCAATGAATATTGTAAATGCACAAACAGTAATTTCTCCGCATTGCAAGGTGCAATTCTGAAATTTTTTGCTTTTTCCTGCTCCTCTTAGCATGATAAAGAAGATTCAAAGAGAGTGAGATGCCAGCTCCTTTCATTCAGTCAGTAGCTTCAATCATTTCTGGATGTTTTTCAATGGCAAAAATCAATGAATATTATAAATGCACAAACAGTAATTTCTCCGCATTGCAACGTGCAATTCTGAAATTTCTTGCATTTTCCTGCTCCTCTTAGCATGATAAAGAAGATTCAAAGAGAGTGAGATGCCAGCTCCTTTCATTCAGTCAGTAGCTTCAATCATTTCTGGACGTTTTTCAATGGCAAAAATCAATGAATATTGTAAATGCACAAACAGTAATTTCTCCGCATTGCAAGGTGCAATTCTGAAATTTTTAGCTTTTTCCTGCTCCTCTTAGCATGATAAAGAAGATTCAAAGAGAGTGAGGTGCCAGCTCCTTTCATTCAGTCAGTAGCTTCAAACATTTCTGGTATATGAATAACATGTTTTTCAATGGCAAAAATCAATGAATATTGTAAATGCACAAACAGTAATTTCTCCGCATTGCAAGGAGCAATTCTGAAATTTTTTGCTTTTTCCTGCTCCTCTTAGCATGATAAAGAAGATTCAAAGAGAGTGAGATGCCAGCTCCTTTCATTCAGTCAGTAGCTTCAATCATTTCTGGACGTTTTTCAATGGCAAAAATCAATGAATATTGTAAATGCACAAACTGTAATTTCTCCGCATTGCAAGGTGCAATTCTGAAATTTTTTGCTTTTTCCTGCTCCTCTTAGCATGATAAAGAAGATTCAAAGAGAGTGAGATGCCAGCTCCTTTCATTCAGTCAGTAGCTTCAAACATTTCTGGTATATGAATAACATGATGTTTTTCAATGGCAAAAATCAATGAATATTGTAAATGCACAAACAGTAATTTCTCCGCATTGCAAGGTGCAAGTCTGAAATTTTTTGCTTTTTCCTGCTCCTCTTAGCATGATAAAGAAGATTCAAAGAGAGTGAGATGCCAGCTACTTTCATTCAGTCAGTAGCTTCAATCATTTCTGGACGTTTTTCAATGGTAAAAATCAATGAATATTGTAAATGCACAAACAGTAATTTCTCCGCATTGCAAGGTGCAATTCTGAAATTTTTTGCTTTTTCCTGCTCCTCTTAGCATGATAAAGAAGATTCAAAGAGAGTGAGATGCCAGCTCCTTTCATTCAGTCAGTAGCTTCAATCATTTCTGGTAAATGAATAACATGATGTTTTTCAATGGCAAAAATCAATGAATTTTGTAAATGCACAAACAGTAATTTCTCCGCATTGCAAGGCGCAATTCTGAAATTGTTTGCTTTTTCCTGCTCCTCTTAGCATGATAAAGAAGATTCAAAGAGAGTGAGATGCCAGCTCCTTTCATTCAGTCAGTAGCTTCAATCATTTCTGGACGTTTTTCAATGACAAAAATCAATGAATATTGTAAATGCACAAACAGTAATTTCTCCGCATTGCAAGATGCAATTCTGAAATTTTTTGCTTTTTCCTGCTCCTCTTAGCATGATAAAAAAGATTCAAAGAGAGTGAGATGCCAGCTCCTTTCATTCAGTCAGTAGCTTCAATCATTTCTGGACGTTTTTCAATGGCAAAAATCAATGAATATTGTAAATGCACAAACAGTAATTTCTCCGCATTGCAAGGTGCAATTCTGAAATTTTTTGCTTTTTCCTGCTCCTCTTAGCATGATAAAGAAGATTCAAAGAGAGTGAGATGCCAGCTCCTTTCATTCAGTCAGTAGCTTCAAACATTTCTGGTATATGAATAACATGATGTTTTTCAATGGCAAAAATTAATGAATATTGTAAATGCACAAACAGTAATTTCTCCGCATTGCAAGGTGCAATTCTGAAATTTTTTGCTTTTTCCAGCTCCTCTTAGCATGATAAAGAAGATTCAAAGAGAGTGAGATGCCAGCTCCTTTCATTCAGTCAGTAGCTTCAATCATTTCTGGACGTTTTTCAATGGCAAAAATCAATGAATATTGTAAATGCACAAACAGTAATTTCTCCGCATTGCAAGGTGCAATTCTGAAATTTTTTGCTTTATCCTGCTCCTCTTAGCATGATAAAGAAGATTCAAAGAGAGTGAGGTGCCAGCTCCTTTCATTCAGTCAGTACCTTCAAACATTTCTGGTATATGAATAACATGTTTTTCAATGGCAAAAATCAATGAATATTGTAAATGCACAAACAGTAATTTCTCCGCATTGCAAGGTGCAATTCTGAAATTTTTTGCTTTTTCCTGCTCCTCTTAGCATGATAAAGAAAATTCAAAGAGAGTGAGATGCCAGCTCCTTTCATTCAGTCAGTAGCTTCAATCATTTCTGGACGTTTTTCAATGGCAAAAATCAATGAATATTGTAAATGCACAAACAGTAATTTCTCCGCATTGCAAGGTGCAATTCTGAAATTTTTTGCTTTTTCCTGCTCCACTTAGCATGATAAAGAAGATTCAAAGAGAGTGAGATGCCAGCTCCTTTCATTCAGTCAGTAGCTTCAATCATTTCTGGACGTTTTTCAATGGCAAAAATCAATGAATATTGTACATGCACAAACTGTAATTTCTCCGCATTGTAAGGTGCAATTCTGAAATTTTTTGCTTTTTCCTGCTCCTCTTAGCATGATAAAGAAGATTCAAAGAGAGTGAGATGCCAGCTCCTTTCATTCAGTCAGTAGCTTCAAACATTTCTGGTATATGAATAACATGATGTTTTTCAATGGCAAAAATCAATGAATATTGTAAATGCACAAACAGTAATTTCTCCGCATTGCAAGGTGCAATTCTGAAATTTTTTGCTTTTTCCTGCTCCTCTTAGCATGATAAAGAAGATTCAAAGAGAGTGAGATGCCAGCTCCTTTCATTCAGTCAGTAGCTTCAAACATTTCTGGTATATGAATAACATGATGTTTTTCAATGGCAAAAATCAATGAATATTGTAAATGCACAAACAGTAATTTCTCCGCATTGCAAGGTGCAAGTCTGAAATTTTTTGCTTTTTCCTGCTCCTCTTAGCATGATAAAGAAGATTCAAAGAGAGTGAGATGCCAGCTACTTTCATTCAGTCAGTAGCTTCAATCATTTCTGGACGTTTTTCAATGGTAAAAATCAATGAATATTGTAAATGCACAAACAGTAATTTCTCCGCATTGCAACGTGCAATTCTGAAATTTCTTGCATTTTCCTGCTCCTCTTAGCATGATAAAGAAGATTCAAAGAGAGTGAGATGCCAGCTCCTTTCATTCAGTCAGTAGCTTCAATCATTTCTGGACGTTTTTCAATGGCAAAAATCAATGAATATTGTAAATGCACAAACAGTAATTTCTCCGCATTGCAAGGTGCAATTCTGAAATTTTTAGCTTTTTCCTGCTCCTCTTAGCATGATAAAGAAGATTCAAAGAGAGTGAGGTTCCAGCTCCTTTCATTCAGTCAGTAGCTTCAAACATTTCTGGTATATGAATAACATGTTTTTCAATGGCAAAAATCAATGAATATTGTAAATGCACAAACAGTAATTTCTCCGCATTGCAAGGAGCAATTCTGAAATTTTTTGCTTTTTCCTGCTCCTCTTAGCATGATAAAGAAGATTCAAAGAGAGTGAGATGCCAGCTCCTTTCATTCAGTCAGTAGCTTCAATCATTTCTGGACGTTTTTCAATGGCAAAAATCAATGAATATTGTAAATGCACAAACTGTAATTTCTCCGCATTGCAAGGTGCAATTCTGAAATTTTTTGCTTTTTCCTGCTCCTCTTAGCATGATAAAGAAGATTCAAAGAGAGTGAGATGCCAGCTCCTTTCATTCAGTCAGTAGCTTCAATCATTTCTGGACGTTTTTCAATGGCAAAAATCAATGAATATTGTAAATGCACAAACAGTAATTTCTCCGCATTGCAAGGTGCAATTCTGAAATTTTTTGCTTTTTCCTGCTCCTCTTAGCATGATAAAGAAGATTCAAAGAGAGTGAGATGCCATCTCCTTTCATTCAGTCAGTAGCTTCAAACATTTCTGGTATATGAATAACATGATGTTTTTCAATGGCAAAAATCAATGAATATTGTAAATGCACAAACAGTAATTTCTCCGCATTGCAAGGTGCAAGTCTGAAATTTTTTGCTTTTTCCTGCTCCTCTTAGCATGATAAAGAAGATTCAAAGAGAGTGAGATGCCAGCTACTTTCATTCAGTCAGTAGCTTCAATCATTTCTGGACGTTTTTCAATGGTAAAAATCAATGAATATTGTAAATGCACAAACAGTAATTTCTCCGCATTGCAAGGTGCAATTCTGAAATTTTTTGCTTTTTCCTGCTCCTCTTAGCATGATAAAGAAGATTCAAAGAGAGTGAGATGCCAGCTCCTTTCATTCAGTCAGTAGCTTCAATCATTTCTGGTAAATGAATAACATGATGTTTTTCAATGGCAAAAATCAATGAATTTTGTAAATGCACAAACAGTAATTTCTCCGCATTGCAAGGCGCAATTCTGAAATTGTTTGCTTTTTCCTGCTCCTCTTAGCATGATAAAGAAGATTCAAAGAGAGTGAGATGCCAGCTCCTTTCATTCAGTCAGTAGCTTCAATCATTTCTGGATGTTTTTCAATGACAAAAATCAATGAATATTGTAAATGCACAAACAGTAATTTCTCCGCATTGCAAGATGCAATTCTGAAATTTTTTGCTTTTTCCTGCTCCTCTTAGCATGATAAAAAAGATTCAAAGAGAGTGAGATGCCAGCTCCTTTCATTCAGTCAGTAGCTTCAATCATTTCTGGACGTTTTTCAATGGCAAAAATCAATGAATATTGTAAATGCACAAACAGTAATTTCTCCGCATTGCAAGGTGCAATTCTGAAATTTTTTGCTTTTTCCTGCTCCTCTTAGCATGATAAAGAAGATTCAAAGAGAGTGAGATGCCAGCTCCTTTCATTCAGTCAGTAGCTTCAAACATTTCTGGTATATGAATAACATGATGTTTTTCAATGGCAAAAATTAATGAATATTGTAAATGCACAAACAGTAATTTCTCCGCATTGCAAGGTGCAATTCTGAAATTTTTTGCTTTTTCCAGCTCCTCTTAGCATGATAAAGAAGATTCAAAGAGAGTGAGATGCCAGCTCCTTTCATTCAGTCAGTAGCTTCAATCATTTCTGGACGTTTTTCAATGGCAAAAATCAATGAATATTGTAAATGCACAAACAGTAATTTCTCCGCATTGCAAGGTGCAATTCTGAAATTTTTTGCTTTATCCTGCTCCTCTTAGCATGATAAAGAAGATTCAAAGAGAGTGAGGTGCCAGCTCCTTTCATTCAGTCAGTAGCTTCAAACATTTCTGGTATATGAATAACATGTTTTTCAATGGCAAAAATCAATGAATATTGTAAATGCACAAACAGTAATTTCTCCGCATTGCAAGGTGCAATTCTGAAATTTTTTGCTTTTTCCTGCTCCTCTTAGCATGATAAAGAAAATTCAAAGAGAGTGAGATGCCAGCTCCTTTCATTCAGTCAGTAGCTTCAATCATTTCTGGACGTTTTTCAATGGCAAAAATCAATGAATATTGTAAATGCACAAACAGTAATTTCTCCGCATTGCAAGGTGCAATTCTGAAATTTTTTGCTTTTTCCTGCTCCACTTAGCATGGTAAAGAAGATTCAAAGAGAGTGAGATGCCAGCTCCTTTCATTCAGTCAGTAGCTTCAATCATTTCTGGACGTTTTTCAATGGCAAAAATCAATGAATATTGTAAATGCACAAACTGTAATTTCTCCGCATTGTAAGGTGCAATTCTGAAATTTTTTGCTTTTTCCTGCTCCTCTTAGCATGATAAAGAAGATTCAAAGAGAGTGAGATGCCAGCTCCTTTCATTCAGTCAGTAGCTTCAAACATTTCTGGTATATGAATAACATGATGTTTTTCAATGGCAAAAATCAATGAATATTGTAAATGCACAAACAGTAATTTCTCCGCATTGCAAGGTGCAATTCTGAAATTTTTTGCTTTTTCCTGCTCCTCTTAGCATGATAAAGAAGATTCAAAGAGAGTGAGATGCCAGCTCCTTTCATTCAGTCAGTAGCTTCAAACATTTCTGGTATATGAATAACATGATGTTTTTCAATGGCAAAAATCAATGAATATTGTAAATGCACAAACAGTAATTTCTCCGCATTGCAAGGTGCAAGTCTGAAATTTTTTGCTTTTTCCTGCTCCTCTTAGCATGATAAAGAAGATTCAAAGAGAGTGAGATGCCAGCTCCTTTCATTCAGTCAGTAGCTTCAATCATTTCTGGACGTTTTTCAATGGCAAAAATCAATGAATATTGTAAATGCACAAACTGTAATTTCTCCGCATTGTAAGGTGCAATTCTGAAATTTTTTGCTTTTTCCTGCTCCTCTTAGCATGATAAAGAAGATTCAAAGAGAGTGAGATGCCAGCTCCTTTCATTCAGTCAGTAGCTTCAATCATTTCTGGACGTTTTTCAATGGCAAAAATCAATGAATATTGTAAATGCACAAACAGTAATTTCTCCGCATTGCAAGGTGCAATTCTGAAATTTTTTGCTTTATCCTGCTCCTCTTAGCATGATAAAGAAGATTCAAAGAGAGTGAGGTGCCAGCTCCTTTCATTCAGTCAGTAGCTTCAAACATTTCTGGTATATGAATAACATGTTTTTCAATGGCAAAAATCAATGAATATTGTAAATGCACAAACAGTAATTTCTCCGCATTGCAAGGTGCAATTCTGAAATTTTTTGCTTTTTCCTGCTCCTCTTAGCATGATAAAGAAAATTCAAAGAGAGTGAGATGCCAGCTCCTTTCATTCAGTCAGTAGCTTCAATCATTTCTGGACGTTTTTCAATGGCAAAAATCAATGAATATTGTAAATGCACAAACAGTAATTTCTCCGCATTGCAAGGTGCAATTCTGAAATTTTTTGCTTTTTCCTGCTCCACTTAGCATGATAAAGAAGATTCAAAGAGAGTGAGATGCCAGCTCCTTTCATTCAGTCAGTAGCTTCAATCATTTCTGGACGTTTTTCAATGGCAAAAATCAATGAATATTGTAAATGCACAAACTGTAATTTCTCCGCATTGTAAGGTGCAATTCTGAAATTTTTTGCTTTTTCCTGCTCCTCTTAGCATGATAAAGAAGATTCAAAGAGAGTGAGATGCCAGCTCCTTTCATTCAGTCAGTAGCTTCAAACATTTCTGGTATATGAATAACATGATGTTTTTCAATGGCAAAAATCAATGAATATTGTAAATGCACAAACAGTAATTTCTCCGCATTGCAAGGTGCAATTCTGAAATTTTTTGCTTTTTCCTGCTCCTCTTAGCATGATAAAGAAGATTCAAAGAGAGTGAGATGCCAGCTCCTTTCATTCAGTCAGTAGCTTCAAACATTTCTGGTATATGAATAACATGATGTTTTTCAATGGCAAAAATCAATGAATATTGTAAATGCACAAACAGTAATTTCTCCGCATTGCAAGGTGCAAGTCTGAAATTTTTTGCTTTTTCCTGCTCCTCTTAGCATGATAAAGAAGATTCAAAGAGAGTGAGATGCCAGCTACTTTCATTCAGTCAGTAGCTTCAATCATTTCTGGACGTTTTTCAATGGTAAAAATCAATGAATATTGTAAATGCACAAACAGTAATTTCTCCGCATTGCAAGGTGCAATTCTGAAATTTTTTGCTTTTTCCCGCTCCTCTTAGCATGATAAAGAAGATTCAAAGAGAGTGAGATGCCAGCTCCTTTCATTCAGTCAGTAGCTTCAATCATTTCTGGACGTTTTTCAATGGCAAAAATCAATGAATATTGTAAATGCACAAACAGTAATTTCTCCGCATTGCAAGGTGCAATTCTGAAATTTTTTGCTTTTTCCTGCTCCTCTTAGCATGATAAAGAAGATTCAAAGAGAGTGAGATGCCAGCTCCTTTCATTCAGTCAGTAGCTTCAATCATTTCTGGTAAATGAATAACATGATGTTTTTCAATGGCAAAAATCAATGAATTTTGTAAATGCACAAACAGTAATTTCTCCGCATTGCAAGGCGCAATTCTGAAATTGTTTGCTTTTTCCTGCTCCTCTTAGCATGATAAAGAAGATTCAAAGAGAGTGAGATGCCAGCTCCTTTCATTCAGTCAGTAGCTTCAATCATTTCTGGACGTTTTTCAATGGCAAAAATCAATGAATATTGTAAATGCACAAACAGTAATTTCTCCGCATTGCAAGGTGCAATTCTGAAATTTTTTGCTTTTTCCTGCTCCTCTTAGCATGATAAAGAAGATTCAAAGTGAGTGAGATGCCAGCTCCTTTCATTCAGTCAGTAGCTTCAATCATTTCTGGACGTTTTTCAATGGCAAAAATCAATGAATATTGTAAATGTACAAACAGTAATTTCTCCGCATTGCAAGGTGCAATTCTGAAATTTTTTGCTTTTTCCTGCTCCTCTTAGCATGATAAAGAAGATTCAAAGAGAGTGAGGTTCCAGCTCCTTTCATTCAGTCAGTAGCTTCAAACATTTCTGGTATATGAATAACATGTTTTTCAATGGCAAAAATCAATGAATATTGTAAATGCACAAACAGTAATTTCTCCGCATTGCAAGGTGCAATTCTGAAATTTTTTGCTTTTTCCTGCTCCTCTTAACTTGATAAAGAAGATTCAAAGAGAGTGAGATGCCAGCTCCTTTCATTCAGTCAGTAGCTTCAATCATTTCTGGACGTTTTTCAATGGCAAAAATCAATGAATATTGTAAATGCACAAACTGTAATTTCTCCGCATTGTAAGGTGCAATTCTGAAATTTTTTGCTTTTTCCTGCTCCTCTTAGCATGATAAAGAAGATTCAAAGAGAGTGAGATGCCAGCTCCTTTCATTCAGTCAGTAGCTTCAAACATTTCTGGTATATGAATAACATGATGTTTCTCAATGGCAAAAATCAATGAATATTGTAAATGCACAAACAGTAATTTCTCCGCATTGCAAGGTGCAAGTCTGAAATTTTTTGCTTTTTCCTGCTCCTCTTAGCATGATAAAGAAGATTCAAAGAGAGTGAGATGCCAGCTACTTTCATTCAGTCAGTAGCTTCAATCATTTCTGGACGTTTTTCAATGGTAAAAATCAATGAATATTGTAAATGCACAAACAGTAATTTCTCCGCATTGCAAGGTGCAATTCTGAAATTTTTTGCTTTTTCCTGCTCCTCTTAGCATGATAAAGAAGATTCAAAGAGAGTGAGATGCCAGCTCCTTTCATTCAGTCAGTAGCTTCAATCATTTCTGGACGTTTTTCAATGGCAAAAATCAATGAATATTGTAAATGCACAAACAGTAATTTCTTCGCATTGCAAGGTGCAATTCTGAAATGTTTTGCTTTTTCCTGCTCCTCTTAGCATGATAAAGAAGATTCAAAGAGAGTGAGATGCCAGCTCCTTTCATTCAGTCAGTAGCTTCAATCATTTCTGGTAAATGAATAACATGATGTTTTTCAATGGCAAAAATCAATGAATTTTGTAAATGCACAAACAGTAATTTCTCCGCATTGCAAGGCGCAATTCTGAAGTTTTTTGCTTTTTCCTGCTCCTCTTAGCATGATAAAGAAGATTCAAAGAGAGTGAGATGCCAGCTCCTTTCATTCAGTCAGTAGCTTCAATCATTTCTGGACGTTTTTCAATGGCAAAAATCAATGAATATTGTAAATGCACAAACAATAATTTCTCCGCATTGCAAGGTGCAATTCTGAAATTTTTTGCTTTTTCCTGCTCCTCTTAGCATGATAAAGAAGATTCAAAGAGAGTGAGATGCCAGCTCCTTTCATTCAGTCAGTAGCTTCAATCATTTCTGGATGTTTTTCAATGGCAAAAGTCAATGAATATTGTAAATGCACAAACTGTAATTTCTTCGCATTGCAAGGTGCAATTCTGAAATTTTTTGCTTTTCCTGCTCCTCTTAGCATGATAAAGAAGATTCATAGAGAGTGAGATGCCAGCTCCTTTCATTCAGTCAGTAGCTTCAATCATTTCTGGACGTTTTTCAATGGCAAAAATCAATGAATATTGTAATTGCACAAACAGTAATTTCTCCGCATTGCAAGGTGCAATTCTGAAATTTTTTGCTTTTTCCTGCTCCTCTTAGCATGATAAAGAAGATTCAAAGAGAGTGAGATGCCACCTCCTTTCATTCAGTCAGTAGCTTCAAACATTTCTGGTATATGAATAACATGATGTTTTTCAATGGCAAAAATCAATGAATATTGTAAATGCACAAACAGTAATTTCTCCGCATTGCAAGGTGCAATTCTGAAATTTTTTGCTTTTTCCTGCTCCTCTTAGCATGATAAAGAAGATTCAAAGAGAGTGAGATGCCAGCTCCTTTCATTCAGTCAGTAGCTTCAATCATTTCTGGACGTTTTTCAATGGCAAAAATCAATGAATATTGTAAATGCACAAACAATAATTTCTCCGCATTGCAAGGTGCAATTCTGAAATTTTTTGCTTTTTCCTGCTCCTCTTAGCATGATAAAGAAGATTCAAAGAGAGTGAGATGCCAGCTCCTTTCATTCAGTCAGTAGCTTCAATCATTTCTGGACGTTTTTCAATGGCAAAAATCAATGAATATTGTAAATGCACAAACTGTAATTTCTCCGCATTGTAAGGTGCAATTCTGAAATTTTTTGCTTTTTCCTGCTCCTCTTAGCATGATAAAGAAGATTCAAAGAGAGTGAGATGCCAGCTCCTTTCATTCAGTCAGTAGCTTCAATCATTTCTGGACGTTTTTCAATGGCAAAAATCAATGAATATTGTAAATGCACAAACAGTAATTTCTCCGCATTGCAAGGTGCAATTCTGAAATTTTTTGCTTTTTCCTGCTCCTCTTAGCATGATAAAGAAGATTCAAAGAGAGTGAGATGCCAGCTCCTTTCATTCAGTCAGTAGCTTCAAACATTTCTGGTATATGAATAACATGATGTTTTTCAATGGCAAAAATCAATGAATATTGTAAATGCACAAACAGTAATTTCTCCGCATTGCAAGGTGCAAGTCTGAAATTTTTTGCTTTTTCCTGCTCCTCTTAGCATGATAAAGAAGATTCAAAGAGAGTGAGATGCCAGCTACTTTCATTCAGTCAGTAGCTTCAATCATTTCTGGACGTTTTTCAATGGTAAAAATCAATGAATATTGTAAATGCACAAACAGTAATTTCTCCGCATTGCAAGGTGCAATTCTGAAATTTTTTGCTTTTTCCTGCTCCTCTTAGCATGATAAAGAAGATTCAAAGAGAGTGAGATGCCAGCTCCTTTCATTCAGTCAGTAGCTTCAATCATTTCTGGACGTTTTTCAATGGCAAAAATCAATGAATATTGTAAATGCACAAACAGTAATTTCTCCGCATTGCAAGGTGCAATTCTGAAATTTTTTGCTTTTTCCTGCTCCTCTTAGCATGATAAAGAAGTTTCAAAGAGAGTGAGATGCCAGCTCCTTTCATTCAGTCAGTAGCTTCAATCATTTCTGGTAAATGAATAACATGATGTTTTTCAATGGCAAAAATCAATGAATTTTGTAAATGCACAAACACTAATTTCTCCGCATTGCAAGGCGCAATTCTGAAATTTTTTGCTTTTTCCTGCTCCTCTTAGCATGATAAAGAAGATTCAAAGAGAGTGAGATGCCAGCTCCTTTCATTCAGTCAGTAGCTTCAATCATTTCTGAACGTTTTTCAATGGCAAAAATCAATGAATATTGTAAATGCACAAACAGTAATTTCTCCGCATTGCAAGGTGCAATTCTGAAATTTTTTGCTTTTTCCTGCTCCTCTTAGCATGATAAAGAAGATTCAAAGAGAGTGAGATGCCAGCTCCTTTCATTCAGTCAGTAGCTTCAATCATTTCTGGACGTTTTTCAATGGCAAAAATCAATGAATATTGTAAATGCACAAACAGTAATTTCTCCGCATTGCAAGGTGCAATTCTGAAATTTTTTGCTTTTTCCTGCTCCTCTTAGCATGATAAAGAAGATTCAAAGAGAGTGAGGTGCCAGCTCCTTTCATTCAGTCAGTAGCTTCAAACATTTCTGGTATATGAATAACATGTTTTTCAATGGCAAAAATCAATGAATATTGTAAATGCACAAACAGTAATTTCTCCGCATTGCAAGGAGCAATTCTGAAATTTTTTGCTTTTTCCTGCTCCTCTTAGCATGATAAAGAAGATTCAAAGAGAGTGAGATGCCAGCTCCTTTCATTCAGTCAGTAGCTTCAATCATTTCTGGACGTTTTTCAATGGCAAAAAATCAATGAATATTGTAAATGCACAAACAGTAATTTCTCCGCATTGCAAGGTGCAATTCTGAAATTTTTTGCTTTTTCCTGCTCCTCTTAGCATGATAAAGAAGATTCAAAGAGAGTGAGATGCCAGCTCCTTTCATTCAGTCAGTAGCTTCAATCATTTCTGGACGTTTTTCAATGGCAAAAATCAATGAATATTGTAAATGCACAAACTGTAATTTCTCCGCATTGCAAGGTGCAATTCTGAAATTTTTTGCTTTTTCCTGCTCCTCTTAGCATGATAAAGAAGATTCAAAGAGAGTGAGATGCCAGCTCCTTTCATTCAGTCAGTAGCTTCAAACATTTCTGGTATATGAATAACATGTTTTTCAATGGCAAAAATCAATGAATATTGTAAATGCACAAACAGTAATTTCTCCGCATTGCAAGGTGCAATTCTGAAATTTTTTGCTTTTTCCTGCTCCTCTTAGCATGATAAAGAAGATTCAAAGAGAGTGAGATGCCAGCTCCTTTCATTCAGTCAGTAGCTTCAAACATTTCTGGTATATGAATAACATGATGTTTTTCAATGGCAAAAATCAATGAATATTGTAAATGCACAAACAGTAATTTCTCCGCATTGCAAGGTGCAATTCTAAAATTTTTTGCTTTTTCCTGCTCCTCTTAGCATGATAAAGAAGATTCAAAGAGAGTGAGATGCCAGCTCCTTTCATTCAGTCAGTAGCTTCAAACATTTCTGGTATATGAATAACATGATGTTTTTCAATGGCAAAAATCAATGAATATTGTAAATGCACAAACAGTAATTTCTCCGCATTGCAAGGTGCAATTCTGAAATTTTTTGCTTTTTCCTGCTCCTCTTAGCATGATAAAGAAGATTCAAAGAGAGTGAGATGCCAGCTCCTTTCATTGAGTCAGTAGCTTCAATCATTTCTGGACTTTTTTCAATGGCAAAAATCATTGAATATTGTAAATGCACAAACAGTAATTTCTCCGCATTGCAAGGTGCAATTCTGAAATTTTTTACTTATTCCTGCTCCTCTTAGCATGATAAAGAAGATTCAAAGAGAGTGAGATGCCAGCTCCTTTCATTCAGTCAGTAGCTTCAATCATTTCTGGTATATGAATAACATGATGTTTTTCAATGGCAAAAATCAATGAATATTGTAAATGCACAAACAGTAATTTCTCCGCATTGCAAGGTGCAATTCTGAAATTTTTTGTTTTTTCCTGCTCCTCTTAGCATGATAAAGAAGATTCAAAGAGAGTGAGATGCCAGCTCCTTTCATTCAGTCAGTAGCTTCAAACATTTCTGGTATATGAATAACATGATGTTTTTCAATGGCAAAAATCAATGAATATTGTAAATGCACAAACAGTAATTTCTCCGCATTGCAAGGTGCAATTCTGAAATTTTTTGCTTTTTGCTGCTCCTCTTAGCATGTTAAAGAAGATTCAAAGAGAGTGAGATGCCAGCTCCTTTCGTTCAGTCAGTAGCCTCAATCATTTCTGGACGTTTTTCAATGGTAAAAATCAATGAATATTGTAAATGCACAAACAGTAATTTCTCCGCATTGCAAGGTGCAATTCTGAAATTTTTTGCTTTTTCCTGCTCCTCTTAGCATGATAAAGAAGATTCAAAGAGAGTGAGATGCCAGCTCCTTTCATTCAGTCAGTAGCTTCAAACATTTCTGGTATATGAATAACATGATGTTTTTCAATGGCAAAAATCAATGAATATTGTAAATGCACAAACAGTAATTTCTCCGCATTGCAAGGTGCAATTCTGAAATTTTTTGCTTTTTCCTGCTCCTCTTAGCATGATAAAGAAGATTCAAAGAGAGTGAGATGCCAGCTCCTTTCATTCAGTCAGTAGCTTCAATCATTTCTGGTATATGAATAACATGATGTTTTTCAATGGCAAAAATCAATGAATATTGTAAATGCACAAACAGTAATTTCTCCGCATTGCAAGGTGCAATTCTGAAATGTTTTGCTTTTTCCTGCTCCTCTTAGCATGATAAAGAAGATTCAAAGAGAGTGAGATGCCAGCTCCTTTCATTCAGTCAGTAGCTTCAATCATTTCTGGACGTTTTTCAATGGCAAAAATCAATGAATATTGCAAATGCACAAACAGTAATTTCTCCGCATTGCAAGGTGCAATTCTGAAATTTTTTGCTTTTTCCTGCTCCTCTTAGCATGATAAACAAGATTCAAAGAGAGTGAGATGCCAGCTCCTTTCATTCAGTCAGTAGCTTCAATCATTTCTGGACGTTTTTCAATGGCAAAAATCAATGAATATTGTAAATGCACAAACAGTAATTTCTCCGCATTGCAAGGTGCAATTCTGAAATTTTTTGCTTTTACCTGCTCCTCTTAGCATGATAAAGAAGATTCAAAGAGAGTGAGATGCCAGCTCCTTTCATTCAGTCAGTAGCTTCAATCATTTCTGGACGTTTTTCAATGGCAAAAATCAATGAATATTGTAAATGCACAAACAGTAATTTCTCCGCATTGCAAGTTGCAATTCTGAAATTTTTTGCTTTTTCCTGCTCCTCTTAGCATGATAAAGAAGATTCAAAGAGAGTGAGATGCCAGCTCCTTTCATTCAGTCAGTAGCTTCAAACATTTCTGGTATATGAATAACATGATGTTTTTCAATGGCAAAAATCAATGAATATTGTAAATGCACAAACAGTAATTTCTCCGCATTGCAAGGTGCAATTCTGAAATTTTTTGCTTTTTCCTGCTCCTCTTAGCATGATAAAGAAGATTCAAAGAGAGTGAGATGCCAGCTCCTTTCGTTCAGTCAGTAGCTTCAATCATTTCTGGACGTTTTTCAATGGCAAAAATCATTGAATATTATAAATGCACAAACAGTAATTTCTCCGCATTGCATAGTGCAATTCTGAAATTTTTTACTTTTTCCTGCTCCTCTTAGCATGATAAAGAAGATTCAAAGAGAGTGAGATGCCAGCTCCTTTCATTCAGTCAGTAGCTTCAATCATTTCTGGTATATGAATAACATGATGTTTTTCAATGGCAAAAATCAATGAATATTGTAAATGCACAAACAGTAATTTCTCCGCATTGCAAGGTGCAATTCTGAAATTTTTTGCTTTTTCCTGCTCCTCTTAGCATGATAAAGAAGATTCAAAGAGAGTGAGATGCCAGCTCCTTTCATTCAGTCAGTAGCTTCAATAATTTCTGGACGTTTTTCAATGGCAAAAATCAATGAATATTGTAAATGCACAAACAGTAATTTCTCCGCATTGCAAGGTGCAATTCTGAAATTTTTTGCTTTTTCCTGCTCCTCTTAGCATGATAAACATGATTCAAAGAGAGTGAGATGCCAGCTCCTTTCATTCAGTCAGTAGCTTCAATCATTTCTGGACGTTTTTCAATGGCAAAAATCAATGAATATTGTAAATGCACAAACAGTAATTTCTCCGCATTGCAAGGTGCAATTCTGAAATTTTTTACTTTTTCCTGCTCCTCTTAGCATGATAAAGAAGATTCAAAGAGAGTGAGATGCCAGCTCCTTTCATTCAGTCAGTAGCTTCAATCATTTCTGGTATATGAATAACATGATGTTTTTCAATGGCAAAAATCAATGAATATTGTAAATGCACAAACAGTAATTTCTCCGCATTGCAAGGTGCAATTCTGAAATTTTTTGTTTTTTCCTGCTCCTCTTAGCATGATAAAGAAGATTCAAAGAGAGTGAGATGCCAGCTCCTTTCATTCAGTCAGTAGCTTCAAACATTTCTGGTATATGAATAACATGATGTTTTTCAATGGCAAAAATCAATGAATATTGTAAATGCACAAACAGTAATTTCTCCGCATTGCAAGGTGCAATTCTGAAATTTTTTGCTTTTTGCTGCTCCTCTTAGCATGTTAAAGAAGATTCAAAGAGAGTGAGATGCCAGCTCCTTTCGTTCAGTCAGTAGCCTCAATCATTTCTGGACGTTTTTCAATGGTAAAAATCAATGAATATTGTAAATGCACAAACAGTAATTTCTCCGCATTGCAAGGTGCAATTCTGAAATTTTTTGCTTTTTCCTGCTCCTCTTAGCATGATAAACATGATTCAAAGAGAGTGAGATGCCAGCTCCTTTCATTCAGTCAGTAGCTTCAATCATTTCTGGACGTTTTTCAATGGCAAAAATCAATGAATATTGTAAATGCACAAACAGTAATTTCTCCGCATTGCAAGGTGCAATTCTGAAATTTTTTACTTTTTCCTGCTCCTCTTAGCATGATAAAGAAGATTCAAAGAGAGTGAGATGCCAGCTCCTTTCATTCAGTCAGTAGCTTCAATCATTTCTGGTATATGAATAACATGATGTTTTTCAATGGCAAAAATCAATGAATATTGTAAATGCACAAACAGTAATTTCTCCGCATTGCAAGGTGCAATTCTGAAATTTTTTGTTTTTTCCTGCTCCTCTTAGCATGATAAAGAAGATTCAAAGAGAGTGAGATGCCAGCTCCTTTCATTCAGTCAGTAGCTTCAAACATTTCTGGTATATGAATAACATGATGTTTTTCAATGGCAAAAATCAATGAATATTGTAAATGCACAAACAGTAATTTCTCCGCATTGCAAGGTGCAATTCTGAAATTTTTTGCTTTTTGCTGCTCCTCTTAGCATGTTAAAGAAGATTCAAAGAGAGTGAGATGCCAGCTCCTTTCGTTCAGTCAGTAGCCTCAATCATTTCTGGACGTTTTTCAATGGTAAAAATCAATGAATATTGTAAATGCACAAACAGTAATTTCTCCGCATTGCAAGGTGCAATTCTGAAATTTTTTGCTTTTTCCTGCTCCTCTTAGCATGATAAAGAAGATTCAAAGAGAGTGAGATGCCAGCTCCTTTCATTCAGTCAGTAGCTTCAAACATTTCTGGTATATGAATAACATGATGTTTTTCAATGGCAAAAATCAATGAATATTGTAAATGCACAAACAGTAATTTCTCCGCATTGCAAGGTGCAATTCTGAAATTTTTTGCTTTTTCCTGCTCCTCTTAGCATGATAAAGAAGATTCAAAGAGAGTGAGATGCCAGCTCCTTTCATTCAGTCAGTAGCTTCAATCATTTCTGGTATATGAATAACATGATGTTTTTCAATGGCAAAAATCAATGAATATTGTAAATGCACAAACAGTAATTTCTCCGCATTGCAAGGTGCAATTCTGAAATGTTTTGCTTTTTCCTGCTCCTCTTAGCATGATAAAGAAGATTCAAAGAGAGTGAGATGCCAGCTCCTTTCATTCAGTCAGTAGCTTCAATCATTTCTGGACGTTTTTCAATGGCAAAAATCAATGAATATTGCAAATGCACAAACAGTAATTTCTCCGCATTGCAAGGTGCAATTCTGAAATTTTTTGCTTTTTCCTGCTCCTCTTAGCATGATAAACAAGATACAAAGAGAGTGAGATGCCAGCTCCTTTCATTCAGTCAGTAGCTTCAATCATTTCTGGACGTTTTTCAATGGCAAAAATCAATGAATATTGTAAATGCACAAACAGTAATTTCTCCGCATTGCAAGGTGCAATTCTGAAATTTTTTGCTTTTACCTGCTCCTCTTAGCATGATAAAGAAGATTCAAAGAGAGTGAGATGCCAGCTCCTTTCATTCAGTCAGTAGCTTCAATCATTTCTGGACGTTTTTCAATGGCAAAAATCAATGAATATTGTAAATGCACAAACAGTAATTTCTCCGCATTGCAAGTTGCAATTCTGAAATTTTTTGCTTTTTCCTGCTCCTCTTAGCATGATAAAGAAGATTCAAAGAGAGTGAGATGCCAGCTCCTTTCATTCAGTCAGTAGCTTCAAACATTTCTGGTATATGAATAACATGATGTTTTTCAATGGCAAAAATCAATGAATATTGTAAATGCACAAACAGTAATTTCTCCGCATTGCAAGGTGCAATTCTGAAATTTTTTGCTTTTTCCTGCTCCTCTTAGCATGATAAAGAAGATTCAAAGAGAGTGAGATGCCAGCTCCTTTCGTTCAGTCAGTAGCTTCAATCATTTCTGGACGTTTTTCAATGGCAAAAATCATTGAATATTATAAATGCACAAACAGTAATTTCTCCGCATTGCATAGTGCAATTCTGAAATTTTTTACTTTTTCCTGCTCCTCTTAGCATGATAAAGAAGATTCAAAGAGAGTGAGATGCCAGCTCCTTTCATTCAGTCAGTAGCTTCAATCATTTCTGGTATATGAATAACATGATGTTTTTCAATGGCAAAAATCAATGAATATTGTAAATGCACAAACAGTAATTTCTCCGCATTGCAAGGTGCAATTCTGAAATTTTTTGCTTTTTCCTGCTCCTCTTAGCATGATAAAGAAGATTCAAAGAGAGTGAGATGCCAGCTCCTTTCATTCAGTCAGTAGCTTCAATAATTTCTGGACGTTTTTCAATGGCAAAAATCAATGAATATTGTAAATGCACAAACAGTAATTTCTCCGCATTGCAAGGTGCAATTCTGAAATTTTTTGCTTTTTCCTGCTCCTCTTAGCATGATAAACATGATTCAAAGAGAGTGAGATGCCAGCTCCTTTCATTCAGTCAGTAGCTTCAATCATTTCTGGACGTTTTTCAATGGCAAAAATCAATGAATATTGTAAATGCACAAACTGTAATTTCTCCGCATTGCAAGGTGCAATTCTGAAATTTTTTGCTTTTTCCCACTCCTCTTAGCATGATAAAGATTCAAAGAGAGTGAGGTGCCAGCTCCTTTCATTCAGTCAGTAGCTTCAAACATTTCTGGTATATGAATAACATGTTTTTCAATGGCAAAAATCAATGAATATTGTAAATGCACAAACAGTAATTTCTCCGCATTGCAAGGTGCAATTCTGAAATTTTTTGCTTTTTCCTGCTCCTCTTAGCATGATAAAGAAGATTCAAAGAGAGTGAGATGCCAGCTCCTTTCATTCAGTCAGTAGCTTCAAACATTTCTGGTATATGAATAACATGATGTTTTTCAATGGCAAAAATCAATGAATATTGTAAATGCACAAACAGTAATTTCTCCGCATTGCAAGGTGCAATTCTGAAATTTTTTGCTTTTTCCTGCTCCTCTTAGCATGATAAAGAAGATTCAAAGAGAGTGAGATGCCAGCTCCTTTCATTCAGTCAGTAGCTTCAATCATTTCTGGATGTTTTTCAATGGCAAAAATCAATGAATATTGTAAATGCACAAACTGTAATTTCTCCGCATTGCAAGGTGCAATTCTGAAATTTTTTGCTTTTTCCTGCTCCTCTTAGCATGATAAAGAAGATTCAAAGAGAGTGAGATGCCAGCTCCTTTCATTCAGTCAGTAGCTTCAATCATTTCTGGACGTTTTTCAATGGCAAAAATCAATGAATATTGTAAATGCACAAACAGTAATTTCTCCGCATTGCAAGGTGCAATTCTGAAATTTTTTGCTTTTTCCTGCTCCTCTTAGCATGATAAAGAAGATTCAAAGAGAGTGAGATGCCAGCTCCTTTCATTCAGTCAGTACCTTCAATCATTTCTGGACGTTTTTCAATGGCAAAAATCAATGAAAATTGTAAATGCACAAACAGTAATTTCTCCGCATTGCAAGGTGCGATTCTGAAATTTTTTGCTTTTTCCTGCTCCTCTTAGCATGATAAAGAAGATTCAAAGAGAGTGAGATGCCAGCTCCTTTCATTCAGTCAGTAGCTTCAAACATTTCTGGTATATGAATAACATGATGTTTTTCAATGGCAAAAATCAATGAATATTGTAAATGCACAAACAGTAATTTCTCCGCATTGCAAGGTGCAATTCTGAAATTTTTTGCTTTTTCCTGCTCCTCTTAGCATGATAAAGAAGATTCAAAGAGAGTGAGATGCCAGCTCCTTTCATTCAGTCAGTAGCTTCAAACATTTCTGGTATATGAATAACATGATGTTTTTCAATGGCAAAAATCAATGAATATTGTAAATGCACAAACAGTAATTTCTCCGCATTGCAAGGTGCAATTCTGAAATTTTTTGCTTTTTCCTGCTCCTCTTAGCATGATAAAGAAGATTCAAAGAGAGTGAGATGCCAGCTCCTTTCATTCAGTCAGTAGCTTCAATCATTTCTGGATGTTTTTCAATGGCAAAAATCAATGAATATTGTAAATGCACAAACAGTAATTTCTCCGCATTGCAAGGTGCAATTCTGAAATTTTTTGCTTTTTCCTGCTCCTCTTAGCATGATAAAGAAGATTCAAAGAGAGTGAGATGTCAGCTCCTTTCATTCAGTCAGTAGCTTCAAACATTTCTGGTATATGAATAACATGATGTTTTTCAATGGCAAAAATCAATGAATTTTGTAAATGCACAAACAGTAATTTCTCCGCATTGCAAGGTGCAATTCTGAAATTTTTTGCTTTTTCCTGCTCCTCTTAGCATGATAAAGAAGATTCAAAGAGAGTGAGATGCCAGTTCCTTTCATTCAGTCAGTAGCTTCAATCATTTCTGGACGTTTTTCAATGGCAAAAATCAATGAATATTGTAAATGCACAAACAGTAATTTCTCCGCATTGCAAGGTGCAATTCTGAAATTTTTTACTTTTTCCTGCTCCTCTTAGCATGATAAAGAAGATTCAAAGAGAGTGAGATGCCAGCTCCTTTCATTCAGTCAGTAGCTTCAATCATTTCTGGTATATGAATAACATGATGTTTTTCAATGGCAAAAATCAATGAATATTGTAAATGCACAAACAGTAATTTCTCCGCATTGCAAGGTGCAATTCTGAAATTTTTTGTTTTTTCCTGCTCCTCTTAGCATGATAAAGAAGATTCAAAGAGAGTGAGATGCCAGCTCCTTTCATTCAGTCAGTAGCTTCAAACATTTCTGGTATATGAATAACATGATGTTTTTCAATGGCAAAAATCAATGAATATTGTAAATGCACAAACAGTAATTTCTCCGCATTGCAAGGTGCAATTCTGAAATTTTTTGCTTTTTGCTGCTCCTCTTAGCATGTTAAAGAAGATTCAAAGAGAGTGAGATGCCAGCTCCTTTCGTTCAGTCAGTAGCCTCAATCATTTCTGGACGTTTTTCAATGGTAAAAATCAATGAATATTGTAAATGCACAAACAGTAATTTCTCCGCATTGCAAGGTGCAATTCTGAAATTTTTTGCTTTTTCCTGCTCCTCTTAGCATGATAAACATGATTCAAAGAGAGTGAGATGCCAGCTCCTTTCATTCAGTCAGTAGCTTCAATCATTTCTGGACGTTTTTCAATGGCAAAAATCAATGAATATTGTAAATGCACAAACAGTAATTTCTCCGCATTGCAAGGTGCAATTCTGAAATTTTTTACTTTTTCCTGCTCCTCTTAGCATGATAAAGAAGATTCAAAGAGAGTGAGATGCCAGCTCCTTTCATTCAGTCAGTAGCTTCAATCATTTCTGGTATATGAATAACATGATGTTTTTCAATGGCAAAAATCAATGAATATTGTAAATGCACAAACAGTAATTTCTCCGCATTGCAAGGTGCAATTCTGAAATTTTTTGTTTTTTCCTGCTCCTCTTAGCATGATAAAGAAGATTCAAAGAGAGTGAGATGCCAGCTCCTTTCATTCAGTCAGTAGCTTCAAACATTTCTGGTATATGAATAACATGATGTTTTTCAATGGCAAAAATCAATGAATATTGTAAATGCACAAACAGTAATTTCTCCGCATTGCAAGGTGCAATTCTGAAATTTTTTGCTTTTTGCTGCTCCTCTTAGCATGTTAAAGAAGATTCAAAGAGAGTGAGATGCCAGCTCCTTTCGTTCAGTCAGTAGCCTCAATCATTTCTGGACGTTTTTCAATGGTAAAAATCAATGAATATTGTAAATGCACAAACAGTAATTTCTCCGCATTGCAAGGTGCAATTCTGAAATTTTTTGCTTTTTCCTGCTCCTCTTAGCATGATAAAGAAGATTCAAAGAGAGTGAGATGCCAGCTCCTTTCATTCAGTCAGTAGCTTCAAACATTTCTGGTATATGAATAACATGATGTTTTTCAATGGCAAAAATCAATGAATATTGTAAATGCACAAACAGTAATTTCTCCGCATTGCAAGGTGCAATTCTGAAATTTTTTGCTTTTTCCTGCTCCTCTTAGCATGATAAAGAAGATTCAAAGAGAGTGAGATGCCAGCTCCTTTCATTCAGTCAGTAGCTTCAATCATTTCTGGTATATGAATAACATGATGTTTTTCAATGGCAAAAATCAATGAATATTGTAAATGCACAAACAGTAATTTCTCCGCATTGCAAGGTGCAATTCTGAAATGTTTTGCTTTTTCCTGCTCCTCTTAGCATGATAAAGAAGATTCAAAGAGAGTGAGATGCCAGCTCCTTTCATTCAGTCAGTAGCTTCAATCATTTCTGGACGTTTTTCAATGGCAAAAATCAATGAATATTGCAAATGCACAAACAGTAATTTCTCCGCATTGCAAGGTGCAATTCTGAAATTTTTTGCTTTTTCCTGCTCCTCTTAGCATGATAAACAAGATTCAAAGAGAGTGAGATGCCAGCTCCTTTCATTCAGTCAGTAGCTTCAATCATTTCTGGACGTTTTTCAATGGCAAAAATCAATGAATATTGTAAATGCACAAACAGTAATTTCTCCGCATTGCAAGGTGCAATTCTGAAATTTTTTGCTTTTACCTGCTCCTCTTAGCATGATAAAGAAGATTCAAAGAGAGTGAGATGCCAGCTCCTTTCATTCAGTCAGTAGCTTCAATCATTTCTGGACGTTTTTCAATGGCAAAAATCAATGAATATTGTAAATGCACAAACAGTAATTTCTCCGCATTGCAAGTTGCAATTCTGAAATTTTTTGCTTTTTCCTGCTCCTCTTAGCATGATAAAGAAGATTCAAAGAGAGTGAGATGCCAGCTCCTTTCATTCAGTCAGTAGCTTCAAACATTTCTGGTATATGAATAACATGATGTTTTTCAATGGCAAAAATCAATGAATATTGTAAATGCACAAACAGTAATTTCTCCGCATTGCAAGGTGCAATTCTGAAATTTTTTGCTTTTTCCTGCTCCTCTTAGCATGATAAAGAAGATTCAAAGAGAGTGAGATGCCAGCTCCTTTCGTTCAGTCAGTAGCTTCAATCATTTCTGGACGTTTTTCAATGGCAAAAATCATTGAATATTATAAATGCACAAACAGTAATTTCTCCGCATTGCATAGTGCAATTCTGAAATTTTTTACTTTTTCCTGCTCCTCTTAGCATGATAAAGAAGATTCAAAGAGAGTGAGATGCCAGCTCCTTTCATTCAGTCAGTAGCTTCAATCATTTCTGGTATATGAATAACATGATGTTTTTCAATGGCAAAAATCAATGAATATTGTAAATGCACAAACAGTAATTTCTCCGCATTGCAAGGTGCAATTCTGAAATTTTTTGCTTTTTCCTGCTCCTCTTAGCATGATAAAGAAGATTCAAAGAGAGTGAGATGCCAGCTCCTTTCATTCAGTCAGTAGCTTCAATAATTTCTGGACGTTTTTCAATGGCAAAAATCAATGAATATTGTAAATGCACAAACAGTAATTTCTCCGCATTGCAAGGTGCAATTCTGAAATTTTTTGCTTTTTCCTGCTCCTCTTAGCATGATAAACATGATTCAAAGAGAGTGAGATGCCAGCTCCTTTCATTCAGTCAGTAGCTTCAATCATTTCTGGACGTTTTTCAATGGCAAAAATCAATGAATATTGTAAATGCACAAACTGTAATTTCTCCGCATTGCAAGGTGCAATTCTGAAATTTTTTGCTTTTTCCCACTCCTCTTAGCATGATAAAGATTCAAAGAGAGTGAGGTGCCAGCTCCTTTCATTCAGTCAGTAGCTTCAAACATTTCTGGTATATGAATAACATGTTTTTCAATGGCAAAAATCAATGAATATTGTAAATGCACAAACAGTAATTTCTCCGCATTGCAAGGTGCAATTCTGAAATTTTTTGCTTTTTCCTGCTCCTCTTAGCATGATAAAGAAGATTCAAAGAGAGTGAGATGCCAGCTCCTTTCATTCAGTCAGTAGCTTCAAACATTTCTGGTATATGAATAACATGATGTTTTTCAATGGCAAAAATCAATGAATATTGTAAATGCACAAACAGTAATTTCTCCGCATTGCAAGGTGCAATTCTGAAATTTTTTGCTTTTTCCTGCTACTCTTAGCATGATAAAGAAGATTCAAAGAGAGTGAGATGCCAGCTCCTTTCATTCAGTCAGTAGCTTCAATCATATCTGGATGTTTTTCAATGGCAAAAATCAATGAATATTGTAAATGCACAAACTGTAATTTCTCCGCATTGCAAGGTGCAATTCTGAAATTTTTTGCTTTTTCCTGCTCCTCTTAGCATGATAAAGAAGATTCAAAGAGAGTGAGATGCCAGCTCCTTTCATTCAGTCAGTAGCTTCAATCATTTCTGGACGTTTTTCAATGGCAAAAATCAATGAATATTGTAAATGCACAAACAGTAATTTCTCCGCATTGCAAGGTGCAATTCTGAAATTTTTTGCTTTTTCCTGCTCCTCTTAGCATGATAAAGAAGATTCAAAGAGAGTGAGATGCCAGCTCCTTTCATTCAGTCAGTACCTTCAATCATTTCTGGACGTTTTTCAATGGCAAAAATCAATGAAAATTGTAAATGCACAAACAGTAATTTCTCCGCATTGCAAGGTGCGATTCTGAAATTTTTTGCTTTTTCCTGCTCCTCTTAGCATGATAAAGAAGATTCAAAGAGAGTGAGATGCCAGCTCCTTTCATTCAGTCAGTAGCTTCAAACATTTCTGGTATATGAATAACATGATGTTTTTCAATGGCAAAAATCAATGAATATTGTAAATGCACAAACAGTAATTTCTCCGCATTGCAAGGTGCAATTCTGAAATTTTTTGCTTTTTCCTGCTCCTCTTAGCATGATAAAGAAGATTCAAAGAGAGTGAGATGCCAGCTACTTTCATTCAGTCAGTAGCTTCAAACATTTCTGGTATATGAATAACATGATGTTTTTCAATGGCAAAAATCAATGAATATTGTAAATGCACAAACAGTAATTTCTCCGCATTGCAAGGTGCAATTCTGAAATTTTTTGCTTTTTCCTGCTCCTCTTAGCATGATAAAGAAGATTCAAAGAGAGTGAGATGCCAGCTCCTTTCATTCAGTCAGTAGCTTCAATCATTTCTGGATGTTTTTCAATGGCAAAAATCAATGAATATTGTAAATGCACAAACAGTAATTTCTCCGCATTGCAAGGTGCAATTCTGAAATTTTTTGCTTTTTCCTGCTCCTCTTAGCATGATAAAGAAGATTCAAAGAGAGTGAGATGTCAGCTCCTTTCATTCAGTCAGTAGCTTCAAACATTTCTGGTATATGAATAACATGATGTTTTTCAATGGCAAAAATCAATGAATTTTGTAAATGCACAAACAGTAATTTCTCCGCATTGCAAGGTGCAATTCTGAAATTTTTTTGCTTTTTCCTGCTCCTCTTAGCATGATAAAGAAGATTCAAAGAGAGTGAGATGCCAGTTCCTTTCATTCAGTCAGTAGCTTCAATCATTTCTGGACGTTTTTCAATGGCAAAAATCAATGAATATTGTAAATGCACAAACAGTAATTTCTCCGCATTGCAAGGTGCAATTCTGAAATTTTTTACTTTTTCCTGCTCCTCTTAGCATGATAAAGAAGATTCAAAGAGAGTGAGATGCCAGCTCCTTTCATTCAGTCAGTATCTTCAATCATTTCTGGTATATGAATAACATGATGTTTTTCAATGGCAAAAATCAATGAATATTGTAAATGCACAAACAGTAATTTCTCCGCATTGCAAGGTGCAATTCTGAAATTTTTTGCTTTTTCCTGCTCCTCTTAGCATGATAAAGAAGATTCAAAGAGAGTGAGATGCCAGCTCCTTTCATTCAGTCAGTAGCTTCAATCATTTCTGGACGTTTTTCAATGGCAAAAATCAATGAATATTGTAAATGCACAAACAGTAATTTCTCCGCATTGCAAGGTGCAATTCTGAAATGTTTTGCTTTTTCCTGCTCCTCTTAGCATGATAAACAAGATTCAAAGAGAGTGAGATGCCAGCTCCTTTCATTCAGTCAGTAGCTTCAATCATTTCTGGACGTTTTTCAATGGCAAAAATCAATGAATATTGTAAATGCACAAACAGTAATTTCTCCGCATTGCAAGGTGCAATTCTGAAATTTTTTGCTTTTTCCTGCTCCTCTTAGCATGATAAAGAAGATTCAAAGAGAGTGAGATGCCAGCTCCTTTCATTCAGTCAGTAGCTTCAAACATTTCTGGTATATGAATAACATGATGTTTTTCAATGGCAAAAATCAATGAATATTGTAAATGCACAAACAGTAATTTCTCCGCATTGCAAGGTGCAAGTCTGAAATTTTTTGCTTTTTCCTGCTCCTCTTAGCATGATAAAGAAGATACAAAGAGAGTGAGATGCCAGCTACTTTCATTCAGTCAGTAGCTTCAATCATTTCTGGATGTTTTTCTATGGTAAAAATCAATGAATATTGTAAATGCACAAACAGTAATTTCTCCACATTGCAAGGTGCAATTCTGAAATTTTTTGCTTTTTCCTGCTCCTCTTAGCATGATAAAGAAGATTCAAAGAGAGTGAGATGCCAGCTCCTTTCATTCAGTCAGTAGCTTCAAACATTTCTGGTATATGAATAACATGATGTTTTTCAATGGCAAAAATCAATGAATATTGTAAATGCACAAACAGTAATTTCTCTGCATTGCAAGGTGCAATTCTGAAATTTTTTGCTTTTTCCTGCTCCTCTTAGCATGATAAAGAAGATTCAAAGAGAGTGAGATGCCAGCTACTTTCATTCAGTCAGTAGCTTCAATCATTTCTGGATGTTTTTCAATGGTAAAAATCAATGAATATTGTAAATGCACAAACAGTAATTTCTCCACATTGCAAGGTGCAATTCTGAAATTTTTTGCTTTTTCCTGCTCCTCTTAGCATGATAAAGAAGATTCAAAGAGAGTGAGATGCCAGCTCCTTTCATTCAGTCAGTAGCTTCAAACATTTCTGGTATATGAATAACATGATGTTTTTCAATGGCAAAAATCAATGAATATTGTAAATGCACAAACAGTAATTTCTCCGCATTGCAAGGTGCAATTCTGAAATTTTTTGCTTTTTCCTGCTCCTCTTAGCATGATAAAGAAGATTCAAAGAGAGTGAGATGCCAGCTCCTTTCATTCAGTCAGTAGCTTCAAACATTTCTGGTATATGAATAACATGATGTTTTTCAATGGCAAAAATCAATGAATATTGTAAATGCACAAACAGTAATTTCTCCGCATTGCAAGGTGCAATTCTGAAATTTTTTGCTTTTTCCTGCTCCTCTTAGCATGATAAAGAATATTCAAAGAGAGTGAGATGCCAGCTCCTTTCATTCAGTCAGTAGCTTCAATCATTTCTGGATGTTTTTCAATGGCAAAAATCAATGAATATTGTAAATGCACAAACTGTAATTTCTCCGCATTGCAAGGTGCAATTCTGAATTTTTTTGTTTTTTCCTGCTCCTCTTAGCATGATAAAGAAGATTCAAAGAGAGTGAGATGCCAGCTCCTTTCATTCAGTCAGTAGCTTCAATCATTTCTGGACGTTTTTCAATGGCAAAAATCAATGAATATTGTAAATGCACAAACAGTAATTTCTCCGCATTGCAAGGTGCAATTCTGAAATTTTTTGCTTTTTCCTGCTCCTCTTAGCATGATAAAGAAGATTCAAAGAGAGTGAGATGCCAGCTCCTTTCATTCAGTCAGTACCTTCAATCATTTCTGGATGTTTTTCAATGGCAAAAATCAATGAATATTGTAAATGCACAAACAGTAATTTCTCCGCATTGCAAGGTGCAATTCTGAAATTTTTTGCTTTTTCCCGCTCCTCTTAGCATGATAAAGAAGATTCAAAGAGAGTGAGGTGCCAGCTCCTTTCATTCAGTCACTAGCTTCAAACATTTCTGGTATATGAATAACATGTTTTTCAATGGCAAAAATCAATGAATATTGTAAATGCACAAACAGTAATTTCTCCGCATTGCAAGGTGCAATTCTGAAATTTTTTGATTTTTCCTGCTCCTCTTAGCATGATAAAGAAGATTCAAAGAGAGTGAGATGCCAGCTCCTTTCATTCAGTCAGTAGCTTCAATCATTTCTGGACGTTTTTCAGTGGCAAAAATCAATGAATATTGTAAATGCACAAACAGTAATTTCTCCGCATTGCAAGGTGCAATTCTGAAATTTTTTGCTTTTTCCTGCTCCTCTTAGCATGATAAAGAAGATTCAAAGAGAGTGAGATGCCAGCTCCTTTCATTCAGTCAGTAGCTTCAATCATTTCTGGACGTTTTTCAATGGCAAAAATCAATGAATATTGTAAATGCACAAACAGTAATTTCTCCGCATTGCAAGGTGCAATTCTGAAATTTTTTGCTTTTTCCTGCTCCTCTTAGCATGATAAAGAAGATTCAAAGAGAGTGAGATGCCAGCTCCTTTCATTCAGTCAGTAGCTTCAAACATTTCTGGTATATGAATAACATGATGTTTTTCAATGGCAAAAATCAATGAATATTGTAAATGCACAAACAGTAATTTCTCCGCATTGCAAGGTGCAAGTCTGAAATTTTTTGCTTTTTCCTGCTCCTCTTAGCATGGTAAAGAAGATTCAAAGAGAGTGAGATGCCAGCTACTTTCATTCAGTCAGTAGCTTCAATCATTTCTGGACGTTTTTCAATGGTAAAAATCAATGAATATTGTAAATGCACAAACAGTAATTTCTCCACATTGCAAGGTGCAATTCTGAAATTTTTTGCTTTTTCCTGCTCCTCTTAGCATGATAAAGAAGATTCAAAGAGAGTGAGATGCCAGCTCCTTTCATTCAGTCAGTAGCTTCAAACATTTCTGGTATATGAATAACATGATGTTTTTCAATGGCAAAAATCAATGAATATTGTAAATGCACAAACAGTAATTTCTCCGCATTGCAAGGTGCAATTCTGAAATTTTTTGCTTTTTCCTGCTCCTCTTAGCATGATAAAGAAGATTCAAAGAGAGTGAGATGCCAGCTCCTTTCATTCAGTCAGTAGCTTCAAACATTTCTGGTATATGAATAACATGATGTTTTTCAATGGCAAAAATCAATGAATATTGTAAATGCACAAACAGTAATTTCTCCGCATTGCAAGGTGCAATTCTGAAATTTTTTGCTTTTTCCTGCTCCTCTTAGCATGATAAAGAAGATTCAAAGAGAGTGAGATGCCAGCTCCTTTCATTCAGTCAGTAGCTTCAATCATTTCTGGACGTTTTTCAATGGCAAAAATCAATGAATATTGTAAATGCACAAACAGTAATTTCTCCGCATTGCAAGGTGCAATTCTGAAATTTTTTGCTTTTTCCTGCTCCTCTTAGCATGATAAAGAAGATTCAAAGAGAGTGAGATGCCAGCTCCTTTCATTCAGTCAGTAGCTTCAATCATTTCTGGACGTTTTTCAATGGCAAAAATCAATGAATATTGTAAATGCACAAACAGTAATTTCTCCGCATTGCAAGGTGCAATTCTGAAATTTTTTGCTTTTTCCTGCTCCTCTTAGCATGATAAAGAAGATTCAAAGAGAGTGAGATGCCAGCTCCTTTCATTCAGTCAGTAGCTTCAATCATTTCTGGACGTTTTTCAATGGCAAAAATCAATGAATATTGTAAATGCACAAACAGTAATTTCTCCGCATTGCAAGGTGCAATTCTGAAATTTTTTGCTTTTTCCTGCTCCTCTTAGCATGATAAAGAAGATTCAAAGAGAGTGAGATGCCAGCTCCTTTCATTCAGTCAGTAGCTTCAATCATTTCTGGACGTTTTTCAATGGCAAAAATCAATGAATATTGTAAATGCACAAACAGTAATTTCTCCGCATTGCAAGGTGCAATTCTGAAATTTTTTGCTTTTTCCTGCTCCTCTTAGCATGACAAAGAAGATTCAAAGAGAGTAAGATGCCAGCTCCTTTCATTCAGTCAGTAGCTTCAATCATTTCTGGTATATGAATAACATGATGTTTTTCAATGGCAAAAATCAATGAATATTGTAAATGCACAAACAGTAATTTCTCCGCATTGCAAGGTGCAATTCTGAAATTTTTTGCTTTTTCCTGCTCCTCTTAGCATGATAAAGAAGATTCAAAGAGAGTGAGATGCCAGCTCCTTTCATTCAGTCAGTAGCTTCAATCATTTCTGGATGTTTTTCAATGGCAAAAATCAATGAATATTGTAAATGCACAAACAGTAATTTCTCCGCATTGCAAGGTGCAATTCTGAAATTTTTTGCTTTTTCCTGCTCCTCTTAGCATGATAAAGAAGATTCAAAGAGAGTGAGATGCCAGCTCCTTTCATTCAGTCAGTAGCTTCAATCATTTCTGGACGTTTTTCAAAGGCAAAAATCAATGAATATTGTAAATGCACAAACAGTAATTTCTCCGCATTGCAAGGTGCAATTCTGAAATTTTTTGCTTTTTCCTGCTCCTCTTAGCATGATAAAGAAGATTCAAAGAGAGTGAGATGCCAGCTCCTTTCATTCAGTCAGTAGCTTCAAACATTTCTGGTATATGAATAACATGATGTTTTTCAATGGCAAAAATCAATGAATATTGTAAATGCACAAACAGTAATTTCTCCGCATTGCAAGGTGCAAGTCTGAAATTTTTTGCTTTTTCCTGCTCCTCTTAGCATGATAAAGAAGATACAAAGAGAGTGAGATGCCAGCTACTTTCATTCAGTCAGTAGCTTCAATCATTTCTGGATGTTTTTCTATGGTAAAAATCAATGAATATTGTAAATGCACAAACAGTAATTTCTCCACATTGCAAGGTGCAATTCTGAAATTTTTTGCTTTTTCCTGCTCCTCTTAGCATGATAAAGAAGATTCAAAGAGAGTGAGATGCCAGCTCCTTTCATTCAGTCAGTAGCTTCAAACATTTCTGGTATATGAATAACATGATGTTTTTCAATGGCAAAAATCAATGAATATTGTAAATGCACAAACAGTAATTTCTCTGCATTGCAAGGTGCAATTCTGAAATTTTTTGCTTTTTCCTGCTCCTCTTAGCATGATAAAGAAGATTCAAAGAGAGTGAGATGCCAGCTACTTTCATTCAGTCAGTAGCTTCAATCATTTCTGGATGTTTTTCAATGGTAAAAATCAATGAATATTGTAAATGCACAAACAGTAATTTCTCCACATTGCAAGGTGCAATTCTGAAATTTTTTGCTTTTTCCTGCTCCTCTTAGCATGATAAAGAAGATTCAAAGAGAGTGAGATGCCAGCTCCTTTCATTCAGTCAGTAGCTTCAAACATTTCTGGTATATGAATAACATGATGTTTTTCAATGGCAAAAATCAATGAATATTGTAAATGCACAAACAGTAATTTCTCCGCATTGCAAGGTGCAATTCTGAAATTTTTTGCTTTTTCCTGCTCCTCTTAGCATGATAAAGAAGATTCAAAGAGAGTGAGATGCCAGCTCCTTTCATTCAGTCAGTAGCTTCAAACATTTCTGGTATATGAATAACATGATGTTTTTCAATGGCAAAAATCAATGAATATTGTAAATGCACAAACAGTAATTTCTCCGCATTGCAAGGTGCAATTCTGAAATTTTTTGCTTTTTCCTGCTCCTCTTAGCATGATAAAGAATATTCAAAGAGAGTGAGATGCCAGCTCCTTTCATTCAGTCAGTAGCTTCAATCATTTCTGGATGTTTTTCAATGGCAAAAATCAATGAATATTGTAAATGCACAAACTGTAATTTCTCCGCATTGCAAGGTGCAATTCTGAATTTTTTTGTTTTTTCCTGCTCCTCTTAGCATGATAAAGAAGATTCAAAGAGAGTGAGATGCCAGCTCCTTTCATTCAGTCAGTAGCTTCAATCATTTCTGGACATTTTTCAATGGCAAAAATCAATGAATATTGTAAATGCACAAACAGTAATTTCTCCGCATTGCAAGGTGCAATTCTGAAATTTTTTGCTTTTTCCTGCTCCTCTTAGCATGATAAAGAAGATTCAAAGAGAGTGAGATGCCAGCTCCTTTCATTCAGTCAGTACCTTCAATCATTTCTGGATGTTTTTCAATGGCAAAAATCAATGAATATTGTAAATGCACAAACAGTAATTTCTCCGCATTGCAAGGTGCAATTCTGAAATTTTTTGCTTTTTCCCGCTCCTCTTAGCATGATAAAGAAGATTCAAAGAGAGTGAGGTGCCAGCTCCTTTCATTCAGTCACTAGCTTCAAACATTTCTGGTATATGAATAACATGTTTTTCAATGGCAAAAATCAATGAATATTGTAAATGCACAAACAGTAATTTCTCCGCATTGCAAGGTGCAATTCTGAAATTTTTTGATTTTTCCTGCTCCTCTTAGCATGATAAAGAAGATTCAAAGAGAGTGAGATGCCAGCTCCTTTCATTCAGTCAGTAGCTTCAATCATTTCTGGACGTTTTTCAATGGCAAAAATCAATGAATATTGTAAATGCACAAACAGTAATTTCTCCGCATTGCAAGGTGCAATTCTGAAATTTTTTGCTTTTTCCTGCTCCTCTTAGCCTGATAAAGAAGATTCAAAGAGAGTGAGATGCCAGCTCCTTTCATTCAGTCAGTAGCTTCAATCATTTCTGGACGTTTTTCAATTGCAAAAATCAATGAATATTGTAAATGCACAAACAGTAATTTCTGCGCATTGCAAGGTGCAATTCTGAAATTTTTTGCTTTTTCCTGCTCCTCTTAGCATGATAAAGAAGATTCAAAGAGAGTGAGATGCCAGCTCCTTTCATTCAGTCAGTAGCTTCAAACATTTCTGGTATATGAATAACATGATGTTTTTCAATGGCAAAAATCAATGAATATTGTAAATGCACAAACAGTAATTTCTCCGCATTGCAAGGTGCAAGTCTGAAATTTTTTGCTTTTTCCTGCTCCTCTTAGCATGGTAAAGAAGATTCAAAGAGAGTGAGATGCCAGCTACTTTCATTCAGTCAGTAGCTTCAATCATTTCTGGACGTTTTTCAATGGTAAAAATCAATGAATATTGTAAATGCACAAACAGTAATTTCTCCACATTGCAAGGTGCAATTCTGAAATTTTTTGCTTTTTCCTGCTCCTCTTAGCATGATAAAGAAGATTCAAAGAGATTGAGATGCCAGCTCCTTTCATTCAGTCAGTAGCTTCAAACATTTCTGGTATATGAATAACATGATGTTTTTCAATGGCAAAAATCAATGAATATTGTAAATGCACAAACAGTAATTTCTCCGCATTGCAAGGTGCAATTCTGAAATTTTTTGCTTTTTCCTGCTCCTCTTAGCATGATAAAGAAGATTCAAAGAGAGTGAGATGCCAGCTCCTTTCACTCAGTCAGTAGCTTCAAACATTTCTGGTATATGAATAACATGATGTTTTTCAATGGCAAAAATCAATGAATATTGTAAATGCACAAACAGTAATTTCTCCGCATTGCAAGGTGCAATTCTGAAATTTTTTGCTTTTTCCTGCTCCTCTTAGCATGATAAAGAAGATTCAAAGAGAGTGAGATGCCAGCTCCTTTCATTCAGTCAGTAGCTTCAATCATTTCTGGACGTTTTTCAATGGCAAAAATCAATGAATATTGTAAATGCACAAACAGTAATTTCTCCGCATTGCAAGGTGCAATTCTGAAATTTTTTGCTTTTTCCTGCTCCTCTTAGCATGATAAAGAAGATTCAAAGAGAGTGAGATGCCAGCTCCTTTCATTCAGTCAGTAGCTTCAATAATTTCTGGACGTTTTTCAATGGCAAAAATCAATGAATATTGTAAATGCACAAACAGTAATTTCTCCGCATTGCAAGGTGCAATTCTGAAATTTTTTGCTTTTTCCTGCTCCTCTTAGCATGATAAAGAAGATTCAAAGAGAGTGAGATGCCAGCTCCTTTCATTCAGTCAGTAGCTTCAATCATTTCTGGACGTTTTTCAATGGCAAAAATCAATGAATATTGTAAATGCACAAACAGTAATTTCTCCGCATTGCAAGGTGCAATTCTGAAATTTTTTGCTTTTTCCTGCTCCTCTTAGCATGATAAAGAAGATTCAAAGAGAGTGAGATGCCAGCTCCTTTCATTCAGTCAGTAGCTTCAATCATTTCTGGACGTTTTTCAATGGCAAAAATCAATGAATATTGTAAATGCACAAACAGTAATTTCTCCGCATTGCAAGGTGCAATTCTGAAATTTTTTGCTTTTTCCTGCTCCTCTTAGCATGACAAAGAAGATTCAAAGAGAGTAAGATGCCAGCTCCTTTCATTCAGTCAGTAGCTTCAATCATTTCTGGTATATGAATAACATGATGTTTTTCAATGGCAAAAATCAATGAATATTGTAAATGCACAAACAGTAATTTCTCCGCATTGCAAGGTGCAATTCTGAAATTTTTTGCTTTTTCCTGCTCCTCTTAGCATGATAAAGAAGATTCAAAGAGAGTGAGATGCCAGCTCCTTTCATTCAGTCAGTAGCTTCAATCATTTCTGGATGTTTTTCAATGGCAAAAATCAATGAATATTGTAAATGCACAAACAGTAATTTCTCCGCATTGCAAGGTGCAATTCTGAAATTTTTTGCTTTTTCCTGCTCCTCTTAGCATGATAAAGAAGATTCAAAGAGAGTGAGATGCCAGCTCCTTTCATTCAGTCAGTAGCTTCAAACATTTCTTGTATATGAATAACATGATGTTTTTCAATGGCAAAAATCAATGAATATTGTAAAAGCACAAACAGTAATTTCTCCGCATTGCAAGGTGCAATTCTGAAATTTTTTGCTTTTTCCTGCTCCTCTTAGCATGATAAAGAAGATTCAAAGAGAGTGAGATGCCAGCTCCTTTCATTCAGTCAGTAGCTTCAATCATTTCTGGACGTTTTTCAATGGCAAAAATCAATGAATATTGTAAATGCACAAACAGTAATTTCTCCGCATTGCAAGGTGCAATTCTGAAATTTTTTGCTTTTTCCTGCTCCTCTTAGCATGATAAAGAAGATTCAAAGAGAGTGAGATGCCAGCTCCTTTCATTCAGTCAGTAGCTTCAATCATTTCTGGTATATGAATAACATGATGTTTTTCAATGGCAAAAATCAATGAATATTGTAAATGCACAAACAGTAATTTCTCCGCATTGCAAGTTGCAATTCTGAAATTTTTTGCTTTTTCCTGCTCCTCTTAGCATGATAAAGAAGATTCAAAGAGAGTGAGATGCCAGCTCCTTTCATTCAGTCAGTAGCTTCAATCATTTCTGGACGTTTTTCAATGGCAAAAATCAATGAATATTGTAAATGCACAAACAGTAATTTCTCCGCATTGCAAGGTGCAATTCTGAAATTTTTTGCTTTTTCCTGCTCCTCTTAGCATGATAAAGAAGATTCAAAGAGAGTGAGATGCCAGCTCCTTTCATTCAGTCAGTAGCTTCAATCATTTCTGGACGTTTTTCAATGGCAAAAATCAATGAATATTGTAAATGCACAAACAGTAATTTCTCCGCATTGCAAGGTGCAATTCTGAAATTTTTTGCTTTTTCCTGCTCCTCTTAGCATGATAAAGAAGATTCAAAGAGAGTTAGATGCCAGCTCCTTTCATTCAGTCAGTAGCTTCAAACATTTCTGGTATATGAATAACATGATGTTTTTCAATGGCAAAAATCAATGAATATTGTAAAAGCACAAACAGTAATTTCTCCGCATTGCAAGGTGCAATTCTGAAATTTTTTGCTTTTTCCTGCTCCTCTTAGCATGATAAAGAAGATTCAAAGAGAGTGAGATGCCAGCTCCTTTCATTCAGTCAGTAGCTTCAATCATTTCTGGACGTTTTTCAATGGCAAAAATCAATGAATATTGTAAATGCACAAACAGTAATTTCTCCGCATTGCAAGGTGCAATTCTGAAATTTTTTGCTTTTTCCTGCTCCTCTTAGCATGATAAAGAAGATTCAAAGAGAGTGAGATGCCAGCTCCTTTCATTCAGTCAGTACCTTCAATCATTTCTGGATGTTTTTCAATGGCAAAAATCAATGAATATTGTAAATGCACAAACAGTAATTTCTCCGCATTGCAAGGTGCAATTCTGAAATTTTTTGCTTTTTCCCGCTCCTCTTAGCATGATAAAGAAGATTCAAAGAGAGTGAGGTGCCAGCTCCTTTCATTCAGTCACTAGCTTCAAACATTTCTGGTATATGAATAACATGTTTTTCAATGGCAAAAATCAATGAATATTGTAAATGCACAAACAGTAATTTCTCCGCATTGCAAGGTGCAATTCTGAAATTTTTTGATTTTTCCTGCTCCTCTTAGCATGATAAAGAAGATTCAAAGAGAGTGAGATGCCAGCTCCTTTCATTCAGTCAGTAGCTTCAATCATTTCTGGACGTTTTTCAATGGCAAAAATCAATGAATATTGTAAATGCACAAACAGTAATTTCTCCGCATTGCAAGGTGCAATTCTGAAATTTTTTGCTTTTTCCTGCTCCTCTTAGCCTGATAAAGAAGATTCAAAGAGAGTGAGATGCCAGCTCCTTTCATTCAGTCAGTAGCTTCAATCATTTCTGGACGTTTTTCAATTGCAAAAATCAATGAATATTGTAAATGCACAAACAGTAATTTCTCCGCATTGCAAGGTGCAATTCTGAAATTTTTTGCTTTTTCCTGCTCCTCTTAGCATGATAAAGAAGATTCAAAGAGAGTGAGATGCCAGCTCCTTTCATTCAGTCAGTAGCTTCAAACATTTCTGGTATATGAATAACATGATGTTTTTCAATGGCAAAAATCAATGAATATTGTAAATGCACAAACAGTAATTTCTCCGCATTGCAAGGTGCAAGTCTGAAATTTTTTGCTTTTTCCTGCTCCTCTTAGCATGGTAAAGAAGATTCAAAGAGAGTGAGATGCCAGCTACTTTCATTCAGTCAGTAGCTTCAATCATTTCTGGACGTTTTTCAATGGTAAAAATCAATGAATATTGTAAATGCACAAACAGTAATTTCTCCACATTGCAAGGTGCAATTCTGAAATTTTTTGCTTTTTCCTGCTCCTCTTAGCATGATAAAGAAGATTCAAAGAGATTGAGATGCCAGCTCCTTTCATTCAGTCAGTAGCTTCAAACATTTCTGGTATATGAATAACATGATGTTTTTCAATGGCAAAAATCAATGAATATTGTAAATGCACAAACAGTAATTTCTCCGCATTGCAAGGTGCAATTCTGAAATTTTTTGCTTTTTCCTGCTCCTCTTAGCATGATAAAGAAGATTCAAAGAGAGTGAGATGCCAGCTCCTTTCATTCAGTCAGTAGCTTCAAACATTTCTGGTATATGAATAACATGATGTTTTTCAATGGCAAAAATCAATGAATATTGTAAATGCACAAACAGTAATTTCTCCGCATTGCAAGGTGCAATTCTGAAATTTTTTGCTTTTTCCTGCTCCTCTTAGCATGATAAAGAAGATTCAAAGAGAGTGAGATGCCAGCTCCTTTCATTCAGTCAGTAGCTTCAATCATTTCTGGACGTTTTTCAATGGCAAAAATCAATGAATATTGTAAATGCACAAACAGTAATTTCTCCGCATTGCAAGGTGCAATTCTGAAATTTTTTGCTTTTTCCTGCTCCTCTTAGCATGATAAAGAAGATTCAAAGAGAGTGAGATGCCAGCTCCTTTCATTCAGTCAGTAGCTTCAATAATTTCTGGACGTTTTTCAATGGCAAAAATCAATGAATATTGTAAATGCACAAACAGTAATTTCTCCGCATTGCAAGGTGCAATTCTGAAATTTTTTGCTTTTTCCTGCTCCTCTTAGCATGATAAAGAAGATTCAAAGAGAGTGAGATGCCAGCTCCTTTCATTCAGTCAGTAGCTTCAATCATTTCTGGACGTTTTTCAATGGCAAAAATCAATGAATATTGTAAATGCACAAACAGTAATTTCTCCGCATTGCAAGGTGCAATTCTGAAATTTTTTGCTTTTTCCTGCTCCTCTTAGCATGATAAAGAAGATTCAAAGAGAGTGAGATGCCAGCTCCTTTCATTCAGTCAGTAGCTTCAATCATTTCTGGACGTTTTTCAATGGCAAAAATCAATGAATATTGTAAATGCACAAACAGTAATTTCTCCGCATTGCAAGGTGCAATTCTGAAATTTTTTGCTTTTTCCTGCTCCTCTTAGCATGACAAAGAAGATTCAAAGAGAGTAAGATGCCAGCTCCTTTCATTCAGTCAGTAGCTTCAATCATTTCTGGTATATGAATAACATGATGTTTTTCAATGGCAAAAATCAATGAATATTGTAAATGCACAAACAGTAATTTCTCCGCATTGCAAGGTGCAATTCTGAAATTTTTTGCTTTTTCCTGCTCCTCTTAGCATGATAAAGAAGATTCAAAGAGAGTGAGATGCCAGCTCCTTTCATTCAGTCAGTAGCTTCAATCATTTCTGGATGTTTTTCAATGGCAAAAATCAATGAATATTGTAAATGCACAAACAGTAATTTCTCCGCATTGCAAGGTGCAATTCTGAAATTTTTTGCTTTTTCCTGCTCCTCTTAGCATGATAAAGAAGATTCAAAGAGAGTGAGATGCCAGCTCCTTTCATTCAGTCAGTAGCTTCAAACATTTCTTGTATATGAATAACATGATGTTTTTCAATGGCAAAAATCAATGAATATTGTAAAAGCACAAACAGTAATTTCTCCGCATTGCAAGGTGCAATTCTGAAATTTTTTGCTTTTTCCTGCTCCTCTTAGCATGATAAAGAAGATTCAAAGAGAGTGAGATGCCAGCTCCTTTCATTCAGTCAGTAGCTTCAATCATTTCTGGACGTTTTTCAATGGCAAAAATCAATGAATATTGTAAATGCACAAACAGTAATTTCTCCGCATTGCAAGGTGCAATTCTGAAATTTTTTGCTTTTTCCTGCTCCTCTTAGCATGATAAAGAAGATTCAAAGAGAGTGAGATGCCAGCTCCTTTCATTCAGTCAGTAGCTTCAATCATTTCTGGTATATGAATAACATGATGTTTTTCAATGGCAAAAATCAATGAATATTGTAAATGCACAAACAGTAATTTCTCCGCATTGCAAGTTGCAATTCTGAAATTTTTTGCTTTTTCCTGCTCCTCTTAGCATGATAAAGAAGATTCAAAGAGAGTGAGATGCCAGCTCCTTTCATTCAGTCAGTAGCTTCAATCATTTCTGGACGTTTTTCAATGGCAAAAATCAATGAATATTGTAAATGCACAAACAGTAATTTCTCCGCATTGCAAGGTGCAATTCTGAAATTTTTTGCTTTTTCCTGCTCCTCTTAGCATGATAAAGAAGATTCAAAGAGAGTGAGATGCCAGCTCCTTTCATTCAGTCAGTAGCTTCAATCATTTCTGGACGTTTTTCAATGGCAAAAATCAATGAATATTGTAAATGCACAAACAGTAATTTCTCCGCATTGCAAGGTGCAATTCTGAAATTTTTTGCTTTTTCCTGCTCCTCTTAGCATGATAAAGAAGATTCAAAGAGAGTTAGATGCCAGCTCCTTTCATTCAGTCAGTAGCTTCAAACATTTCTGGTATATGAATAACATGATGTTTTTCAATGGCAAAAATCAATGAATATTGTAAAAGCACAAACAGTAATTTCTCCGCATTGCAAGGTGCAATTCTGAAATTTTTTGCTTTTTCCTGCTCCTCTTAGCATGATAAAGAAGATTCAAAGAGAGTGAGATGCCAGCTCCTTTCATTCAGTCAGTAGCTTCAATCATTTCTGGACGTTTTTCAATGGCAAAAATCAATGAATATTGTAAATGCACAAACAGTAATTTCTCCGCATTGCAAGGTGCAATTCTGAAATTTTTTGCTTTTTCCTGCTCCTCTTAGCATGATAAAGAAGATTCAAAGAGAGTGAGATGCCAGCTCCTTTCATTCAGTCAGTACCTTCAATCATTTCTGGATGTTTTTCAATGGCAAAAATCAATGAATATTGTAAATGCACAAACAGTAATTTCTCCGCATTGCAAGGTGCAATTCTGAAATTTTTTGCTTTTTCCCGCTCCTCTTAGCATGATAAAGAAGATTCAAAGAGAGTGAGGTGCCAGCTCCTTTCATTCAGTCAGTAGCTTCAAACATTTCTGGTATATGAATAACATGTTTTTCAATGGCAAAAATCAATGAATATTGTAAATGCACAAACAGCAATTTCTCCGCATTGCAAGGTGCAATTCTGAAATTTTTTGATTTTTCCTGCTCCTCTTAGCATGATAAAGAAGATTCAAAGAGAGTGAGATGCCAGCTCCTTTCATTCAGTCAGTAGCTTCAATCATTTCTGGACGTTTTTCAATGGCAAAAATCAATGAATATTGTAAATGCACAAACAGTAATTTCTCCGCATTGCAAGGTGCAATTCTGAAATTTTTTGCTTTTTCCTGCTCCTCTTAGCATGATAAAGAAGATTCAAAGAGAGTGAGATGCCAGCTCCTTTCATTCAGTCAGTAGCTTCAATCATTTCTGGACGTTTTTCAATGGCAAAAATCAATGAATATTGTAAATGCACAAACAGTAATTTCTCCGCATTGCAAGGTGCAATTCTGAAATTTTTTGCTTTTTCCTGCTCCTCTTAGCATGATAAAGAAGATTCAAAGAGAGTGAGATGCCAGCTCCTTTCATTCAGTCAGTAGCTTCAATCATTTCTGGTATATGAATAACATGATGTTTTTCAATGGCAAAAATCAATGAATATTGTAAATGCACAAACAGTAATTTCTCCGCATTGCAAGGTGCAATTCTGAAATTTTTTGCTTTTTCCTGCTCCTCTTAGCATGATAAAGAAGATTCAAAGAGAGTGAGATGCCAGCTCCTTTCATTCAGTCAGTAGCTTCAATCATTTCTGGACGTTTTTCAATGGCAAAAATCAATGAATATTGTAAATGCACAAACAGTAATTTCTCCGCATTGCAAGGTGCAATTCTGAAATTTTTTGCTTTTTCCTGCTCCTCTTAGCATGATAAAGAAGATTCAAAGAGAGTGAGATGCCAGCTCCTTTCATTCAGTCAGTAGCTTCAATCATTTCTGGACGTTTTTCAATGGCAAAAATCAATGAATATTGTAAATGCACAAACAGTAATTTCTCCGCATTGCAAGGTGCAATTCTGAAATTTTTTGCTTTTTCCTGCTCCTCTTAGCATGATAAAGAAGATTCAAAGAGAGTGAGATGCCAGCTCCTTTCATTCAGTCAGTAGCTTCAAACATTTCTGGTATATGAATAACATGATGTTTTTCAATGGCAAAAATCAATGAATATTGTAAATGCACAAACAGTAATTTCTCCGCATTGCAAGGTGCAATTCTGAAATTTTTTGCTTTTTCCTGCTCCTCTTAGCATGATAAAGAAGATTCAAAGAGAGTGAGATGCCAGCTCCTTTCATTCAGTCAGTAGCTTCAATCATTTCTGGACGTTTTTCAATGGCAAAAATCAATGAATATTGTAAATGCACAAACAGTAATTTCTCCGCATTGCAAGGTGCAATTCTGAAATTTTTTGCTTTTTCCTGCTCCTCTTAGCATGATAAAGAAGATTCAAAGAGAGTGAGATGCCAGCTCCTTTCATTCAGTCAGTAGCTTCAATCATTTCTGGACGTTTTTCAATGGCAAAAATCAATGAATATTGTAAATGCACAAACAGTAATTTCTCCGCATTGCAAGGTGCAATTCTGAAATTTTTTGCTTTTTCCTGCTCCTCTTAGCATGACAAAGAAGATTCAAAGAGAGTAAGATGCCAGCTCCTTTCATTCAGTCAGTAGCTTCAATCATTTCTGGTATATGAATAACATGATGTTTTTCAATGGCAAAAATCAATGAATATTGTAAATGCACAAACAGTAATTTCTCCGCATTGCAAGGTGCAATTCTGAAATTTTTTGCTTTTTCCTGCTCCTCTTAGCATGATAAAGAAGATTCAAAGAGAGTGAGATGCCAGCTCCTTTCATTCAGTCAGTAGCTTCAATCATTTCTGGACGTTTTTCAATGGCAAAAATCAATGAATATTGTAAATGCACAAACAGTAATTTCTCCGCATTGCAAGGTGCAATTCTGAAATTTTTTGCTTTTTCCTGCTCCTCTTAGCATGATAAAGAAGATTCAAAGAGAGTGAGATGCCAGCTCCTTTCATTCAGTCAGTAGCTTCAATCATTTCTGGACGTTTTTCAATGGCAAAAATCAATGAATATTGTAAATGCACAAACAGTAATTTCTCCGCATTGCAAGGTGCAATTCTGAAATTTTTTGCTTTTTCCTGCTCCTCTTAGCATGATAAAGAAGATTCAAAGAGAGTGAGATGCCAGCTCCTTTCATTCAGTCAGTAGCTTCAAACATTTCTTGTATATGAATAACATGATGTTTTTCAATGGCAAAAATCAATGAATATTGTAAAAGCACAAACAGTAATTTCTCCGCATTGCAAGGTGCAATTCTGAAATTTTTTGCTTTTTCCTGCTCCTCTTAGCTTGATAAAGAAGATTCAAAGAGAGTGAGATGCCAGCTCCTTTCATTCAGTCAGTAGCTTCAATCATTTCTTGACGTTTTTCAATGGCAAAAATCAATGAATATTGTAAATGCACAAACAGTAATTTCTCCGCATTGCAAGGTGCAATTCTGAAATTTTTTGCTTTTTCCTGCTCCTCTTAGCATGATAAAGAAGATTCAAAGAGAGCGAGATGCCAGCTCCTTTCATTCAGTCAGTACCTTCAATCATTTCTGGACGTTTTTCAATGGCAAAAATCAATGAATATTGTAAATGCACAAACAGTAATTTCTCCGCATTGCAAGGTGCAATTCTGAAATTTTTTGCTTTTTCCTGCTCCTCTTAGCATGATAAAGAAGATTCAAAGAGAGTGAGATGCCAGCTCCTTTCATTCAGTCAGTAGCTTCAATCATTTCTGGACGTTTTTCAATGGCAAAAATCAATGAATATTGTAAATGCACAAACTGTAATTTCTCCGCATTGCAAGGTGCAATTCTGAAATTTTTTGCTTTTTCCTGCTCCTCTTAGCATGATAAAGAAGATTCAAAGAGAGTGAGATGCCAGCTCCTTTCATTCAGTCAGTAGCTTCAATCATTTCTGGTATATGAATAACATGATGTTTTTCAATGGCAAAAATCAATGAATATTGTAAATGCACAAACAGTAATTTCTCCGCATTGCAAGTTGCAATTCTGAAATTTTTTGCTTTTTCCTGCTCCTCTTAGCATGATAAAGAAGATTCAACGAGAGTGAGATGCCAGCTCCTTTCATTCAGTCAGTAGCTTCAATCATTTCTGGACGTTTTTCAATGGCAAAAATCAATGAATATTGTAAATGCACAAACAGTAATTTCTCCGCATTGCAAGGTGCAATTCTGAAATTTTTTGCTTTTTCCTGCTCCTCTTAGCATGATAAAGAAGATTCAAAGAGAGTGAGATGCCAGCTCCTTTCATTCAGTCAGTAGCTTCAATCATTTCTGGACGTTTTTCAATGGCAAAAATTAATGAATATTGTAAATGCACAAACAGTAATTTCTCCGCATTGCAAGGTGCAATTCTGAAATTTTTTGCTTTTTCCTGCTCCTCTTAGCATGATAAAGAAGATTCAAAGAGAGTTAGATGCCAGCTCCTTTCATTCAGTCAGTAGCTTCAAACATTTCTGGTATATGAATAACATGATGTTTTTCAATGGCAAAAATCAATGAATATTGTAAAAGCACAAACAGTAATTTCTCCGCATTGCAAGGTGCAATTCTGAAATTTTTTGCTTTTTCCTGCTCCTCTTAGCATGATAAAGAAGATTCAAAGAGAGTGAGATGCCAGCTCCTTTCATTCAGTCAGTAGCTTCAATCATTTCTGGACGTTTTTCAATGGCAAAAATCAATGAATATTGTAAATGCACAAACAGTAATTTCTCCGCATTGCAAGGTGCAATTCTGAAATTTTTTTGCTTTTTCCTGCTCCTCTTAGCATGATAAAGAAGATTCAAAGAGAGTGAGATGCCAGCTCCTTTCATTCAGTCAGTAGCTTCAATCATTTCTGGTATATGAATAACATGATGTTTTTCAATGGCAAAAATCAATGAATATTGTAAATGCACAAACAGTAATTTCTCCACATTGCAAGGTGCAATTCTGAAATTTTTTGCTTTTTCCTGCTCCTCTTAGCATGATAAAGAAGATTCAAAGAGAGTGAGATGCCAGCTCCTTTCATTCAGTCAGTAGCTTCAATCATTTCTGGACGTTTTTCAATGGCAAAAATCAATGAATATTGTAAATGCACAAACAGTAATTTCTCCGCATTGCAAGGTGCAATTCTGAAATTTTTTGCTTTTTCCTGCTCCTCTTAGCATGATAAAGAAGATTCAAAGAGAGCGAGATGCCAGCTCCTTTCATTCAGTCAGTAGCTTCAATCATTTCTGGTATATGAATAACATGATGTTTTTCAATGGCAAAAATCAATGAATATTGTAAATGCACAAACAGTAATTTCTCCGCATTGCAAGGTGCAATTCTGAAATTTTTTGCTTTTTCCTGCTCCTCTTAGCATGATAAAGAAGATTCAAAGAGAGTGAGATGCCAGCTCCTTTCATTCAGTCAGTAGCTTCAATCATTTCTGGACGTTTTTCAATGGCAAAAATCAATGAATATTGTAAATGCACAAACAATAATTTCTCCGCATTGCAAGGTGCAATTCTGAAATTTTTTGCTTTTTCCTGCTCCTCTTAGCATGATAAAGAAGATTCAAAGAGAGTGAGATGCCAGCTCCTTTCATTCAGTCAGTAGCTTCAAACATTTCTGGTATATGAATAACATGATGTTTTTCAATGGCAAAAATCAATGAATATTGTAAATGCACAAACAGTAATTTCTCCGCATTGCAAGGTGCAATTCTGAAATTTTTTGCTTTTTCCTGCTCCTCTTAGCATGATAAAGAAGATTCAAAGAGAGTGAGATGCCAGCTCCTTTCATTCAGTCAGTAGCTTCAATCATTTCTGGACGTTTTTCAATGGCAAAAATCAATGAATATTGTAAATGCACAAACAGTAATTTCTCCGCATTGCAAGGTGCAATTCTGAAATTTTTTGCTTTTTCCTGCTCCTCTTAGCATGATAAAGAAGATTCAAAGAGAGTGAGATGCCAGCTCCTTTCATTGAGTCAGTAGCTTCAATCATTTCTGGTATATGAATAACATGATGTTTTTCAATGGCAAAAATCAATGAATATTGTAAATGCACAAACAGTAATTTCTCCGCATTGCAAGGTGCAATTCTGAAATTTTTTGCTTTTTCCTGCTCCTCTTAGCATGATAAAGAAGATTCAAAGAGAGTGAGATGCCAGCTCCTTTCATTCAGTCAGTAGCTTCAAACATTTCTGGTATATGAATAACATGATGTTTTTCAATGGCAAAAATCAATGAATATTGTAAATGCACAAACAGTAATTTCTCCGCATTGCAAGGTGCAATTCTGAAATTTTTTGCTTTTTCCTGCTCCTCTTAGCATGATAAAGAAGATTCAAAGAGAGTGAGATGCCAGCTCCTTTCATTCAGTCAGTAGCTTCAATCATTTCTGGACGTTTTTCAATGGCAAAAATCAATGAATATTGTAAATGCACAAACAGTAATTTCTCCGCATTGCAAGGTGCAATTCTGAAATTTTTTGCTTTTTCCTGCTCCTCTTAGCATGATAAAGAAGATTCAAAGAGAGTGAGATGTCAGCTCCTTTCATTCAGTCAGTAGCTTCAAACATTTCTGGTATATGAATAACATGATGTTTTTCAATGGCAAAAATCAATGAATTTTGTAAATGCACAAACAGTAATTTCTCCGCATTGCAAGGTGCAATTCTGAAATTTTTTGCTTTTTCCTGCTCCTCTTAGCATGATAAAGAAGATTCAAAGAGAGTGAGATGCCAGTTCCTTTCATTCAGTCAGTAGCTTCAATCATTTCTGGACGTTTTTCAATGGCAAAAATCAATGAATATTGTAAATGCACAAACAGTAATTTCTCCGCATTGCAAGGTGCAATTCTGAAATTTTTTGCTTTTTCCTGCTCCTCTTAGCATGATAAAGAAGATTCAAAGAGAGTGAGATGCCAGCTCCTTTCATTCAGTCAGTAGCTTCAATCATTTCTGGTATATGAATAACATGATGTTTTTCAATGGCAAAAATCAATGAATATTGTAAATGCACAAACAGTAATTTCTCCGCATTGCAAGGTGCAATTCTGAATTTTTTTGCTTTCTCCTGCTCCTCTTAGCATGACAAAGAAGATTCAAAGAGAGTGAGATGCCAGCTCCTTTCATTCAGTCAGTAGCTTCAATCATTTCTGGACGTTTTTCAATGGCAAAAATCAATGAATATTGTAAATGCACAAACAGTAATTTCTCCGCATTGCAAGGTGCAATTCTGAAATTTTTTGCTTTTTCCTGCTCCTCTTAGCATGATAAACAAGATTCAAAGAGAGTGAGATGCCAGCTCCTTTCATTCAGTCAGTAGCTTCAATAGCTTCAATCATTTCTGGACGTTTTTCAATGGCAAAAATCAATGAATATTGTAAATGCACAAACAGTAATTTCTCCGCATTGCAAGGTGCAATTCTGAAATTTTTTGCTTTTTCCTGCTCCTCTTAGCATGATAAAGAAGATTCAAAGAGAGTGAGATGCCAGCTCCTTTCATTCAGTCAGTAGCTTCAAACATTTCTGGTATATGAATAACATGATGTTTTTCAATGGCAAAAATCAATGAATATTGTAAATGCACAAACAGTAATTTCTCCGCATTGCAAGGTGCAAGTCTGAAATTTTTTGCTTTTTCCTGCTCCTCTTAGCATGATAAAGAAGATTCAAAGAGAGTGAGATGCCAGCTACTTTCATTCAGTCAGTAGCTTCAATCATTTCTGGACGTTTTTCAATGGTAAAAATCAATGAATATTGTAAATGCACAAACAGTAATTTCTCCACATTGCAAGGTGCAATTCTGAAATTTTTTGCTTTTTCCTGCTCCTCTTAGCATGATAAAGAAGATTCAAAGAGAGTGAGATGCCAGCTCCTTTCATTCAGTCAGTAGCTTCAATCATTTCTGGTATATGAATAACATGATGTTTTTCAATGGCAAAAATCAATGAATATTGTAAATGCACAAACAGTAATTTCTCCGCATTGCAAGGTGCAATTCTGAAATTTTTTGCTTTTTCCTGCTCCTCTTAGCATGATAAAGAAGATTCAAAGAGAGTGAGATGCCAGCTCCTTTCATTCAGTCAGTAGCTTCAATCATTTCTGGACGTTTTTCAATGGCAAAAATCAATGAATATTGTAAATGCACAAACAGTAATTTCTCCGCATTGCAAGGTGCAATTCTGAAATTTTTTGCTTTTTCCTGCTCCTCTTAGCATGATAAAGAAGATTCAAAGAGAGTGAGATGTCAGCTCCTTTCATTCAGTCAGTAGCTTCAAACATTTCTGGTATATGAATAACATGATGTTTTTCAATGGCAAAAATCAATGAATTTTGTAAATGCACAAACAGTAATTTCTCCGCATTGCAAGGTGCAATTCTGAAATTTTTTGCTTTTTCCTGCTCCTCTTAGCATGATAAAGAAGATTCAAAGAGAGTGAGATGCCAGTTCCTTTCATTCAGTCAGTAGCTTCAATCATTTCTGGACGTTTTTCAATGGCAAAAATCAATGAATATTGTAAATGCACAAACAGTAATTTCTCCGCATTGCAAGGTGCAATTCTGAAATTTTTTGCATTTTCCTGCTCCTCTTAGCATGATAAAGAAGATTCAAAGAGAGTGAGATGCCAGCTCCTTTCATTCAGTCAGTAGCTTCAATCATTTCTGGTATATGAATAACATGATGTTTTTCAATGGCAAAAATCAATGAATATTGTAAATGCACAAACAGTAATTTCTCCGCATTGCAAGGTGCAATTCTGAAATTTTTTGCTTTTTCCTGCTCCTCTTAGCATGATAAAGAAGATTCAAAGAGAGTGAGATGCCAGCTCCTTTCATTCAGTCAGTAGCTTCAATCATTTCTGGACGTTTTTCAATGGCAAAAATCAATGAATATTGTAAATGCACAAACAGTAATTTCTCCGCATTGCAAGGTGCAATTCTGAAATTTTTTGCTTTTTCCTGCTCCTCTTAGCATGATAAAGAAGATTCAAAGAGAGTGAGATGCCAGCTCCTTTCATTCAGTCAGTAGCTTCAATCATTTCTGGACGTTTTTCAATGCCAAAAATCAATGAATATTGTAAATGCACAAACAGTAATTTCTCCGCATTGCAAGGTGCAATTCTGAAATTTTTTGCTTTTTCCTGCTCCTCTTAGCATGATAAAGAAGATTCAAAGAGAGTGAGATGTCAGCTCCTTTCATTCAGTCAGTAGCTTCAAACATTTCTGGAATATGAATAACATGATGTTTTTCAATGGCAAAAATCAATGAATTTTGTAAATGCACAAACAGTAATTTCTCCGCATTGCAAGGTGCAATTCTGAAATTTTTTGCTTTTTCCTGCTCCTCTTAGCATGATAAAGAAGATTCAAAGAGAGTGAGATGCCAGTTCCTTTCATTCAGTCAGTAGCTTCAATCATTTCTGGACGTTTTTCAATGGCAAAAATCAATGAATATTGTAAATGCACAAACAGTAATTTCTCCGCATTGCAAGGTGCAATTCTGAAATTTTTTGCTTTTTCCTGCTCCTCTTAGCATGATAAAGAAGATTCAAAGAGAGTGAGATGCCAGCTCCTTTCATTCAGTCAGTAGCTTCAATCATTTCTGGTATATGAATAACATGATGTTTTTCAATGGCAAAAATCAATGAATATTGTAAATGCACAAACAGTAATTTCTCCGCATTGCAAGGTGCAATTCTGAAATTTTTTGCTTTTTCCTGCTCCTCTTAGCATGATAAAGAAGATTCAAAGAGAGTGAGATGCCAGCTCCTTTCATTCAGTCAGTAGCTTCAATCATTTCTGGACGTTTTTCAATGGCAAAAATCAATGAATATTGTAAATGCACAAACAGTAATTTCTCCGCATTGCAAGGTGCAATTCTGAAATTTTTTGATTTTTCCTGCTCCTCTTAGCATGATAAACAAGATTCAAAGAGAGTGAGATGCCAGCTCCTTTCATTCAGTCAGTAGCTTCAATCATTTCTGGACGTTTTTCAATGGCAAAAATCAATGAATATTGTAAATGCACAAACAGTAATTTCTCCGCATTGCAAGGTGCAATTCTGAAATTTTTTGCTTTTTCCTGCTCCTCTTAGCATGATAAAGAAGATTCAAAAAGAGTGAGATGCCAGCTCCTTTCATTCAGTCAGTAGCTTCAAACATTTCTGGTATATGAATAACATGATGTTTTTCAATGGCAAAAATCAATGAATATTGTAAATGCACAAACAGTAATTTCTCCGCATTGCAAGGTGCAAGTCTGAAATTTTTTGCTTTTTCCTGCTCCTCTTAGCATGATAAAGAATATTCAAAGAGAGTGAGATGCCAGCTACTTTCATTCAGTCAGTAGCTTCAATCATTTCTGGACGTTTTTCAATGGTAAAAATCAATGAATATTGTAAATGCACAAACAGTAATTTCTCCACATTGCAAGGTGCAATTCTGAAATTTTTTGCTTTTTCCTGCTCCTCTTAGCATGATAAAGAAGATTCAAAGAGAGTGAGATGCCAGCTCCTTTCATTCAGTCAGTAGCTTCAAACATTTCTGGTATATGAATAACATGATGTTTTTCAATGGCAAAAATCAATGAATATTGTAAATGCACAAACAGTAATTTCTCTGCATTGCAAGGTGCAATTCTGAAATTTTTTGCTTTTTCCTGCTCCTCTTAGCATGATAAAGAAGATTCAAAGAGAGTGAGATGCCAGCTACTTTCATTCAGTCAGTAGCTTCAATCATTTCTGGACGTTTTTCAATGGCAAAAATCAATGAATATTGTAAATGCACAAACAGTAATTTCTCCACATTGCAAGGTGCAATTCTGAAATTTTTTGCTTTTTCCTGCTCCTCTTAGCATGATAAAGAAGATTCAAAGAGAGTGAGATGCCAGCTCCTTTCATTCAGTCAGTAGCTTCAAACATTTCTGGTATATGAATAACATGATGTTTTTCAATGGCAAAAATCAATGAATATTGTAAATGCACAAACAGTAATTTCTCCGCATTGCAAGGTGCAATTCTGAAATTTTTTGCTTTTTCCTGCTCCTCTTAGCATGATAAAGAAGATTCAAAGAGAGTGAGATGCCAGCTCCTTTCATTCAGTCAGTAGCTTCAATCATTTCTGGTATATGAATAACATGATGTTTTTCAATGGCAAAAATCAATGAATATTGTAAATGCACAAACAGTAATTTCTCCGCATTGCAAGGTGCAATTCTGAAATTTTTTGCTTTTTCCTGCTCCTCTTAGCATGATAAAGAAGATTCAAAGAGAGTGAGATGCCAGCTCCTTTCATTCAGTCAGTAGCTTCAAACATTTCTGGTATATGAATAACATGATGTTTTTCAATGGCAAAAATCAATGAATATTGTAAATGCACAAACAGTAATTTCTCCGCATTGCAAGGTGCAATTCTGAAATTTTTTGCTTTTTCCTGCTCCTCTTAGCATGATAAAGAAGATTCAAAGAGAGTGAGATGCCAGCTCCTTTCATTCAGTCAGTAGCTTCTATCATTTCTGGACGTTTTTCAATGGCAAAAATCAATGAATATTGTAAATGCACAAACAGTAATTTCTCCGCATTGCAAGGTGCAATTCTGAAATTTTTTGCTTTTTCCTGCTCCTCTTAGCATGATAAAGAAGATTCAAAGAGAGTGAGATGTCAGCTCCTTTCATTCAGTCAGTAGCTTCAAACATTTCTGGTATATGAATAACATGATGTTTTTCAATGGCAAAAATCAATGAATTTTGTAAATGCACAAACAGTAATTTCTCCGCATTGCAAGGTGCAATTCTGAAATTTTTTGCTTTTTCCTGCTCCTCTTAGCATGATAAAGAAGATTCAAAGAGAGTGAGATGCCAGTTCCTTTCATTCAGTCAGTAGCTTCAATCATTTCTGGACGTTTTTCAATGGCAAAAATCAATGAATATTGTAAATGCACAAACAGTAATTTCTCCGCATTGCAAGGTGCAATTCTGAAATTTTTTGCTTTTTCCTGCTCCTCTTAGCATGATAAAGAAGATTCAAAGAGAGTGAGATGCCAGCTCCTTTCATTCAGTCAGTAGCTTCAATCATTTCTGGTATATGAATAACATGATGTTTTTCAATGGCAAAAATCAATGAATATTGTAAATGCACAAACAGTAATTTCTCCGCATTGCAAGGTGCAATTCTGAATTTTTTTGCTTTCTCCTGCTCCTCTTAGCATGACAAAGAAGATTCAAAGAGAGTGAGATGCCAGCTCCTTTCATTCAGTCAGTAGCTTCAATCATTTCTGGACGTTTTTCAATGGCAAAAATCAATGAATATTGTAAATGCACAAACAGTAATTTCTCCGCATTGCAAGGTGCAATTCTGAAATTTTTTGCTTTTTCCTGCTCCTCTTAGCATGATAAACAAGATTCAAAGAGAGTGAGATGCCAGCTCCTTTCATTCAGTCAGTAGCTTCAATCATTTCTGGACGTTTTTCAATGGCAAAAATCAATGAATATTGTAAATGCACAAACAGTAATTTCTCCGCATTGCAAGGTGCAATTCTGAAATTTTTTGCTTTTTCCTGCTCCTCTTAGCATGATAAAGAAGATTCAAAGAGAGTGAGATGCCAGCTCCTTTCATTCAGTCAGTAGCTTCAAACATTTCTGGTATATGAATAACATGATGTTTTTCAATGGCAAAAATCAATGAATATTGTAAATGCACAAACAGTAATTTCTCCGCATTGCAAGGTGCAAGTCTGAAATTTTTTGCTTTTTCCTGCTCCTCTTAGCATGATAAAGAAGATTCAAAGAGAGTGAGATGCCAGCTACTTTCATTCAGTCAGTAGCTTCAATCATTTCTGGACGTTTTTCAATGGTAAAAATCAATGAATATTGTAAATGCACAAACAGTAATTTCTCCACATTGCAAGGTGCAATTCTGAAATTTTTTGCTTTTTCCTGCTCCTCTTAGCATGATAAAGAAGATTCAAAGAGAGTGAGATGCCAGCTCCTTTCATTCAGTCAGTAGCTTCAATCATTTCTGGTATATGAATAACATGATGTTTTTCAATGGCAAAAATCAATGAATATTGTAAATGCACAAACAGTAATTTCTCCGCATTGCAAGGTGCAATTCTGAAATTTTTTGCTTTTTCCTGCTCCTCTTAGCATGATAAAGAAGATTCAAAGAGAGTGAGATGCCAGCTCCTTTCATTCAGTCAGTAGCTTCAATCATTTCTGGACGTTTTTCAATGGCAAAAATCAATGAATATTGTAAATGCACAAACAGTAATTTCTCCGCATTGCAAGGTGCAATTCTGAAATTTTTTGCTTTTTCCTGCTCCTCTTAGCATGATAAAGAAGATTCAAAGAGAGTGAGATGTCAGCTCCTTTCATTCAGTCAGTAGCTTCAAACATTTCTGGTATATGAATAACATGATGTTTTTCAATGGCAAAAATCAATGAATTTTGTAAATGCACAAACAGTAATTTCTCCGCATTGCAAGGTGCAATTCTGAAATTTTTTGCTTTTTCCTGCTCCTCTTAGCATGATAAAGAAGATTCAAAGAGAGTGAGATGCCAGTTCCTTTCATTCAGTCAGTAGCTTCAATCATTTCTGGACGTTTTTCAATGGCAAAAATCAATGAATATTGTAAATGCACAAACAGTAATTTCTCCGCATTGCAAGGTGCAATTCTGAAATTTTTTGCTTTTTCCTGCTCCTCTTAGCATGATAAAGAAGATTCAAAGAGAGTGAGATGCCAGCTCCTTTCATTCAGTCAGTAGCTTCAATCATTTCTGGTATATGAATAACATGATGTTTTTCAATGGCAAAAATCAATGAATATTGTAAATGCACAAACAGTAATTTCTCCGCATTGCAAGGTGCAATTCTGAAATTTTTTGCTTTTTCCTGCTCCTCTTAGCATGATAAAGAAGATTCAAAGAGAGTGAGATGCCAGCTCCTTTCATTCAGTCAGTAGCTTCAATCATTTCTGGACGTTTTTCAATGGCAAAAATCAATGAATATTGTAAATGCACAAACAGTAATTTCTCCGCATTGCAAGGTGCAATTCTGAAATTTTTTGCTTTTTCCTGCTCCTCTTAGCATGATAAAGAAGATTCAAAGAGAGTGAGATGCCAGCTCCTTTCATTCAGTCAGTAGCTTCAATCATTTCTGGACGTTTTTCAATGCCAAAAATCAATGAATATTGTAAATGCACAAACAGTAATTTCTCCGCATTGCAAGGTGCAATTCTGAAATTTTTTGCTTTTTCCTGCTCCTCTTAGCATGATAAAGAAGATTCAAAGAGAGTGAGATGTCAGCTCCTTTCATTCAGTCAGTAGCTTCAAACATTTCTGGAATATGAATAACATGATGTTTTTCAATGGCAAAAATCAATGAATTTTGTAAATGCACAAACAGTAATTTCTCCGCATTGCAAGGTGCAATTCTGAAATTTTTTGCTTTTTCCTGCTCCTCTTAGCATGATAAAGAAGATTCAAAGAGAGTGAGATGCCAGTTCCTTTCATTCAGTCAGTAGCTTCAATCATTTCTGGACGTTTTTCAATGGCAAAAATCAATGAATATTGTAAATGCACAAACAGTAATTTCTCCGCATTGCAAGGTGCAATTCTGAAATTTTTTGCTTTTTCCTGCTCCTCTTAGCATGATAAAGAAGATTCAAAGAGAGTGAGATGCCAGCTCCTTTCATTCAGTCAGTAGCTTCAATCATTTCTGGTATATGAATAACATGATGTTTTTCAATGGCAAAAATCAATGAATATTGTAAATGCACAAACAGTAATTTCTCCGCATTGCAAGGTGCAATTCTGAAATTTTTTGCTTTTTCCTGCTCCTCTTAGCATGATAAAGAAGATTCAAAGAGAGTGAGATGCCAGCTCCTTTCATTCAGTCAGTAGCTTCAATCATTTCTGGACGTTTTTCAATGGCAAAAATCAATGAATATTGTAAATGCACAAACAGTAATTTCTCCGCATTGCAAGGTGCAATTCTGAAATTTTTTGCTTTTTCCTGCTCCTCTTAGCATGATAAACAAGATTCAAAGAGAGTGAGATGCCAGCTCCTTTCATTCAGTCAGTAGCTTCAATCATTTCTGGACGTTTTTCAATGGCAAAAATCAATGAATATTGTAAATGCACAAACAGTAATTTCTCCGCATTGCAAGGTGCAATTCTGAAATTTTTTGCTTTTTCCTGCTCCTCTTAGCATGATAAAGAAGATTCAAAGAGAGTGAGATGCCAGCTCCTTTCATTCAGTCAGTAGCTTCAAACATTTCTGGTATATGAATAACATGATGTTTTTCAATGGCAAAAATCAATGAATATTGTAAATGCACAAACAGTAATTTCTCCGCATTGCAAGGTGCAAGTCTGAAATTTTTTGCTTTTTCCTGCTCCTCTTAGCATGATAAAGAATATTCAAAGAGAGTGAGATGCCAGCTACTTTCATTCAGTCAGTAGCTTCAATCATTTCTGGACGTTTTTCAATGGTAAAAATCAATGAATATTGTAAATGCACAAACAGTAATTTCTCCACATTGCAAGGTGCAATTCTGAAATTTTTTGCTTTTTCCTGCTCCTCTTAGCATGATAAAGAAGATTCAAAGAGAGTGAGATGCCAGCTCCTTTCATTCAGTCAGTAGCTTCAAACATTTCTGGTATATGAATAACATGATGTTTTTCAATGGCAAAAATCAATGAATATTGTAAATGCACAAACAGTAATTTCTCTGCATTGCAAGGTGCAATTCTGAAATTTTTTGCTTTTTCCTGCTCCTCTTAGCATGATAAAGAAGATTCAAAGAGAGTGAGATGCCAGCTACTTTCATTCAGTCAGTAGCTTCAATCATTTCTGGACGTTTTTCAATGGTAAAAATCAATGAATATTGTAAATGCACAAACAGTAATTTCTCCACATTGCAAGGTGCAATTCTGAAATTTTTTGCTTTTTCCTGCTCCTCTTAGCATGATAAAGAAGATTCAAAGAGAGTGAGATGCCACCTCCTTTCATTCAGTCAGTAGCTTCAAACATTTCTGGTATATGAATAACATGATGTTTTTCAATGGCAAAAATCAATGAATATTGTAAATGCACAAACAGTAATTTCTCCGCATTGCAAGGTGCAATTCTGAAATTTTTTGCTTTTTCCTGCTCCTCTTAGCATGATAAAGAAGATTCAAAGAGAGTGAGATGCCAGCTCCTTTCATTCAGTCAGTAGCTTCAAACATTTCTGGTATATGAATAACATGATGTTTTTCAATGGCAAAAATCAATGAATATTGTAAATGCACAAACAGTAATTTCTCCGCATTGCAAGGTGCAATTCTGAAATTTTTTGCTTTTTCCTGCTCCTCTTAGCATGATAAAGAATATTCAAAGAGAGTGAGATGCCAGCTCCTTTCATTCAGTCAGTAGCTTCAATCATTTCTGGATGTTTTTCAATGGCAAAAATCAATGAATATTGTAAATGCACAAACTGTAATTTCTCCGCATTGCAAGGTGCAATTCTGAAATTTTTGGCTTTTTCCTGCTCCTCTTAGCATGATAAAGAAGATTCAAAGAGAGTGAGATGCCAGCTCCTTTCATTCAGTCAGTAGCTTCAATCATTTCTGGACGTTTTTCAATGGCAAAAATCAATGAATATTGTAAATGCACAAACAGTAATTTCTCCGCATTGCAAGGTGCAATTCTGAAATTTTTTGCTTTTTCCTGCTCCTCTTAGCATGAAAAAGAAGATTCAAAGAGAGTGAGATGCCAGCTCCTTTCATTCAGTCAGTACCTTCAATCATTTCTGGATGTTTTTCAATGGCAAAAATCAATGAATATTGTAAATGCACAAACAGTAATTTCTCCGCATTGCAAGGTGCAATTCTGAAATTTTTTGCTTTTTCCCGCTCCTCTTAGCATGATAAAGAAGATTCAAAGAGAGTGAGGTGCCAGCTCCTTTCATTCAGTCAGTAGCTTCAAACATTTCTGGTATATGAATAACATGTTTTTCAATGGCAAAAATCATTGAATATTGTAAATGCACAAACAGTAATTTCTCCGCATTGCAAGGTGCAATTCTGAAATTTTTTGATTTTTCCTGCTCCTCTTAGCATGATAAAGAAGATTCAAAGAGAGTGAGATGCCAGCTCCTTTCATTCAGTCAGTAGCTTCAATCATTTCTGGACGTTTTTCAATGGCAAAAATCAATGAATATTGTAAATGCACAAACAGTAATTTCTCCGCATTGCAAGGTGCAATTCTGAAATTTTTTGCTTTTTCCTGCTCCTCTTAGCATGATAAAGAAGATTCAAAGAGAGTGAGATGCCAGCTCCTTTCATTCAGTCAGTAGCTTCAAACATTTCTGGTATATGAATAACATGATGTTTTTCAATGGCAAAAATCAATGAATATTGTAAATGCACAAACAGTAATTTCTCCGCATTGCAAGGTGCAAGTCTGAAATTTTTTGCTTTTTCCTGCTCCTCTTAGCATGATAAAGAAGATTCAAAGAGAGTGAGATGCCAGCTACTTTCATTCAGTCAGTAGCTTCAATCATTTCTGGACGTTTTTCAATGGTAAAAATCAATGAATATTGTAAATGCACAAACAGTAATTTCTCCACATTGCAAGGTGCAATTCTGAAATTTTTTGCTTTTTCCTGCTCCTCTTAGCATGATAAAGAAGATTCAAAGAGAGTGAGATGCCAGCTCCTTTCATTCAGTCAGTAGCTTCAAACATTTCTGGTATATGAATAACATGATGTTTTTCAATGGCAAAAATCAATGAATATTGTAAATGCACAAACAGTAATTTCTCCGCATTGCAAGGTGCAATTCTGAAATTTTTTGCTTTTTCCTGCTCCTCTTAGCATGATAAAGAAGATTCAAAGAGAGTGAGATGCCAGCTCCTTTCATTCAGTCAGTAGCTTCAATCATTTCTGGACGTTTTTCAATGGCAAAAATCAATGAATATTGTAAATGCACAAACAGTAATTTCTCCGCATTGCAAGGTGCAATTCTGAAATTTTTTGCTTTTTCCTTCTCCTCTTAGCATGATAAAGAAGATTCAAAGAGAGTGAGATGCCAGCTCCTTTCATTCAGTCAGTAGCTTCAATCATTTCTGGACGTTTTTCAATGGCAAAAATCAATGAATATTGTAAATGCACAAACAGTAATTTCTCCGCATTGCAAGGTGCAATTCTGAAATTTTTTGCTTTTTCCTGCTCCTCTTAGCATGATAAAGAAGATTCAAAGAGAGTGAGATGCCAGCTCCTTTCATTCAGTCAGTAGCTACAAACATTTCTGGTATATGAATAACATGATGTTTTTCAATGGCAAAAATCAATGAATATTGTAAATGCACAAACAGTAATTTCTCCGCATTGCAAGGTGCAATTCTGAAATTTTTTGCTTTTTCCTGCTCCTCTTAGCATGATAAAGAAGATTCAAAGAGAGTGAGATGCCAGCTCCTTTCATTCAGTCAGTAGCTTCAATCATTTCTGGACGTTTTTCAATGGCAAAAATCAATGAATATTGTAAATGCACAAACAGTAATTTCTCCGCATTGCAAGGTGCAATTCTGAAATTTTTTGCTTTTTCCTGCTCCTCTTAGCATGATAAAGAAGATTCAAAGAGAGTGAGATGCCAGCTCCTTTCATTCAGTCAGTAGCTTCAAACATTTCTGGTATATGAATAACATGATGTTTTTCAATGGCAAAAATCAATGAATATTGTAAATGCACAAAGAGTAATTTCTCCGCATTGCAAGGTGCAATTCTGAAATTTTTTGCTTTTTCCTGCTCCTCTTAGCATGATAAAGAAGATTCAAAGAGAGTGAGATGCCAGCTCCTTTCATTCAGTCAGTAGCTTCAATCATTTCTGGACGTTTTTCAATGGCAAAAATCAATGAATATTGTAAATGCACAAACAGTAATTTCTCCGCATTGCAAGGTGCAATTCTGAAATTTTTTGCTTTTTCCTGCTCCTCTTAGCATGATAAAGAAGATTCAAAGAGAGTGAGATGCCAGCTCCTTTCATACAGTCAGTAGCTTCAATCATTTCTGGACGTTTTTCAATGGCAAAAATCAATGAATATTGTAAATGCACAAACAGTAATTTCTCCGCATTGCAAGGTGCAATTCTGAAATTTTTTGCTTTTTCCTGCTCCTCTTAGCATGATAAAGAAGATTCAAAGAGAGTGAGATGCCAGCTCCTTTCATTCAGTCAGTAGCTACAAACATTTCTGGTATATGAATAACATGATGTTTTTCAATGGCAAAAATCAATGAATATTGTAAATGCACAAACAGTAATTTCTCCGCATTGCAAGGTGCAATTCTGAAATTTTTTGCTTTTTCCTGCTCCTCTTAGCATGATAAAGAAGATTCAAAGAGAGTGAGATGCCAGCTACTTTCATTCAGTCAGTAGCTTCAATCATTTCTGGACGTTTTTCAATGGTAAAAATCAATGAATATTGTAAATGCACAAACAGTAATTTCTCCACATTGCAAGGTGCAATTCTGAAATTTTTTGCTTTTTCCTGCTCCTCTTAGCATGATAAAGAAGATTCAAAGAGAGTGAGATGCCAGCTCCTTTCATTCAGTCAGTAGCTTCAAACATTTCTGGTATATGAATAACATGATGTTTTTCAATGGCAAAAATCAATGAATATTGTAAATGCACAAACAGTAATTTCTCCGCATTGCAAGGTGCAATTCTGAAATTTTTTGCTTTTTCCTGCTCCTCTTAGCATGATAAAGAAGATTCAAAGAGAGTGAGATGCCAGCTCCTTTCATTCAGTCAGTAGCTTCAAACATTTCTGGTATATGAATAACATGATGTTTTTCAATGGCAAAAATCAATGAATATTGTAAATGCACAAAGAGTAATTTCTCCGCATTGCAAGGTGCAATTCTGAAATTTTTTGCTTTTTCCTGCTCCTCTTAGCATGATAAAGAAGATTCAAAGAGAGTGAGATGCCAGCTCCTTTCATTCAGTCAGTAGCTTCAATCATTTCTGGACGTTTTTCAATGGCAAAAATCAATGAATATTGTAAATGCACAAACAGTAATTTCTCCGCATTGCAAGGTGCAATTCTGAAATTTTTTGCTTTTTCCTGCTCCTCTTAGCATGATAAAGAAGATTCAAAGAGAGTGAGATGCCAGCTCCTTTCATTCAGTCAGTAGCTTCAATCATTTCTGGACGTTTTTCAATGGCAAAAATCAATGAATATTGTAAATGCACAAACAGTAATTTCTCCGCATTGCAAGGTGCAATTCTGAAATTTTTTGCTTTTTCCTGCTCCTCTTAGCATGATAAAGAAGATTCAAAGAGAGTGAGATGCCAGCTCCTTTCATTCAGTCAGTAGCTACAAACATTTCTGGTATATGAATAACATGATGTTTTTCAATGGCAAAAATCAATGAATATTGTAAATGCACAAACAGTAATTTCTCCGCATTGCAAGGTGCAATTCTGAAATTTTTTGCTTTTTCCTGCTCCTCTTAGCATGATAAAGAAGATTCAAAGAGAGTGAGATGCCAGCTCCTTTCATTCAGTCAGTAGCTTCAATCATTTCTGGACGTTTTTCAATGGCAAAAATCAATGAATATTGTAAATGCACAAACAGTAATTTCTCCGCATTGCAAGGTGCAATTCTGAAATTTTTTGCTTTTTCCTGCTCCTCTTAGCATGATAAAGAAGATTCAAAGAGAGTGAGATGCCAGCTCCTTTCATTCAGTCAGTAGCTTCAAACATTTCTGGTATATGAATAACATGATGTTTTTCAATGGCAAAAATCAATGAATATTGTAAATGCACAAAGAGTAATTTCTCCGCATTGCAAGGTGCAATTCTGAAATTTTTTGCTTTTTCCTGCTCCTCTTAGCATGATAAAGAAGATTCAAAGAGAGTGAGATGCCAGCTCCTTTCATTCAGTCAGTAGCTTCAATCATTTCTGGACGTTTTTCAATGGCAAAAATCAATGAATATTGTAAATGCACAAACAGTAATTTCTCCGCATTGCAAGGTGCAATTCTGAAATTTTTTGCTTTTTCCTGCTCCTCTTAGCATGATAAAGAAGATTCAAAGAGAGTGAGATGCCAGCTCCTTTCATTCAGTCAGTAGCTTCAATCATTTCTGGACGTTTTTCAATGGCAAAAATCAATGAATATTGTAAATGCACAAACAGTAATTTCTCCGCATTGCAAGGTGCAATTCTGAAATTTTTTGCTTTTTCCTGCTCCTCTTAGCATGATAAAGAAGATTCAAAGAGAGTGAGATGCCAGCTCCTTTCATTCAGTCAGTAGCTACAAACATTTCTGGTATATGAATAACATGATGTTTTTCAATGGCAAAAATCAATGAATATTGTAAATGCACAAACAGTAATTTCTCCGCATTGCAAGGTGCAATTCTGAAATTTTTTGCTTTTTCCTGCTCCTCTTAGCATGATAAAGAAGATTCAAAGAGAGTGAGATGCCAGCTCCTTTCATTCAGTCAGTAGCTTCAATCATTTCTGGACGTTTTTCAATGGCAAAAATCAATGAATATTGTAAATGCACAAACAGTAATTTCTCCGCATTGCAAGGTGCAATTCTGAAATTTTTTGCTTTTTCCTGCTCCTCTTAGCATGATAAAGAAGATTCAAAGAGAGTGAGATGCCAGCTCCTTTCATTCAGTCAGTAGCTTCAATCATTTCTGGACATTTTTCAATGGCAAAAATCAATGAATATTGTAAATGCACAAACAGTAATTTCTCCGCATTGCAAGGTGCAATTCTGAAATTTTTTGCTTTTTCCTGCTCCTCTTAGCATGACAAAGAAGATTCAAAGAGAGTAAGATGCCAGTTCCTTTCATTCAGTCAGTAGCTTCAATCATTTCTGGTATATGAATAACATGATGTTTTTCAATGGCAAAAATCAATGAATATTGTAAATGCACAAACAGTAATTTCTCCGCATTGCAAGGTGCAATTCTGAAATTTTTTGCTTTTTCCTGCTCCTCTTAGCATGATAAAGAAGATTCAAAGAGAGTGAGATGCCAGCTCCTTTCATTCAGTCAGTAGCTTCAATCATTTCTGGACGTTTTTCAATGGCAAAAATCAATGAATATTGTAAATGCACAAACAGTAATTTCTCCGCATTGCAAGGTGCAATTCTGAAATTTTTTGCTTTTTCCTGCTCCTCTTAGCATGATAAAGAAGATTCAAAGAGAGTGAGATGCCAGCTCCTTTCATTCAGTCAGTAGCTTCAATCATTTCTGGACGTTTTTCAATGGCAAAAATCAATGAATATTGTAAATGCACAAACAGTAATTTCTCCGCATTGCAAGGTGCAATTCTGAAATTTTTTGCTTTTTCCTGCTCCTCTTAGCATGATAAAGAAGATTCAAAGAGAGTGAGATGCCAGCTCCTTTCATTCAGTCAGTAGCTTCAATCATTTCTGGACGTTTTTCAATGGCAAAAATCAATGAATATTGTAAATGCACAAACAGTAATTTCTCCGCATTGCAAGGTGCAATTCTGAAATTTTTTGCTTTTTCCTGCTCCTCTTAGCATGATAAAGAAGATTCAAAGAGAGTGAGATGCCAGCTCCTTTCATTCAGTCAGTAGCTACAAACATTTCTGGTATATGAATAACATGATGTTTTTCAATGGCAAAAATCAATGAATATTGTAAATGCACAAAGAGTAATTTCTCCGCATTGCAAGGTGCAATTCTGAAATTTTTTGCTTTTTCCTGCTCCTCTTAGCATGATAAAGAAGATTCAAAGAGAGTGAGATGCCAGCTCCTTTCATTCAGTCAGTAGCTTCAATCATTTCTGGACGTTTTTCAATGGCAAAAATCAATGAATATTGTAAATGCACAAACAGTAATTTCTCCGCATTGCAAGGTGCAATTCTGAAATTTTTTGCTTTTTCCTGCTCCTCTTAGCATGATAAAGAAGATTCAAAGAGAGTGAGATGCCAGCTCCTTTCATTCAGTCAGTAGCTTCAATCATTTCTGGACGTTTTTCAATGGCAAAAATCAATGAATATTGTAAATGCACAAACAGTAATTTCTCCGCATTGCAAGGTGCAATTCTGAAATTTTTTGCTTTTTCCTGCTCCTCTTAGCATGACAAAGAAGATTCAAAGAGAGTAAGATGCCAGCTCCTTTCATTCAGTCAGTAGCTTCAATCATTTCTGGTATATGAATAACATGATGTTTTTCAATGGCAAAAATCAATGAATATTGTAAATGCACAAACAGTAATTTCTCCGCATTGCAAGGTGCAATTCTGAAATTTTTTGCTTTTTCCTGCTCCTCTTAGCATGATAAAGAAGATTCAAAGAGAGTGAGATGCCAGCTCCTTTCATTCAGTCAGTAGCTTCAATCATTTCTGGACGTTTTTCAATGGCAAAAATCAATGAATATTGTAAATGCACAAACAGTAATTTCTCCGCATTGCAAGGTGCAATTCTGAAATTTTTTGCTTTTTCCTGCTCCTCTTAGCATGATAAAGAAGATTCAAAGAGAGTGAGATGCCAGCTCCTTTCATTCAGTCAGTAGCTTCAATCATTTCTGGACGTTTTTCAATGGCAAAAATCAATGAATATTGTAAATGCACAAACAGTAATTTCTCCGCATTGCAAGGTGTAATTCTGAAATTTTTTGCTTTTTCCTGCTCCTCTTAGCATGATAAAGAAGATTCAAAGAGAGTGAGATGCCAGCTCCTTTCATTCAGTCAGTAGCTTCAAACATTTCTGGTATATGAATAATATGATGTTTTTCAATGGCAAAAATCAATGAATATTGTAAAAGCACAAACAGTAATTTCTCCGCATTGCAAGGTGCAATTCTGAAATTTTTTGCTTTTTCCTGCTCCTCTTAGCATGATAAAGAAGATTCAAAGAGAGTGAGATGCCAGCTCCTTTCATTCAGTCAGTAGCTTCAATCATTTCTGGACGTTTTTCAATGGCAAAAATCAATGAATATTGTAAATGCACAAACAGTAATTTCTCCGCATTGCAAGGTGCAATTCTGAAATTTTTTGCTTTTTCCTGCTCCTCTTAGCATGATAAAGAAGATTCAAAGAGAGTGAGATGCCAGCTCCTTTCATTCAGTCAGTAGCTTCAATCATTTCTGGTATATGAATAACATGATGTTTTTCAATGGCAAAAATCAATGAATATTGTAAATGCACAAACAGTAATTTCTCCGCATTGCAAGTTGCAATTCTGAAATTTTTTGCTTTTTCCTGCTCCTCTTAGCATGATAAAGAAGATTCAAAGAGAGTGAGATGCCAGCTCCTTTCATTCAGTCAGTAGCTTCAATCATTTCTGGACGTTTTTCAATGGCAAAAATCAATGAATATTGTAAATGCACAAACAGTAATTTCTCCGCATTGCAAGGTGCAATTCTGAAATTTTTTGCTTTTTCCTGCTCCTCTTAGCATGATAAAGAAGATTCAAAGAGAGTGAGATGCCAGCTCCTTTCATTCAGTCAGTAGCTTCAATCATTTCTGGACGTTTTTCAATGGCAAAAATCAATGAATATTGTAAATGCACAAACAGTAATTTCTCCGCATTGCAAGGTGCAATTCTGAAATTTTTTACTTTTTCCTGCTCCTCTTAGCATGATAAAGAAGATTCAAAGAGAGTGAGATGCCAGCTCCTTTCATTCAGTCAGTAGCTTTAAACATTTCTGGTATATGAATAACATGATGTTTTTCAATGGCAAAAATCAATGAATATTGTAAATGCACAAACAGTAATTTCTCCGCATTGCAAGGTGCAATTCTGAAATTTTTTGCTTTTTCCTGCTCCTCTTAGCATGATAAAGAAGATTCAAAGAGAGTGAGATGCCAGCTCCTTTCATTCAGTCAGTAGCTTCAATCATTTCTGGACGTTTTTCAATGGCAAAAATCAATGAATATTGTAAATGCACAAACAGTAATTTCTCCGCATTGCAAGGTGCAATTCTGAAATTTTTTGCTTTTTCCTGCTCCTCTTAGCATGATAAAGAAGATTCAAAGAGAGTGAGATGTCAGCTCCTTTCATTCAGTCAGTAGCTTCAAACATTTCTGGTATATGAATAACATGATGTTTTTCAATGGCAAAAATCAATGAATTTTGTAAATGCACAAACAGTAATTTCTCCGCATTGCAAGGTGCAATTCTGAAATTTTTTGCTTTTTCCTGCTCCTCTTAGCATGATAAAGAAGATTCAAAGAGAGTGAGATGCCAGTTCCTTTCATTCAGTCAGTAGCTTCAATCATTTCTGGACGTTTTTCAATGGCAAAAATCAATGAATATTGTAAATGCACAAACAGTAATTTCTCCGCATTGCAAGGTGCAATTCTGAAATTTTTTGCTTTTTCCTGCTCCTCTTAGCATGATAAAGAAGATTCAAAGAGAGTGAGATGCCAGCTCCTTTCATTCAGTCAGTAGCTTCAATCATTTCTGGTATATGAATAACATGATGTTTTTCAATGGCAAAAATCAATGAATATTGTAAATGCACAAACAGTAATTTCTCCGCATTGCAAGGTGCAATTCTGAATTTTTTTGCTTTTTCCTGCTCCTCTTAGCATGATAAAGAAGATTCAAAGAGAGTGAGATGCCAGCTCCTTTCATTCAGTCAGTAGCTTCAATCATTTCTGGACGTTTTTCAATGGCAAAAATCAATGAATATTGTAAATGCACAAACAGTAATTTCTCCGCATTGCAAGGTGCAATTCTGAAATTTTTTGCTTTTTCCTGCTCCTCTTAGCATGATAAACAAGATTCAAAGAGAGTGAGATGCCAGCTCCTTTCATTCAGTCAGTAGCTTCAATCATTTCTGGACGTTTTTCAATGGCAAAAATCAATGAATATTGTAAATGCACAAACAGTAATTTCTCCGCATTGCAAGGTGCAATTCTGAAATTTTTTGCTTTTTCCTGCTCCTCTTAGCACGGTAAAGAAGATTCAAAGAGAGTGAGATGCCAGCTCCTTTCATTCAGTCAGTAGCTTCAAACATTTCTGGTATATGAATAACATGATGTTTTTCAATGGCAAAAATCAATGAATATTGTAAATGCACAAACAGTAATTTCTCCGCATTGCAAGGTGCAATTCTGAAATTTTTTGCTTTTTCCTGCTCCTCTTAGCATGATAAAGAAGATTCAAAGAGAGTGAGATGCCAGCTCCTTTCATTCAGTCAGTAGCTTCAATCATTTCTGGACGTTTTTCAATGGCAAAAATCAATGAATATTGTAAATGCACAAACAGTAATTTCTCCGCATTGCAAGGTGCAATTCTGAAATTTTTTGCTTTTTCCTGCTCCTCTTAGCATGATAAAGAAGATTCAAAGAGAGTGAGATGCCAGCTCCTTTCATTCAGTCAGTAGCTTCAATCATTTCTGGACGTTTTTCAATGGCAAAAATCAATGAATATTGTAAATGCACAAACAGTAATTTCTCCGCATTGCAAGGTGCAATTCTGAAATTTTTTGCTTTTTCCTGCTCCTCTTAGCATGATAAAGAAGATTCAAAGAGAGTGAGATGTCAGCTCCTTTCATTCAGTCAGTAGCTTCAAACATTTCTGGTATATGAATAACATGATGTTTTTCAATGGCAAAAATCAATGAATTTTGTAAATGCACAAACAGTAATTTCTCCGCATTGCAAGGTGCAATTCTGAAATTTTTTGCTTTTTCCTGCTCCTCTTAGCATGATAAAGAAGATTCAAAGAGAGTGAGATGCCAGTTCCTTTCATTCAGTCAGTAGCTTCAATCATTTCTGGACGTTTTTCAATGGCAAAAATCAATGAATATTGTAAATGCACAAACAGTAATTTCTCCGCATTGCAAGGTGCAATTCTGAAATTTTTTGCTTTTTCCTGCTCCTCTTAGCATGATAAAGAAGATTCAAAGAGAGTGAGATGCCAGCTCCTTTCATTCAGTCAGTAGCTTCAATCATTTCTGGTATATGAATAACATGATGTTTTTCAATGGCAAAAATCAATGAATATTGTAAATGCACAAACAGTAATTTCTCCGCATTGCAAGGTGCAATTCTGAAATTTTTTGCTTTTTCCTGCTCCTCTTAGCATGATAAAGAAGATTCAAAGAGAGTGAGATGCCAGCTCCTTTCATTCAGTCAGTAGCTTCAATCATTTCTGGACGTTTTTCAATGGCAAAAATCAATGAATATTGTAAATGCACAAACAGTAATTTCTCCGCATTGCAAGGTGCAATTCTGAAATTTTTTGCTTTTTCCTGCTCCTCTTAGCATGATAAACAAGATTCAAAGAGAGTGAGATGCCAGCTCCTTTCATTCAGTCAGTAGCTTCAATCATTTCTGGACGTTTTTCAATGGCAAAAATCAATGAATATTGTAAATGCACAAACAGTAATTTCTCCGCATTGCAAGGTGCAATTCTGAAATTTTTTGCTTTTTCCTGCTCCTCTTAGCATGATAAAGAAGATTCAAAGAGAGTGAGATGCCAGCTCCTTTCATTCAGTCAGTAGCTTCAAACATTTCTGGTATATGAATAACATGATGTTTTTCAATGGCAAAAATCAATGAATATTGTAAATGCACAAACAGTAATTTCTCCGCATTGCAAGGTGCAAGTCTGAAATTTTTTGCTTTTTCCTGCTCCTCTTAGCATGATAAAGAAGATTCAAAGAGAGTGAGATGCCAGCTACTTTCATTCAGTCAGTAGCTTCAATCATTTCTGGACGTTTTTCAATGGTAAAAATCAATGAATATTGTAAATGCACAAACAGTAATTTCTCCACATTGCAAGGTGCAATTCTGAAATTTTTTGCTTTTTCCTGCTCCTCTTAGCATGATAAAGAAGATTCAAAGAGAGTGAGATGCCAGCTCCTTTCATTCAGTCAGTAGCTTCAAACATTTCTGGTATATGAATAACATGATGTTTTTCAATGGCAAAAATCAATGAATATTGTAAATGCACAAACAGTAATTTCTCTGCATTGCAAGGTGCAATTCTGAAATTTTTTGCTTTTTCCTGCTCCTCTTAGCATGATAAAGAAGATTCAAAGAGAGTGAGATGCCAGCTACTTTCATTCAGTCAGTAGCTTCAATCATTTCTGGACGTTTTTCAATGGTAAAAATCAATGAATATTGTAAATGTACAAACAGTAATTTCTCCACATTGCAAGGTGCAATTCTGAAATTTTTTGCTTTTTCCTGCTCCTCTTAGCATGATAAAAAGATTCAAAGAGAGTGAGATGCCAGCTCCTTTCATTCAGTCAGTAGCTTCAAACATTTCTGGTATATGAATAACATGATGTTTTTCAATGGCAAAAATCAATGAATATTGTAAATGCACAAACAGTAATTTCTCCGCATTGCAAGGTGCAATTCTGAAATTTTTTGCTTTTTCCTGCTCCTCTTAGCATGATAAAGAAGATTCAAAGAGAGTGAGATGCCAGCTCCTTTCATTCAGTCAGTAGCTTCAATCATTTCTGGACGTTTTTCAATGGCAAAAATCAATGAATATTGTAAATGCACAAACAGTAATTTCTCCGCATTGCAAGGTGCAATTCTGAAATTTTTTGCTTTTTCCTGCTCCTCTTAGCATGATAAAGAAGATTCAAAGAGAGTGAGATGCCAGCTCCTTTCATTCAGTCAGTAGCTTCAATCATTTCTGGACGTTTTTCAATGGCAAAAATCAATGAATATTGTAAATGCACAAACAGTAATTTCTCCGCATTGCAAGGTGCAATTCTGAAATTTTTTGCTTTTTCCTGCTCCTCTTAGCATGATAAAGAAGATTCAAAGAGAGTGAGATGCCAGCTCCTTTCATTCAGTCAGTAGCTTCAAACATTTCTGGTATATGAATAATATGATGTTTTTCAATGGCAAAAATCAATGAATATTGTAAAAGCACAAACAGTAATTTCTCCGCATTGCAAGGTGCAATTCTGAAATTTTTTGCTTTTTCCTGCTCCTCTTAGCATGATAAAGAAGATTCAAAGAGAGTGAGATGCCAGCTCCTTTCATTCAGTCAGTAGCTTCAATCATTTCTGGACGTTTTTCAATGGCAAAAATCAATGAATATTGTAAATGCACAAACAGTAATTTCTCCGCATTGCAAGGTGCAATTCTGAAATTTTTTGCTTTTTCCTGCTCCTCTTAGCATGATAAAGAAGATTCAAAGAGAGTGAGATGCCAGCTCCTTTCATTCAGTCAGTAGCTTCAATCATTTCTGGTATATGAATAACATGATGTTTTTCAATGGCAAAAATCAATGAATATTGTAAATGCACAAACAGTAATTTCTCCGCATTGCAAGTTGCAATTCTGAAATTTTTTGCTTTTTCCTGCTCCTCTTAGCATGATAAAGAAGATTCAAAGAGAGTGAGATGCCAGCTCCTTTCATTCAGTCAGTAGCTTCAATCATTTCTGGACGTTTTTCAATGGCAAAAATCAATGAATATTGTAAATGCACAAACAGTAATTTCTCCGCATTGCAAGGTGCAATTCTGAAATTTTTTGCTTTTTCCTGCTCCTCTTAGCATGATAAAGAAGATTCAAAGAGAGTGAGATGCCAGCTCCTTTCATTCAGTCAGTAGCTTCAATCATTTCTGGACGTTTTTCAATGGCAAAAATCAATGAATATTGTAAATGCACAAACAGTAATTTCTCCGCATTGCAAGGTGCAATTCTGAAATTTTTTGCTTTTTCCTGCTCCTCTTAGCATGATAAAGAAGATTCAAAGAGAGTGAGATGCCAGCTCCTTTCATTCAGTCAGTAGCTTTAAACATTTCTGGTATATGAATAACATGATGTTTTTCAATGGCAAAAATCAATGAATATTGTAAATGCACAAACAGTAATTTCTCCGCATTGCAAGGTGCAATTCTGAAATTTTTTGCTTTTTCCTGCTCCTCTTAGCATGATAAAGAAGATTCAAAGAGAGTGAGATGCCAGCTCCTTTCATTCAGTCAGTAGCTTCAATCATTTCTGGACGTTTTTCAATGGCAAAAATCAATGAATATTGTAAATGCACAAACAGTAATTTCTCCGCATTGCAAGGTGCAATTCTGAAATTTTTTGCTTTTTCCTGCTCCTCTTAGCATGATAAAGAAGATTCAAAGAGAGTGAGATGTCAGCTCCTTTCATTCAGTCAGTAGCTTCAAACATTTCTGGTATATGAATAACATGATGTTTTTCAATGGCAAAAATCAATGAATTTTGTAAATGCACAAACAGTAATTTCTCCGCATTGCAAGGTGCAATTCTGAAATTTTTTGCTTTTTCCTGCTCCTCTTAGCATGATAAAGAAGATTCAAAGAGAGTGAGATGCCAGTTCCTTTCATTCAGTCAGTAGCTTCAATCATTTCTGGACGTTTTTCAATGGCAAAAATCAATGAATATTGTAAATGCACAAACAGTAATTTCTCCGCATTGCAAGGTGCAATTCTGAAATTTTTTGCTTTTTCCTGCTCCTCTTAGCATGATAAAGAAGATTCAAAGAGAGTGAGATGCCAGCTCCTTTCATTCAGTCAGTAGCTTCAATCATTTCTGGTATATGAATAACATGATGTTTTTCAATGGCAAAAATCAATGAATATTGTAAATGCACAAACAGTAATTTCTCCGCATTGCAAGGTGCAATTCTGAAATTTTTTGCTTTTTCCTGCTCCTCTTAGCATGATAAAGAAGATTCAAAGAGAGTGAGATGCCAGCTCCTTTCATTCAGTCAGTAGCTTCAATCATTTCTGGACGTTTTTCAATGGCAAGAATCAATGAATATTGTAAATGCACAAACAGTAATTTCTCCGCATTGCAAGGTGCAATTCTGAAATTTTTTGCTTTTTCCTGCTCCTCTTAGCATGATAAAGAAGATTCAAAGAGAGTGAGATGTCAGCTCCTTTCATTCAGTCAGTAGCTTCAAACATTTCTGGTATATGAATAACATGATGTTTTTCAATGGCAAAAATCAATGAATTTTGTAAATGCACAAACAGTAATTTCTCCGCATTGCAAGGTGCAATTCTGAAATTTTTTGCTTTTTCCTGCTCCTCTTAGCATGATAAAGAAGATTCAAAGAGAGTGAGATGCCAGTTCCTTTCATTCAGTCAGTAGCTTCAATCATTTCTGGACGTTTTTCAATGGCAAAAATCAATGAATATTGTAAATGCACAAACAGTAATTTCTCCGCATTGCAAGGTGCAATTCTGAAATTTTTTGCTTTTTCCTGCTCCTCTTAGCATGATAAAGAAGATTCAAAGAGAGTGAGATGCCAGCTCCTTTCATTCAGTCAGTAGCTTCAATCATTTCTGGTATATGAATAACATGATGTTTTTCAATGGCAAAAATCAATGAATATTGTAAATGCACAAACAGTAATTTCTCCGCATTGCAAGGTGCAATTCTGAAATTTTTTGCTTTTTCCTGCTCCTCTTAGCATGATAAAGAAGATTCAAAGAGAGTGAGATGCCAGCTCCTTTCATTCAGTCAGTAGCTTCAATCATTTCTGGACGTTTTTCAATGGCAAAAATCAATGAATATTGTAAATGCACAAACAGTAATTTCTCCGCATTGCAAGGTGCAATTCTGAAATTTTTTGCTTTTTCCTGCTCCTCTTAGCATGATAAAGAAGATTCAAAGAGAGTGAGATGCCAGCTCCTTTCATTCAGTCAGTAGCTTCAATCATTTCTGGACGTTTTTCAATGGCAAAAATCAATGAATATTGTAAATGCACAAACAGTAATTTCTCCGCATTGCAAGGTGCAATTCTGAAATTTTTTGCTTTTTCCTGCTCCTCTTAGCATGATAAAGAAGATTCAAAGAGAGTGAGATGTCAGCTCCTTTCATTCAGTCAGTAGCTTCAAACATTTCTGGTATATGAATAACATGATGTTTTTCAATGGCAAAAATCAATGAATTTTGTAAATGCACAAACAGTAATTTCTCCGCATTGCAAGGTGCAATTCTGAAATTTTTTGCTTTTTCCTGCTCCTCTTAGCATGATAAAGAAGATTCAAAGAGAGTGAGATGCCAGTTCCTTTCATTCAGTCAGTAGCTTCAATCATTTCTGGACGTTTTTCAATGGCAAAAATCAATGAATATTGTAAATGCACAAACAGTAATTTCTCCGCATTGCAAGGTGCAATTCTGAAATTTTTTGCTTTTTCCTGCTCCTCTTAGCATGATAAAGAAGATTCAAAGAGAGTGAGATGCCAGCTCCTTTCATTCAGTCAGTAGCTTCAATCATTTCTGGTATATGAATAACATGATGTTTTTCAATGGCAAAAATCAATGAATATTGTAAATGCACAAACAGTAATTTCTCCGCATTGCAAGGTGCAATTCTGAAATTTTTTGCTTTTTCCTGCTCCTCTTAGCATGATAAAGAAGATTCAAAGAGAGTGAGATGCCAGCTCCTTTCATTCAGTCAGTAGCTTCAATCATTTCTGGACGTTTTTCAATGGCAAAAATCAATGAATATTGTAAATGCACAAACAGTAATTTCTCCGCATTGCAAGGTGCAATTCTGAAATTTTTTGCTTTTTCCTGCTCCTCTTAGCATGATAAACAAGATTCAAAGAGAGTGAGATGCCAGCTCCTTTCATTCAGTCAGTAGCTTCAATCATTTCTGGACGTTTTTCAATGGCAAAAATCAATGAATATTGTAAATGCACAAACAGTAATTTCTCCGCATTGCAAGGTGCAATTCTGAAATTTTTTGCTTTTTCCTGCTCCTCTTAGCATGATAAAGAAGATTCAAAGAGAGTGAGATGCCAGCTCCTTTCATTCAGTCAGTAGCTTCAAACATTTCTGGTATATGAATAACATGATGTTTTTCAATGGCAAAAATCAATGAATATTGTAAATGCACAAACAGTAATTTCTCCGCATTGCAAGGTGCAAGTCTGAAATTTTTTGCTTTTTCCTGCTCCTCTTAGCATGATAAAGAAGATTCAAAGAGAGTGAGATGCCAGCTACTTTCATTCAGTCAGTAGCTTCAATCATTTCTGGACGTTTTTCAATGGTAAAAATCAATGAATATTGTAAATGCACAAACAGTAATTTCTCCACATTACAAGGTGCAATTCTGAAATTTTTTGCTTTTTCCTGCTCCTCTTAGCATGATAAAGAAGATTCAAAGAGAGTGAGATGCCAGCTCCTTTCATTCAGTCAGTAGCTTCAAACATTTCTGGTATATGAATAACATGATGTTTTTCAATGGCAAAAATCAATGAATATTGTAAATGCACAAACAGTAATTTCTCTGCATTGCAAGGTGCAATTCTGAAATTTTTTGCTTTTTCCTGCTCCTCTTAGCATGATAAAGAAGATTCAAAGAGAGTGAGATGCCAGCTACTTTCATTCAGTCAGTAGCTTCAATCATTTCTGGACGTTTTTCAATGGTAAAAATCAATGAATATTGTAAATGCACAAACAGTAATTTCTCCACATTGCAAGGTGCAATTCTGAAATTTTTTGCTTTTTCCTGCTCCTCTTAGCATGATAAAAAGATTCAAAGAGAGTGAGATGCCAGCTCCTTTCATTCAGTCAGTAGCTTCAAACATTTCTGGTATATGAATAACATGATGTTTTTCAATGGCAAAAATCAATGAATATTGTAAATGCACAAACAGTAATTTCTCCGCATTGCAAGGTGCAATTCTGAAATTTTTTGCTTTTTCCTGCTCCTCTTAGCATGATAAAGAAGATTCAAAGAGAGTGAGATGCCAGCTCCTTTCATTCAGTCAGTAGCTTCAAACATTTCTGGTATATGAATAACATGATGTTTTTCAATGGCAAAAATCAATGAATATTGTAAATGCACAAACAGTAATTTCTCCGCATTGCAAGGTGCAATTCTGAAATTTTTTGCTTTTTCCTGCTCCTCTTAGCATGATAAAGAATATTCAAAGAGAGTGAGATGCCAGCTCCTTTCATTCAGTCAGTAGCTTCAATCATTTCTGGATGTTTTTCAATGGCAAAAATCAATGAATATTGTAAATGCACAAACTGTAATTTCTCCGCATTGCAAGGTGCAATTCTGAAATTTTTGGCTTTTTCCTGCTCCTCTTAGCATGATAAAGAAGATTCAAAGAGAGTGAGATGCCAGCTCCTTTCATTCAGTCAGTAGCTTCAATCATTTCTGGACGTTTTTCAATGGCAAAAATCAATGAATATTGTAAATGCACAAACAGTAATTTCTCCGCATTGCAAGGTGCAATTCTGAAATTTTTTGCTTTTTCCTGCTCCTCTTAGCATGATAAAGAAGATTCAAAGAGAGTGAGATGCCAGCTCCTTTCATTCAGTCAGTACCTTCAATCATTTCTGGATGTTTTTCAATGGCAAAAATCAATGAATATTGTAAATGCACAAACAGTAATTTCTCCGCATTGCAAGGTGCAATTCTGAAATTTTTTGCTTTTTCCCGCTCCTCTTAGGATGATAAAGAAGATTCAAAGAGAGTGAGGTGCCAGCTCCTTTCATTCAGTCAGTAGCTTCAAACATTTCTGGTATATGAATAACATGTTTTTCAATGGCAAAAATCATTGAATATTGTAAATGCACAAACAGTAATTTCTCCGCATTGCAATGTGCAATTCTGAAATTTTTTGATTTTTCCTGCTCCTCTTAGCATGATAAAGAAGATTCAAAGAGAGTGAGATGCCAGCTCCTTTCATTCAGTCAGTAGCTTCAATCATTTCTGGACGTTTTTCAATGGCAAAAATCAATGAATATTGTAAATGCACAAACAGTAATTTCTCCGCATTTCAAGGTGCAATTCTGAAATTTTTTGCTTTTTCCTGCTCCTCTTAGCATGATAAAGAAGATTCAAAGAGAGTGAGATGCCAGCTCCTTTCATTCAGTCAGTAGCTTCAATCATTTCTGGACGTTTTTCAATGGCAAAAATCAATGAATATTGTAAATGCACAAACAGTAATTTCTCCGCATTGCAAGGTGCAATTCTGAAATTTTTTGCTTTTTCCTGCTCCTCTTAGCATGATAAAGAAGATTCAAAGAGAGTGAGATGCCAGCTCCTTTCATTCAGTCAGTAGCTTCAAACATTTCTGGTATATGAATAACATGATGTTTTTCAATGGCAAAAATCAATGAATATTGTAAATGCACAAACAGTAATTTCTCCGCATTGCAAGGTGCAAGTCTGAAATTTTTTGCTTTTTCCTGCTCCTCTTAGCATGATAAAGAAGATTCAAAGAGAGTGAGATGCCAGCTACTTTCATTCAGTCAGTAGCTTCAATCATTTCTGGACGTTTTTCAATGGTAAAAATCAATGAATATTGTAAATGCACAAACAGTAATTTCTCCACATTGCAAGGTGCAATTCTGAAATATTTTGCTTTTTCCTGCTCCTCTTAGCATGATAAAGAAGAGTCAAAGAGAGTGAGATGCCAGCTCCTTTCATTCAGTCAGTAGCTTCAAACATTTCTGGTATATGAATAACATGATGTTTTTCAATGGCAAAAATCAATGAATATTGTAAATGCACAAACAGTAATTTCTCCGCATTGCAAGGTGCAATTCTGAAATTTTTTGCTTTTTCCTGCTCCTCTTAGCATGATAAAGAAGATTCAAAGAGAGTGAGATGCCAGCTCCTTTCATTCAGTCAGTAGCTTCAAGCATTTCTGGTATATGAATAACATGATGTTTTTCAATGGCAAAAATCAATGAATATTGTAAATGCACAAAGAGTAATTTCTCCGCATTGCAAGGTGCAATTCTGAAATTTTTTGCTTTTTCCTGCTCCTCTTAGCATGATAAAGAAGATTCAAAGAGAGTGAGATGCCAGCTCCTTTCATTCAGTCAGTAGCTTCAATCATTTCTGGACGTTTTTCAATGGCAAAAATCAATGAATATTGTAAATGCACAAACAGTAATTTCTCCGCATTGCAAGGTGCAATTCTGAAATTTTTTGCTTTTTCCTGCTCCTCTTAGCATGATAAAGAAGATTCAAAGAGAGTGAGATGCCAGCTCCTTTCATTCAGTCAGTAGCTTCAATCATTTCTGGACGTTTTTCAATGGCAAAAATCAATGAATATTGTAAATGCACAAACAGTAATTTCTCCGCATTGCAAGGTGCAATTCTGAAATTTTTTGCTTTTTCCTGCTCCTCTTAGCATGACAAAGAAAATTCAAAGAGAGTAAGATGCCAGCTCCTTTCATTCAGTCAGTAGCTTCAATCATTTCTGGTATATGAATAACATGATGTTTTTCAATGGCAAAAATCAATGAATATTGTAAATGCACAAACAGTAATTTCTCCGCATTGCAAGGTGCAATTCTGAAATTTTTTGCTTTTTCCTGCTCCTCTTAGCATGATAAAGAAGATTCAAAGAGAGTGAGATGCCAGCTCCTTTCATTCAGTCAGTAGCTTCAATCATTTCTGGACGTTTTTCAATGGCAAAAATCAATGAATATTGTAAATGCACAAACAGTAATTTCTCCGCATTGCAAGGTGCAATTCTGAAATTTTTTGCTTTTTCCTGCGCCTCTTAGCATGATAAAGAAGATTCAAAGAGAGTGAGATGCCAGCTCCTTTCATTCAGTCAGTAGCTTCAATCATTTCTGGTATATGAATAACATGATGTTTTTCAATGGCAAAAATCAATGAATATTGTAAATGCACAAACAGTAATTTCTCCGCATTGCAAGGAGCAATTCTGAAATTTTTTGCTTTTTCCTGCTCCTCTTAGCATGATAAAGAAGATTCAAAGAGAGTGAGATGCCAGCTCCTTTCATTCAGTCAGTAGCTTCAATCATTTCTGGACGTTTTTCAATGGCAAAAATCAATGAATATTGTAAATGCACAAACAGTAATTTCTCCGCATTGCAAGGTGCAATTCTGAAATTTTTTGCTTTTTCCTGCGCCTCTTAGCATGATAAAGAAGATTCAAAGAGAGTGAGATGCCAGGTCCTTTCATTCAGTCAGTAGCTTCAAACATTTCTGGTATATGAATAATATCATGTTTTTCAATGGCAAAAATCAGTGAATATTGTAAAAGCACAAACAGTAATTTCTCCGCATTGCAAGGTGCAATTCTGAAATTTTTTGCTTTTTCCTGCTCCTCTTAGCATGATAAAGAAGATTCAAAGAGAGTGAGATGCCAGCTCCTTTCATTCAGTCAGTAGCTTCAATCATTTCTGGACGTTTTTCAATGGCAAAAATCAATGAATATTGTAAATGCACAAACAGTAATTTCTCCGCATTGCAAGGTGCAATTCTGAAATTTTTTGCTTTTTCCTGCTCCTCTTAGCATGATAAAGAAGATTCAAAGAGAGTGAGATGCCAGCTCCTTTCATTCAGTCAGTAGCTTCAATCATTTCTGGTATATGAATAACATGATGTTTTTCAATGGCAAAAATCAATGAATATTGTAAATGCACAAACAGTAATTTCTCCGCATTGCAAGTTGCAATTCTGAAATTTTTTGCTTTTTCCTGCTCCTCTTAGCATGATAAAGAAGATTCAAAGAGAGTGAGATGCCAGCTCCTTTCATTCAGTCAGTAGCTTCAATCATTTCTGGACGTTTTTCAATGGCAAAAATCAATGAATATTGTAAATGCACAAACAGTAATTTCTCCGCATTGCAAGGTGCAATTCTGAAATTTTTTGCTTTTTCCTGCTCCTCTTAGCATGATAAAGAAGATTCAAAGAGAGTGAGATGCCAGCTCCTTTCATTCAGTCAGTAGCTTCAATCATTTCTGGACGTTTTTCAATGGCAAAAATCAATGAATATTGTAAATGCACAAACAGTAATTTCTCCGCATTGCAAGGTGCAATTCTGAAATTTTTTGCTTTTTCCTGCTCCTCTTAGCATGATAAAGAAGATTCAAAGAGAGTGAGATGCCAGCTCCTTTCATTCAGTCAGTAGCTTCAAACATTTCTGGTATATGAATAACATGATGTTTTTCAATGGCAAAAATCAATGAATATTGTAAATGCACAAACAGTAATTTCTCCGCATTGCAAGGTGCAATTCTGAAATTTTTTGCTTTTTCCTGCTCCTCTTAGCATGATAAAGAAGATTCAAAGAGAGTGAGATGCCAGCTCCTTTCATTCAGTCAGTAGCTTCAATCATTTCTGGACGTTTTTCAATGGCAAAAATCAATGAATATTGTAAATGCACAAACAGTAATTTCTCCGCATTGCAAGGTGCAATTCTGAAATTTTTTGCTTTTTCCTGCTCCTCTTAGCATGACAAAGAAGATTCAAAGAGAGTAAGATGCCAGCTCCTTTCATTCAGTCAGTAGCTTCAATCATTTCTGGTATATGAATAACATGATGTTTTTCAATGGCAAAAATCAATGAATATTGTAAATGCACAAACAGTAATTTCTCCGCATTGCAAGGTGCAATTCTGAAATTTTTTGCTTTTTCCTGCTCCTCTTAGCATGATAAAGAAGATTCAAAGAGAGTGAGATGCCAGCTCCTTTCATTCAGTCAGTAGCTTCAATCATTTCTGGACGTTTTTCAATGGCAAAAATCAATGAATATTGTAAATGCACAAACAGTAATTTCTTCGCATTGCAAGGTGCAATTCTGAAATTTTTTGCTTTTTCCTGCTCCTCTTAGCATGATAAAGAAGATTCAAAGAGAGTGAGATGCCAGCTCCTTTCATTCAGTTAGTAGCTTCAATCATTTCTGGACGTTTTTCAATGGCAAAAATCAATGAATATTGTAAATGCACAAACAGTAATTTCTCCGCATTGCAAGGTGCAATTCTGAAATTTTTTGCTTTTTCCTGCTCCTCTTAGCATGATAAAGAAGATTCAAAGAGAGTGAGATGCCAGGTCCTTTCATTCAGTCAGTAGCTTCAAACATTTCTGGTATATGAATAATATGATGTTTTTCAATGGCAAAAATCAATGAATATTGTAAAAGCACAAACAGTAATTTCTCCGCATTGCAAGGTGCAATTCTGAAATTTTTTGCTTTTTCCTGCTCCTCTTAGCATGATAAAGAAGATTCAAAGAGAGTGAGATGCCAGCTCCTTTCACTCAGTCAGTAGCTTCAATCATTTCTGGACGTTTTTCAATGGCAAAAATCAATGAATATTGTAAATGCACAAACAGTAATTTCTCCGCATTGCAAGGTGCAATTCTGAAATTTTTTGCTTTTTCCTGCTCCTCTTAGCATGATAAAGAAGATTCAAAGAGAGTGAGATGCCAGCTCCTTTCATTCAGTCAGTAGCTTCAATCATTTCTGGTATATGAATAACATGATGTTTTTCAATGGCAAAAATCAATGAATATTGTAAATGCACAAACAGTAATTTCTCCGCATTGCAAGTTGCAATTCTGAAATTTTTTGCTTTTTCCTGCTCCTCTTAGCATGATAAAGAAGATTCAAAGAGAGTGAGATGCCAGCTCCTTTCATTCAGTCAGTAGCTTCAATCATTTCTGGACGTTTTTCAATGGCAAAAATCAATGAATATTGTAAATGCACAAACAGTAATTTCTCCGCATTGCAAGGTGCAATTCTGAAATTTTTTGCTTTTTCCTGCTCCTCTTAGCATGATAAAGAAGATTCAAAGAGAGTGAGATGCCAGCTCCTTTCATTCAGTCAGTAGCTTCAATCATTTCTGGACGTTTTTCAATGGCAAAAATCAATGAATATTGTAAATGCACAAACAGTAATTTCTCCGCATTGCAAGGTGCAATTCTGAAATTTTTTGCTTTTTCCTGCTCCTCTTAGCATGATAAAGAAGAATCAAAGAGAGTGAGATGCCAGCTCCTTTCATTCAGTCAGTAGCTTCAAACATTTCTGGTATATGAATAACATGATGTTTTTCAATGGCAAAAATCAATGAATATTGTAAATGCACAAACAGTAATTTCTCCGCATTGCAAGGTGCAATTCTGAAATTTTTTGCTTTTTCCTGCTCCTCTTAGCATGATAAAGAAGATTCAAAGAGAGTGAGATGCCAGCTCCTTTCATTCAGTCAATAGCTTCAATCATTTCTGGTATATGAATAACATGATGTTTTTCAATGGCAAAAATCAATGAATATTGTAAATGCACAAACAGTAATTTCTCCACATTGCAAGGTGCAATTCTGAAATTTTTTGCTTTTTCCTGCTCCTCTTAGCATGATAAAGAAGATTCAAAGAGAGTGAGATGCCAGCTCCTTTCATTCAGTCAGTAGCTTCAATCATTTCTGGACGTTTTTCAATGGCAAAAATCAATGAATATTGTAAATGCACAAACAGTAATTTCTCCGCATTGCAAGGTGCAATTCTGAAATTTTTTGCTTTTTCTGCTCCTCTTAGCATGATAAAGAAGATTCAAAGAGAGTGAGATGCCAGCTCCTTTCATTCAGTCAGTAGCTACAAACATTTCTGGTATATGAATAACATGATGTTTTTCAATGGCAAAAATCAATGAATATTGTAAATGCACAAACAGTAATTTCTCCGCATTGCAAGGTGCAATTCTGAAATTTTTTGCTTTTTCCTGCTCCTCTTAGCATGATAAAGAAGATTCAAAGAGAGTGAGATGCCAGCTCCTTTCATTCAGTCAGTAGCTTCAATCATTTCTTGACGTTTTGCAATGGCAAAAATCAATGAATATTGTAAATGCACAAACAGTAATTTCTCCGCATTGCAAGGTGCAATTCTGAAATTTTTTGCTTTTTCCTGCTCCTCTTAGCATGATAAAGAAGATTCAAAGAGAGTGAGATGCCAGCTCCTTTCATTCAGTCAGTAGCTTCAATCATTTCTGGACGTTTTTCAATGGCAAAAATCAATGAATATTGTAAATGCACAAACAGTAATTTCTCCGCATTGCAAGGTGCAATTCTGAAATTTTTTGCTTTTTCCTGCTCCTCTTAGCATGACAAAGAAGATTCAAAGAGAGTAAGATGCCAGCTCCTTTCATTCAGTCAGTAGCTTCAATCATTTCTGGTATATGAATAACATGATGTTTTTCAATGGCAAAAATCAATGAATATTGTAAATGCACAAACAGTAATTTCTCCGCATTGCAAGGTGCAATTCTGAAATTTTTTGCTTTTTCCTGCTCCTCTTAGCATGATAAAGAAGATTCAAAGAGAGTGAGATGCCAGCTCCTTTCATTCAGTCAGTAGCTTCAATCATTTCTGGACGTTTTTCAATGGCAAAAATCAATGAATATTGTAAATGCACAAACAGTAATTTCTCCGCATTGCAAGGTGCAATTCTGAAATTTTTTGCTTTTTCCTGCTCCTCTTAGCATGATAAAGAAGATTCAAAGAGAGTGAGATGCCAGCTCCTTTCATTCAGTCAGTAGCTTCAATCATTTCTGGACGTTTTTCAATGGCAAAAATCAATGAATATTGTAAATGCACAAACAGTAATTTCTCCGCATTGCAAGGTGCAATTCTGAAATTTTTTGCTTTTTCCTGCTCCTCTTAGCATGATAAAGAAGATTCAAAGAGAGTGAGATGCCAGCTCCTTTCATTCAGTCAGTAGCTTCAAACATTTCTGGTATATGAATAATATGATGTTTTTCAATGGCAAAAATCAATGAATATTGTAAAAGCACAAACAGTAATTTCTCCGCATTGCAAGGTGCAATTCTGAAATTTTTTGCTTTTTCCTGCTCCTCTTAGCATGATAAAGAAGATTCAAAGAGAGTGAGATGCCAGCTCCTTTCATTCAGTCAGTAGCTTCAATCATTTCTGGACGTTTTTCAATGGCAAAAATCAATGAATATTGTAAATGCACAAACAGTAATTTCTCCGCATTGCAAGGTGCAATTCTGAAATTTTTTGCTTTTTCCTGCTCCTCTTAGCATGATAAAGAAGATTCAAAGAGAGTGAGATGCCAGCTCCTTTCATTCAGTCAGTAGCTTCAATCATTTCTGGTATATGAATAACATGATGTTTTTCAATGGCAAAAATCAATGAATATTGTAAATGCACAAACAGTAATTTCTCCGCATTGCAAGTTGCAATTCTGAAATTTTTTGCTTTTTCCTGCTCCTCTTAGCATGATAAAGAAGATTCAAAGAGAGTGAGATGCCAGCTCCTTTCATTCAGTCAGTAGCTTCAATCATTTCTGGACGTTTTTCAATGGCAAAAATCAATGAATATTGTAAATGCACAAACAGTAATTTCTCCGCATTGCAAGGTGCAATTCTGAAATTTTTTGCTTTTTCCTGCTCCTCTTAGCATGATAAAGAAGATTCAAAGAGAGTGAGATGCCAGCTCCTTTCATTCAGTCAGTAGCTTCAATCATTTCTGGACGTTTTTCAATGGCAAAAATCAATGAATATTGTAAATGCACAAACAGTAATTTCTCCGCATTGCAAGGTGCAATTCTGAAATTTTTTGCTTTTTCCTGCTCCTCTTAGCATGATAAAGAAGATTCAAAGAGAGTGAGATGCCAGCTCCTTTCATTCAGTCAGTAGCTTCAAACATTTCTGGTATATGAATAACATGATGTTTTTCAATGGCAAAAATCAATGAATATTGTAAATGCACAAACAGTAATTTCTCCGCATTGCAAGGTGCAATTCTGAAATTTTTTGCTTTTTCCTGCTCCTCTTAGCATGATAAAGAAGAGTCAAAGAGAGTGAGATGCCAGCTCCTTTCATTCAGTCAGTAGCTTCAATCATTTCTGGACGTTTTTCAATGGCAAAAATCAATGAATATTGTAAATGCACAAACAGTAATTTCTCCGCATTGCAAGGTGCAATTCTGAAATTTTTTGCTTTTTCCTGCTCCTCTTAGCATGATAAAGAAGATTCAAAGAGAGTGAGATGCCAGCTCCTTTCATTCAGTCAGTAGCTTCAATCATTTCTGGACGTTTTTCAATGGCAAAAATCAATGAATATTGTAAATGCACAAACAGTAATTTCTCCGCATTGCAAGGTGCAATTCTGAAATTTTTTGCTTTTTCCTGCTCCTCTTAGCATGACAAAGAAGATTCAAAGAGAGTAAGATGCCAGCTCCTTTCATTCAGTCAGTAGCTTCAATCATTTCTGGTATATGAATAACATGATGTTTTTCAATGGCAAAAATCAATGAATATTGTAAATGCACAAACAGTAATTTCTCCGCATTGCAAGGTGCAATTCTGAAATTTTTTGCTTTTTCCTGCTCCTCTTAGCATGATAAAGAAGATTCAAAGAGAGTGAGATGCCAGCTCCTTTCATTCAGTCAGTAGCTTCAATCATTTCTGGACGTTTTTCAATGGCAAAAATCAATGAATATTGTAAATGCACAAACAGTAATTTCTCCGCATTGCAAGGTGCAATTCTGAAATTTTTTGCTTTTTCCTGCTCCTCTTAGCATGATAAAGAAGATTCAAAGAGAGTGAGATGCCAGCTCCTTTCATTCAGTCAGTAGCTTCAATCATTTCTGGACGTTTTTCAATGGCAAAAATCAATGAATATTGTAAATGCACAAACAGTAATTTCTCCGCATTGCAAGGTGCAATTCTGAAATTTTTTGCTTTTTCCTGCTCCTCTTAGCATGATAAAGAAGATTCAAAGAGAGTGAGATGCCAGCTCCTTTCATTCAGTCAGTAGCTTCAAACATTTCTGGTATATGAATAACATGATGTTTTTCAATGGCAAAAATCAATGAATATTGTAAAAGCACAAACAGTAATTTCTCCGCATTGCAAGGTGCAATTCTGAAATTTTTTGCTTTTTCCTGCTCCTCTTAGCATGATAAAGAAGATTCAAAGAGAGTGAGATGCCAGCTCCTTTCATTCAGTCAGTAGCTTCAATCATTTCTGGACGTTTTTCAATGGCAAAAATCAATGAATATTGTAAATGCACAAACAGTAATTTCTCCGCATTGCAAGGTGCAATTCTGAAATTTTTTGCTTTTTCCTGCTCCTCTTAGCATGATAAAGAAGATTCAAAGAGAGTGAGATGCCAGCTCCTTTCATTCAGTCAGTAGCTTCAATCATTTCTGGTATATGAATAACATGATGTTTTTCAATGGCAAAAATCAATGAATATTGTAAATGCACAAACAGTAATTTCTCCGCATTGCAAGTTGCAATTCTGAAATTTTTTGCTTTTTCCTGCTCCTCTTAGCATGATAAAGAAGATTCAAAGAGAGTGAGATGCCAGCTCCTTTCATTCAGTCAGTAGCTTCAATCATTTCTGGACGTTTTTCAATGGCAAAAATCAATGAATATTGTAAATGCACAAACAGTAATTTCTCCGCATTGCAAGGTGCAATTCTGAAATTTTTTGCTTTTTCCTGCTCCTCTTAGCATGATAAAGAAGATTCAAAGAGAGTGAGATGCCAGCTCCTTTCATTCAGTCAGTAGCTTCAATCATTTCTGGACGTTTTTCAATGGCAAAAATCAATGAATATTGTAAATGCACAAACAGTAATTTCTCCGCATTGCAAGGTGCAATTCTGAAATTTTTTGCTTTTTCCTGCTCCTCTTAGCATGATAAAGAAGATTCAAAGAGAGTGAGATGCCAGCTCCTTTCATTCAGTCAGTAGCTTCAAACATTTCTGGTATATGAATAACATGATGTTTTTCAATGGCAAAAATCAATGAATATTGTAAAAGCACAAACAGTAATTTCTCCGCATTGCAAGGTGCAATTCTGAAATTTTTTGCTTTTTCCTGCTCCTCTTAGCATGATAAAGAAGATTCAAAGAGAGTGAGATGCCAGCTCCTTTCATTCAGTCAGTAGCTTCAATCATTTCTGGACGTTTTTCAATGGCAAAAATCAATGAATATTGTAAATGCACAAACAGTAATTTCTCCGCATTGCAAGGTGCAATTCTGAAATTTTTTGCTTTTTCCTGCTCCTCTTAGCATGATAAAGAAGATTCAAAGAGAGTGAGATGCCAGCTCCTTTCATTCAGTCAGTAGCTTCAATCATTTCTGGTATATGAATAACATGATGTTTTTCAATGGCAAAAATCAATGAATATTGTAAATGCACAAACAGTAATTTCTCCACATTGCAAGGTGCAATTCTGAAATTTTTTGCTTTTTCCTGCTCCTCTTAGCATGATAAAGAAGATTCAAAGAGAGTGAGATGCCAGCTCCTTTCATTCAGTCAGTAGCTTCAATCATTTCTGGACGTTTTTCAATGGCAAAAATCAATGAATATTGTAAATGCACAAACAGTAATTTCTCCGCATTGCAAGGTGCAATTCTGAAATTTTTTGCTTTTTCCTGCTCCTCTTAGCATGATAAAGAAGATTCAAAGAGAGCGAGATGCCAGCTCCTTTCATTCAGTCAGTAGCTTCAATCATTTCTGGTATATGAATAACATGATGTTTTTCAATGGCAAAAATCAATGAATATTGTAAATGCACAAACAGTAATTTCTCCGCATTGCAAGGTGCAATTCTGAAATTTTTTGCTTTTTCCTGCTCCTCTTAGCATGATAAAGAAGATTCAAAGAGAGTGAGATGCCAGCTCCTTTCATTCAGTCAGTAGCTTCAATCATTTCTGGACGTTTTTCAATGGCAAAAATCAATGAATATTGTAAATGCACAAACAGTAATTTCTCCGCATTGCAAGGTGCAATTCTGAAATTTTTTGCTTTTTCCTGCTCCTCTTAGCATGATAAAGAAGATTCAAAGAGAGTGAGATGCCAGCTCCTTTCATTCAGTCAGTAGCTTCAAACATTTCTGGTATATGAATAACATGATGTTTTTCAATGGCAAAAATCAATGAATATTGTAAATGCACAAACAGTAATTTCTCCGCATTGCAAGGTGCAATTCTGAAATTTTTTGCTTTTTCCTGCTCCTCTTAGCATGATAAAGAAGATTCAAAGAGAGTGAGATGCCAGCTCCTTTCATTCAGTCAGTAGCTTCAATCATTTCTGGACGTTTTTCAATGGCAAAAATCAATGAATATTGTAAATGCACAAACAGTAATTTCTCCGCATTGCAAGGTGCAATTCTGAAATTTTTTGCTTTTTCCTGCTCCTCTTAGCATGATAAAGAAGATTCAAAGAGAGTGAGATGCCAGCTCCTTTCATTCAGTCAGTAGCTTCAATCATTTCTGGACGTTTTTCAATGGCAAAAATCAATGAATATTGTAAATGCACAAACAGTAATTTCTCCGCATTGCAAGGTGCAATTCTGAAATTTTTTGCTTTTTCCTGCTCCTCTTAGCATGATAAAGAAGATTCAAAGAGAGTGAGATGCCAGCTCCTTTCATTCAGTCAGTAGCTTCAATCATTTCTGGTATATGAATAACATGATGTTTTTCAATGGCAAAAATCAATGAATATTGTAAATGCACAAACAGTAATTTCTCCGCATTGCAAGGTGCAATTCTGAAATTTTTTGCTTTTTCCTGCTCCTCTTAGCATGATAAAGAAGATTCAAAGAGAGTGAGATGCCAGCTCCTTTCATTCAGTCAGCAGCTTCAATCATTTCTGGACATTTTTCAATGGCAAAAATCAATGAATATTGTAAATGCACAAACAGTAATTTCTCCGCATTGCAAGGTGCAATTCTGAAATTTTTTGCTTTTTCCTGCTCCTCTTAGCATGATAAAGAAGATTCAAAGAGAGTGAGATGCCAGCTCCTTTCATTCAGTCAGTAGCTTCAAACATTTCTGGTATATGAATAACATGATGTTTTTCAATGGCAAAAATCAATGAATATTGTAAAAGCACAAACAGTAATTTCTCCGCATTGCAAGGTGCAATTCTGAAATTTTTTGCTTTTTCCTGCTCCTCTTAGCATGATAAAGAAGATTCAAAGAGAGTGAGATGCCAGCTCCTTTCATTCAGTCAGTAGCTTCAATCATTTCTGGACGTTTTTCAATGGCAAAAATCAATGAATATTGTAAATGCACAAACAGTAATTTCTCCGCATTGCAAGGTGCAATTCTGAAATTTTTTGCTTTTTCCTGCTCCTCTTAGCATGATAAAGAAGATTCAAAGAGAGTGAGATGCCAGCTCCTTTCATTCAGTCAGTAGCTTCAATCATTTCTGGTATATGAATAACATGATGTTTTTCAATGGCAAAAATCAATGAATATTGTAAATGCACAAACAGTAATTTCTCCGCATTGCAAGTTGCAATTCTGAAATTTTTTGCTTTTTCCTGCTCCTCTTAGCATGATAAAGAAGATTCAAAGAGAGTGAGATGCCAGCTCCTTTCATTCAGTCAGTAGCTTCAATTATTTCTGGACGTTTTTCAATGGCAAAAATCAATGAATATTGTAAATGCACAAACAGTAATTTCTCCGCATTGCAAGGTGCAATTCTGAAATTTTTTGCTTTTTCCTGCTCCTCTTAGCATGATAAAGAAGATTCAAAGAGAGTGAGATGCCAGCTCCTTTCATTCAGTCAGTTGCTTCAATCATTTCTGGACGTTTTTCAATGGCAAAAATCAATGAATATTGTAAATGCACAAACAGTAATTTCTCCGCATTGCAAGGTGCAATTCTGAAATTTTTTGCTTTTTCCTGCTCCTCTTAGCATGATAAAGAAGATTCAAAGAGAGTGAGATGCCAGCTCCTTTCATTCAGTCAGTAGCTTCAATCATTTCTGGACGTTTTTCAATGGCAAAAATCAATGAATATTGTAAATGCACAAACAGTAATATCTCCGCATTGCAAGGTGCAATTCTGAAATTTTTTGCTTTTTCCTGCTCCTCTTAGCATGATAAAGAAGATTCAAAGAGAGTGAGATGCCAGCTCCTTTCATTCAGTCAGTAGCTTCAAACATTTCTGGTATATGAATAACATGATGTTTTTCAATGGCAAAAATCAATGAATATTGTAAATGCACAAACAGTAATTTCTCCGCATTGCAAGGTGCAATTCTGAAATTTTTTGCTTTTTCCTGCTCCTCTTAGCATGATAAAGAAGATTCAAAGAGAGTGAGATGCCAGCTCCTTTCATTCAGTCAGTAGCTTCAATCATTTCTGGACGTTTTTCAATGGCAAAAATCAATGAATATTGTAAATGCACAAACAGTAATTTCTCCGCATTGCAAGGTGCAATTCTGAAATTTTTTGCTTTTTCCTGCTCCTCTTAGCATGATAAAGAAGATTCAAAGAGAGTGAGATGCCAGCTTCTTTCATTCAGTCAGTAGCTTCAAACATTTCTGGGATATGAATAACATGATGTTTTTCAATGGCAAAAATTAATGAATATTGTAAATGCACAAACAGTAATTTCTCCGCATTGCAAGGTGCAATTCTGAAATTTTTTGCTTTTTCCTGCTCCTCTTAGCATGATAAAGAAGATTCAAAGAGAGTGAGATGCCAGCTCCTTTCATTCAGTCAGTAGCTTCAATCATTTCTGGACGTTTTTCAATGGCAAAAATCAATGAATATTGTAAATGCACAAACAGTAATTTCTCCGCATTGCAAGGTGCAATTCTGAAATTTTTTGCTTTTTCCTGCTCCTCTTAGCATGATAAAGAAGATTCAAAGAGAGTGAGATGCCAGCTCCTTTCATTCAGTCAGTAGCTTCAATCATTTCTTGACGTTTTGCAATGGCAAAAATCAATGAATATTGTAAATGCACAAACAGTAATTTCTCCGCATTGCAAGGTGCAATTCTGAAATTTTTTGCTTTTTCCTGCTCCTCTTAGCATGATAAAGAAGATTCAAAGAGAGTGAGATGCCAGCTCCTTTCATTCAGTCAGTAGCTTCAATCATTTCTGGACGTTTTTCAATGGCAAAAATCAATGAATATTGTAAATGCACAAACAGTAATTTCTCCGCATTGCAAGGTGCAATTCTGAAATTTTTTGCTTTTTCCTGCTCCTCTTAGCATGACAAAGAAGATTCAAAGAGAGTAAGATGCCAGCTCCTTTCATTCAGTCAGTAGCTTCAATCATTTCTGGTATATGAATAACATGATGTTTTTCAATGGCAAAAATCAATGAATATTGTAAATGCACAAACAGTAATTTCTCCGCATTGCAAGGTGCAATTCTGAAATTTTTTGCTTTTTCCTGCTCCTCTTAGCATGATAAAGAAGATTCAAAGAGAGTGAGATGCCAGCTCCTTTCATTCAGTCAGTAGCTTCAATCATTTCTGGACGTTTTTCAATGGCAAAAATCAATGAATATTGTAAATGCACAAACAGTAATTTCTCCGCATTGCAAGGTGCAATTCTGAAATTTTTTGCTTTTTCCTGCTCCTCTTAGCATGATAAAGAAGATTCAAAGAGAGTGAGATGCCAGCTCCTTTCATTCAGTCAGTAGCTTCAATCATTTCTGGACGTTTTTCAATGGCAAAAATCAATGAATATTGTAAATGCACAAACAGTAATTTCTCCGCATTGCAAGGTGCAATTCTGAAATTTTTTGCTTTTTCCTGCTCCTCTTAGCATGATAAAGAAGATTCAAAGAGAGTGAGATGCCAGCTCCTTTCATTCAGTCAGTAGCTTCAAACATTTCTGGTATATGAATAATATGATGTTTTTCAATGGCAAAAATCAATGAATATTGTAAAAGCACAAACAGTAATTTCTCCGCATTGCAAGGTGCAATTCTGAAATTTTTTGCTTTTTCCTGCTCCTCTTAGCATGATAAAGAAGATTCAAAGAGAGTGAGATGCCAGCTCCTTTCATTCAGTCAGTAGCTTCAATCATTTCTGGACGTTTTTCAATGGCAAAAATCAATGAATATTGTAAATGCACAAACAGTAATTTCTCCGCATTGCAAGGTGCAATTCTGAAATTTTTTGCTTTTTCCTGCTCCTCTTAGCATGATAAAGAAGATTCAAAGAGAGTGAGATGCCAGCTCCTTTCATTCAGTCAGTAGCTTCAATCATTTCTGGTATATGAATAACATGATGTTTTTCAATGGCAAAAATCAATGAATATTGTAAATGCACAAACAGTAATTTCTCCGCATTGCAAGTTGCAATTCTGAAATTTTTTGCTTTTTCCTGCTCCTCTTAGCATGATAAAGAAGATTCAAAGAGAGTGAGATGCCAGCTCCTTTCATTCAGTCAGTAGCTTCAATCATTTCTGGACGTTTTTCAATGGCAAAAATCAATGAATATTGTAAATGCACAAACAGTAATTTCTCCGCATTGCAAGGTGCAATTCTGAAATTTTTTGCTTTTTCCTGCTCCTCTTAGCATGATAAAGAAGATTCAAAGAGAGTGAGATGCCAGCTCCTTTCATTCAGTCAGTAGCTTCAATCATTTCTGGACGTTTTTCAATGGCAAAAATCAATGAATATTGTAAATGCACAAACAGTAATTTCTCCGCATTGCAAGGTGCAATTCTGAAATTTTTTGCTTTTTCCTGCTCCTCTTAGCATGATAAAGAAGATTCAAAGAGAGTGAGATGCCAGCTCCTTTCATTCAGTCAGTAGCTTCAAACATTTCTGGTATATGAATAACATGATGTTTTTCAATGGCAAAAATCAATGAATATTGTAAATGCACAAACAGTAATTTCTCCGCATTGCAAGGTGCAATTCTGAAATTTTTTGCTTTTTCCTGCTCCTCTTAGCATGATAAAGAAGAGTCAAAGAGAGTGAGATGCCAGCTCCTTTCATTCAGTCAGTAGCTTCAATCATTTCTGGACGTTTTTCAATGGCAAAAATCAATGAATATTGTAAATGCACAAACAGTAATTTCTCCGCATTGCAAGGTGCAATTCTGAAATTTTTTGCTTTTTCCTGCTCCTCTTAGCATGATAAAGAAGATTCAAAGAGAGTGAGATGCCAGCTCCTTTCATTCAGTCAGTAGCTTCAATCATTTCTGGACGTTTTTCAATGGCAAAAATCAATGAATATTGTAAATGCACAAACAGTAATTTCTCCGCATTGCAAGGTGCAATTCTGAAATTTTTTGCTTTTTCCTGCTCCTCTTAGCATGACAAAGAAGATTCAAAGAGAGTAAGATGCCAGCTCCTTTCATTCAGTCAGTAGCTTCAATCATTTCTGGTATATGAATAACATGATGTTTTTCAATGGCAAAAATCAATGAATATTGTAAATGCACAAACAGTAATTTCTCCGCATTGCAAGGTGCAATTCTGAAATTTTTTGCTTTTTCCTGCTCCTCTTAGCATGATAAAGAAGATTCAAAGAGAGTGAGATGCCAGCTCCTTTCATTCAGTCAGTAGCTTCAATCATTTCTGGACGTTTTTCAATGGCAAAAATCAATGAATATTGTAAATGCACAAACAGTAATTTCTCCGCATTGCAAGGTGCAATTCTGAAATTTTTTGCTTTTTCCTGCTCCTCTTAGCATGATAAAGAAGATTCAAAGAGAGTGAGATGCCAGCTCCTTTCATTCAGTCAGTAGCTTCAATCATTTCTGGACGTTTTTCAATGGCAAAAATCAATGAATATTGTAAATGCACAAACAGTAATTTCTCCGCATTGCAAGGTGCAATTCTGAAATTTTTTGCTTTTTCCTGCTCCTCTTAGCATGATAAAGAAGATTCAAAGAGAGTGAGATGCCAGCTCCTTTCATTCAGTCAGTAGCTTCAAACATTTCTGGTATATGAATAACATGATGTTTTTCAATGGCAAAAATCAATGAATATTGTAAAAGCACAAACAGTAATTTCTCCGCATTGCAAGGTGCAATTCTGAAATTTTTTGCTTTTTCCTGCTCCTCTTAGCATGATAAAGAAGATTCAAAGAGAGTGAGATGCCAGCTCCTTTCATTCAGTCAGTAGCTTCAATCATTTCTGGACGTTTTTCAATGGCAAAAATCAATGAATATTGTAAATGCACAAACAGTAATTTCTCCGCATTGCAAGGTGCAATTCTGAAATTTTTTGCTTTTTCCTGCTCCTCTTAGCATGATAAAGAAGATTCAAAGAGAGTGAGATGCCAGCTCCTTTCATTCAGTCAGTAGCTTCAATCATTTCTGGTATATGAATAACATGATGTTTTTCAATGGCAAAAATCAATGAATATTGTAAATGCACAAACAGTAATTTCTCCGCATTGCAAGTTGCAATTCTGAAATTTTTTGCTTTTTCCTGCTCCTCTTAGCATGATAAAGAAGATTCATAGAGAGTGAGATGCCAGCTCCTTTCATTCAGTCAGTAGCTTCAATCATTTCTGGACGTTTTTCAATGGCAAAAATCAATGAATATTGTAAATGCACAAACAGTAATTTCTCCGCATTGCAAGGTGCAATTCTGAAATTTTTTGCTTTTTCCTGCTCCTCTTAGCATGATAAAGAAGATTCAAAGAGAGTGAGATGCCAGCTCCTTTCATTCAGTCAGTAGCTTCAATCATTTCTGGACGTTTTTCAATGGCAAAAATCAATGAATATTGTAAATGCACAAACAGTAATTTCTCCGCATTGCAAGGTGCAATTCTGAAATTTTTTGCTTTTTCCTGCTCCTCTTAGCATGATAAAGAAGATTCAAAGAGAGTGAGATGCCAGCTCCTTTCATTCAGTCAGTAGCTTCAAACATTTCTGGTATATGAATAACATGATGTTTTTCAATGGCAAAAATCAATGAATATTGTAAAAGCACAAACAGTAATTTCTCCGCATTGCAAGGTGCAATTCTGAAATTTTTTGCTTTTTCCTGCTCCTCTTAGCATGATAAAGAAGATTCAAAGAGAGTGAGATGCCAGCTCCTTTCATTCAGTCAGTAGCTTCAATCATTTCTGGACGTTTTTCAATGGCAAAAATCAATGAATATTGTAAATGCACAAACAGTAATTTCTCCGCATTGCAAGGTGCAATTCTGAAATTTTTTGCTTTTTCCTGCTCCTCTTAGCATGATAAAGAAGATTCAAAGAGAGTGAGATGCCAGCTCCTTTCATTCAGTCAGTAGCTTCAATCATTTCTGGTATATGAATAACATGATGTTTTTCAATGGCAAAAATCAATGAATATTGTAAATGCACAAACAGTAATTTCTCCACATTGCAAGGTGCAATTCTGAAATTTTTTGCTTTTTCCTGCTCCTCTTAGCATGATAAAGAAGATTCAAAGAGAGTGAGATGCCAGCTCCTTTCATTCAGTCAGTAGCTTCAATCATTTCTGGACGTTTTTCAATGGCAAAAATCAATGAATATTGTAAATGCACAAACAGTAATTTCTCCGCATTGCAAGGTGCAATTCTGAAATTTTTTGCTTTTTCCTGCTCCTCTTAGCATGATAAAGAAGATTCAAAGAGAGCGAGATGCCAGCTCCTTTCATTCAGTCAGTAGCTTCAATCATTTCTGGTATATGAATAACATGATGTTTTTCAATGGCAAAAATCAATGAATATTGTAAATGCACAAACAGTAATTTCTCCGCATTGCAAGGTGCAATTCTGAAATTTTTTGCTTTTTCCTGCTCCTCTTAGCATGATAAAGAAGATTCAAAGAGAGTGAGATGCCAGCTCCTTTCATTCAGTCAGTAGCTTCAATCATTTCTGGACGTTTTTCAATGGCAAAAATCAATGAATATTGTAAATGCACAAACAGTAATTTCTCCGCATTGCAAGGTGCAATTCTGAAATTTTTTGCTTTTTCCTGCTCCTCTTAGCATGATAAAGAAGATTCAAAGAGAGTGAGATGCCAGCTCCTTTCATTCAGTCAGTAGCTTCAAACATTTCTGGTATATGAATAACATGATGTTTTTCAATGGCAAAAATCAATGAATATTGTAAATGCACAAACAGTAATTTCTCCGCATTGCAAGGTGCAATTCTGAAATTTTTTGCTTTTTCCTGCTCCTCTTAGCATGATAAAGAAGATTCAAAGAGAGTGAGATGCCAGCTCCTTTCATTCAGTCAGTAGCTTCAATCATTTCTGGACGTTTTTCAATGGCAAAAATCAATGAATATTGTAAATGCACAAACAGTAATTTCTCCGCATTGCAAGGTGCAATTCTGAAATTTTTTGCTTTTTCCTGCTCCTCTTAGCATGATAAAGAAGATTCAAAGAGAGTGAGATGCCAGCTCCTTTCATTCAGTCAGTAGCTTCAATCATTTCTGGACGTTTTTCAATGGCAAAAATCAATGAATATTGTAAATGCACAAACAGTAATTTCTCCGCATTGCAAGGTGCAATTCTGAAATTTTTTGCTTTTTCCTGCTCCTCTTAGCATGATAAAGAAGATTCAAAGAGAGTGAGATGCCAGCTCCTTTCATTCAGTCAGTAGCTTCAATCATTTCTGGTATATGAATAACATGATGTTTTTCAATGGCAAAAATCAATGAATATTGTAAATGCACAAACAGTAATTTCTCCGCATTGCAAGGTGCAATTCTGAAATTTTTTGCTTTTTCCTGCTCCTCTTAGCATGATAAAGAAGATTCAAAGAGAGTGAGATGCCAGCTCCTTTCATTCAGTCAGCAGCTTCAATCATTTCTGGACATTTTTCAATGGCAAAAATCAATGAATATTGTAAATGCACAAACAGTAATTTCTCCGCATTGCAAGGTGCAATTCTGAAATTTTTTGCTTTTTCCTGCTCCTCTTAGCATGATAAAGAAGATTCAAAGAGAGTGAGATGCCAGCTCCTTTCATTCAGTCAGTAGCTTCAAACATTTCTGGTATATGAATAACATGATGTTTTTCAATGGCAAAAATCAATGAATATTGTAAAAGCACAAACAGTAATTTCTCCGCATTGCAAGGTGCAATTCTGAAATTTTTTGCTTTTTCCTGCTCCTCTTAGCATGATAAAGAAGATTCAAAGAGAGTGAGATGCCAGCTCCTTTCATTCAGTCAGTAGCTTCAATCATTTCTGGACGTTTTTCAATGGCAAAAATCAATGAATATTGTAAATGCACAAACAGTAATTTCTCCGCATTGCAAGGTGCAATTCTGAAATTTTTTGCTTTTTCCTGCTCCTCTTAGCATGATAAAGAAGATTCAAAGAGAGTGAGATGCCAGCTCCTTTCATTCAGTCAGTAGCTTCAATCATTTCTGGTATATGAATAACATGATGTTTTTCAATGGCAAAAATCAATGAATATTGTAAATGCACAAACAGTAATTTCTCCGCATTGCAAGTTGCAATTCTGAAATTTTTTGCTTTTTCCTGCTCCTCTTAGCATGATAAAGAAGATTCAAAGAGAGTGAGATGCCAGCTCCTTTCATTCAGTCAGTAGCTTCAATTATTTCTGGACGTTTTTCAATGGCAAAAATCAATGAATATTGTAAATGCACAAACAGTAATTTCTCCGCATTGCAAGGTGCAATTCTGAAATTTTTTGCTTTTTCCTGCTCCTCTTAGCATGATAAAGAAGATTCAAAGAGAGTGAGATGCCAGCTCCTTTCATTCAGTCAGTTGCTTCAATCATTTCTGGACGTTTTTCAATGGCAAAAATCAATGAATATTGTAAATGCACAAACAGTAATTTCTCCGCATTGCAAGGTGCAATTCTGAAATTTTTTGCTTTTTCCTGCTCCTCTTAGCATGATAAAGAAGATTCAAAGAGAGTGAGATGCCAGCTCCTTTCATTCAGTCAGTAGCTTCAATCATTTCTGGACGTTTTTCAATGGCAAAAATCAATGAATATTGTAAATGCACAAACAGTAATATCTCCGCATTGCAAGGTGCAATTCTGAAATTTTTTGCTTTTTCCTGCTCCTCTTAGCATGATAAAGAAGATTCAAAGAGAGTGAGATGCCAGCTCCTTTCATTCAGTCAGTAGCTTCAAACATTTCTGGTATATGAATAACATGATGTTTTTCAATGGCAAAAATCAATGAATATTGTAAATGCACAAACAGTAATTTCTCCGCATTGCAAGGTGCAATTCTGAAATTTTTTGCTTTTTCCTGCTCCTCTTAGCATGATAAAGAAGATTCAAAGAGAGTGAGATGCCAGCTCCTTTCATTCAGTCAGTAGCTTCAATCATTTCTGGACGTTTTTCAATGGCAAAAATCAATGAATATTGTAAATGCACAAACAGTAATTTCTCCGCATTGCAAGGTGCAATTCTGAAATTTTTTGCTTTTTCCTGCTCCTCTTAGCATGATAAAGAAGATTCAAAGAGAGTGAGATGCCAGCTTCTTTCATTCAGTCAGTAGCTTCAAACATTTCTGGGATATGAATAACATGATGTTTTTCAATGGCAAAAATTAATGAATATTGTAAATGCACAAACAGTAATTTCTCCGCATTGCAAGGTGCAATTCTGAAATTTTTTGCTTTTTCCTGCTCCTCTTAGCATGATAAAGAAGATTCAAAGAGAGTGAGATGCCAGCTCCTTTCATTCAGTCAGTAGCTTCAATCATTTCTGGACGTTTTTCAATGGCAAAAATCAATGAATATTGTAAATGCACAAACAGTAATTTCTCCGCATTGCAAGGTGCAATTCTGAAATTTTTTGCTTTTTCCTGCTCCTCTTAGCATGATAAAGAAGATTCAAAGAGAGTGAGATGCCAGCTCCTTTCATTCAGTCAGTAGCTTCAATCATTTCTGGACGTTTTTCAATGGCAAAAATCAATGAATATTGTAAATGCACAAACAGTAATTTCTCCGCATTGCAAGGTGCAATTCTGAAATTTTTTGCTTTTTCCTGCTCCTCTTAGCATGATAAAGAAGATTCAAAGAGAGTGAGATGCCAGCTCCTTTCATTCAGTCAGTAGCTTCAATCATTTCTGGTATATGAATAACATGATGTTTTTCAATGGCAAAAATCAATGAATATTGTAAATGCACAAACAGTAATTTCTCCGCATTGCAAGTTGCAATTCTGAAATTTTTTGCTTTTTCCTGCTCCTCTTAGCATGATAAAGAAGATTCAAAGAGAGTGAGATGCCAGCTCCTTTCATTCAGTCAGTAGCTTCAATCATTTCTGGACGTTTTTCAATGGCAAAAATCAATGAATATTGTAAATGCACAAACAGTAATTTCTCCGCATTGCAAGGTGCAATTCTGAAATTTTTTGCTTTTTCCTGCTCCTCTTAGCATGATAAAGAAGATTCAAAGAGAGTGAGATGCCAGCTCCTTTCATTCAGTCAGTAGCTTCAATCATTTCTGGACGTTTTTCAATGGCAAAAATCAATGAATATTGTAAATGCACAAACAGTAATTTCTCCGCATTGCAAGGTGCAATTCTGAAATTTTTTGCTTTTTCCTGCTCCTCTTAGCATGATAAAGAAGATTCAAAGAGAGTGAGATGCCAGCTCCTTTCATTCAGTCAGTAGCTTCAAACATTTCTGGTATATGAATAACATGATGTTTTTCAATGGCAAAAATCAATGAATATTGTAAAAGCACAAACAGTAATTTCTCCGCATTGCAAGGTGCAATTCTGAAATTTTTTGCTTTTTCCTGCTCCTCTTAGCATGATAAAGAAGATTCAAAGAGAGTGAGATGCCAGCTCCTTTCATTCAGTCAGTAGCTTCAATCATTTCTGGACGTTTTTCAATGGCAAAAATCAATGAATATTGTAAATGCACAAACAGTAATTTCTCCGCATTGCAAGGTGCAATTCTGAAATTTTTTGCTTTTTCCTGCTCCTCTTAGCATGATAAAGAAGATTCAAAGAGAGTGAGATGCCAGCTCCTTTCATTCAGTCAGTAGCTTCAATCATTTCTGGTATATGAATAACATGATGTTTTTCAATGGCAAAAATCAATGAATATTGTAAATGCACAAACAGTAATTTCTCCGCATTGCAAGTTGCACATCTGAAATTTTTTGCTTTTTCCTGCTCCTCTTAGCATGATAAAGAAGATTCAAAGAGAGTGAGATTCCAGCTCCTTTCATTCAGTCAGTAGCTTCAATCATTTCTGGACGTTTTTCAATGGCAAAAATCAATGAATATTGTAAATGCACAAACAGTAATTTCTCCGCATTGCAAGGTGCAATTCTGAAATTTTTTGCTTTTTCCTGCTCCTCTTAGCATGATAAAGAAGATTCAAAGAGAGTGAGATGCCAGCTCCTTTCATTCAGTCAGTAGCTTCAATCATTTCTGGACGTTTTTCAATGGCAAAAATCAATGAATATTGTAAATGCACAAACAGTAATTTCTCCGCATTGCAAGGTGCAATTCTGAAATTTTTTGCTTTTTCCTGCTCCTCTTAGCATGATAAAGAAGATTCAAAGAGAGTGAGATGCCAGCTCCTTTCATTCAGTCAGTAGCTTCAATCATTTCTGGTATATGAATAACATGATGTTTTTCAATGGCAAAAATCAATGAATATTGTAAATGCACAAACAGTAATTTCTCCGCATTGCAAGTTGCAATTCTGAAATTTTTTGCTTTTTCCTGCTCCTCTTAGCATGATAAAGAAGATTCAAAGAGAGTGAGATGCCAGCTCCTTTCATTCAGTCAGTAGCTTCAATCATTTCTGGACGTTTTTCAATGGCAAAAATCAATGAATATTGTAAATGCACAAACAGTAATTTCTCCGCATTGCAAGGTGCAATTCTGAAATTTCTTGCATTTTCCTGCTCCTCTTAGCATGATAAAGAAGATTCAAAGAGAGTGAGATGCCAGCTCCTTTCATTCAGTCAGTAGCTTCAATCATTTCTGGTATATGAATAACATGATGTTTTTCAATGGCAAAAATCAATGAATATTGTAAATGCACAAACAGTAATTTCTCCGCATTGCAAGTTGCAATTCTGAAATTTTTTGCTTTTTCCTGCTCCTCTTAGCATGATAAAGAAGATTCAAAGAGAGTGAGATGCCAGCTCCTTTCATTCAGTCAGTAGCTTCAATCATTTCTGGACGTTTTTCAATGGCAAAAATCAATGAATATTGTAAATGCACAAACAGTAATTTCTCCGCATTGCAAGGTGCAATTCTGAAATTTTTTGCTTTTTCCTGCTCCTCTTAGCATGATAAAGAAGATTCAAAGAGAGTGAGATGCCAGCTCCTTTCATTCAGTCAGTAGCTTCAATCATTTCTGGACGTTTTTCAATGGCAAAAATCAATGAATATTGTAAATGCACAAACAGTAATTTCTCCGCATTGCAAGGTGCAATTCTGAAATTTTTTGCTTTTTCCTGCTCCTCTTAGCATGATAAAGAAGATTCAAAGAGAGTGAGATGCCAGCTCCTTTCATTCAGTCAGTAGCTTCAAACATTTCTGGTATATGAATAACATGATGTTTTTCAATGGCAAAAATCAATGAATATTGTAAAAGCACAAACAGTAATTTCTCCGCATTGCAAGGTGCAATTCTGAAATTTTTTGCTTTTTCCTGCTCCTCTTAGCATGATAAAGAAGATTCAAAGAGAGTGAGATGCCAGCTCCTTTCATTCAGTCAGTAGCTTCAATCATTTCTGGACGTTTTTCAATGGCAAAAATCAATGAATATTGTAAATGCACAAACAGTAATTTCTCCGCATTGCAAGGTGCAATTCTGAAATTTTTTGCTTTTTCCTGCTCCTCTTAGCATGATAAAGAAGATTCAAAGAGAGTGAGATGCCAGCTCCTTTCATTCAGTCAGTAGCTTCAATCATTTCTGGACGTTTTTCAATGGCAAAAATCAATGAATATTGTAAATGCACAAACAGTAATTTCTCCGCATTGCAAGGTGCAATTCTGAAATTTTTTGCTTTTTCCTGCTCCTCTTAGCATGATAAAGAAGATTCAAAGAGAGTGAGATGCCAGCTCCTTTCATTCAGTCAGTAGCTTCAATCATTTCTGGTATATGAATAACATGATGTTTTTCAATGGCAAAAATCAATGAATATTGTAAATGCACAAACAGTAATTTCTCCGCATTGCAAGTTGCAATTCTGAAATTTTTTGCTTTTTCCTGCTCCTCTTAGCATGATAAAGAAGATTCAAAGAGAGTGAGATGCCAGCTCCTTTCATTCAGTCAGTAGCTTCAATCATTTCTGGACGTTTTTCAATGGCAAAAATCAATGAATATTGTAAATGCACAAACAGTAATTTCTCCGCATTGCAAGGTGCAATTCTGAAATTTCTTGCATTTTCCTGCTCCTCTTAGCATGATAAAGAAGATTCAAAGAGAGTGAGATGCCAGCTCCTTTCATTCAGTCAGTAGCTTCAATCATTTCTGGACGTTTTTCAATGGCAAAAATCAATGAATATTGTAAATGCACAAACAGTAATTTCTCCGCATTGCAAGGTGCAATTCTGAAATTTTTTGCTTTTTCCTGCTCCTCTTAGCATGATAAAGAAGATTCAAAGAGAGTGAGATGCCAGCTCCTTTCATTCAGTCAGTAGCTTCAAACATTTCTGGTATATGAATAACATGATGTTTTTCAATGGCAAAAATCAATGAATATTGTAAATGCACAAACAGTAATTTCTCCGCATTGCAAGGTGCAATTCTGAAATTTTTTGCTTTTTCCTGCTCCTCTTAGCATGATAAAGAAGATTCAAAGAGAGTGAGATGCCAGCTCCTTTCATTCAGTCAGTAGCTTCAATCATTTCTGGACGTTTTTCAATGGCAAAAATCAATGAATATTGTAAATGCACAAACAGTAATTTCTCCGCATTGCAAGGTGCAATTCTGAAATTTTTTGCTTTTTCCTGCTCCTCTTAGCATGATAAAGAAGATTCAAAGAGAGTGAGATGCCAGCTTCTTTAATTCAGTCAGTAGCTTCAAACATTTCTGGGATATGAATAACATGATGTTTTTCAATGGCAAAAATTAATGAATATTGTAAATGCACAAACAGTAATTTCTCCGCATTGCAAGGTGCAATTCTGAAATTTTTTGCTTTTTCCTGCTCCTCTTAGCATGATAAAGAAGATTCAAAGAGAGTGAGATGCCAGCTCCTTTCATTCAGTCAGTAGCTTCAATCATTTCTGGACGTTTTTCAATGGCAAAAATCAATGAATATTGTAAATGCACAAACAGTAATTTCTCCGCATTGCAAGGTGCAATTCTGAAATTTTTTGCTTTTTCCTGCTCCTCTTAGCATGATAAAGAAGATTCAAAGAGAGTGAGATTCCAGCTCCTTTCATTCAGTCAGTAGCTTCAATCATTTCTGGACGTTTTTCAATGGCAAAAATCAATGAATATTGTAAATGCACAAACAGTAATTTCTCCGCATTGCAAGGTGCAATTCTGAAATTTTTTGCTTTTTCCTGCTCCTCTTAGCATGATAAAGAAGATTCAAAGAGAGTGAGATGCCAGCTCCTTTCATTCAGTCAGTAGCTTCAATCATTTCTGGTATATGAATAACATGATGTTTTTCAATGGCAAAAATCAATGAATATTGTAAATGCACAAACAGTAATTTCTCCGCATTGCAAGTTGCAATTCTGAAATTTTTTGCTTTTTCCTGCTCCTCTTAGCATGATAAAGAAGATTCAAAGAGAGTGAGATGCCAGCTCCTTTCATTCAGTCAGTAGCTTCAATCATTTCTGGACGTTTTTCAATGGCAAAAATCAATGAATATTGTAAATGCACAAACAGTAATTTCTCCGCATTGCAAGGTGCAATTCTGAAATTTTTTGCTTTTTCCTGCTCCTCTTAGCATGATAAAGAAGATTCAAAGAGAGTGAGATGCCAGCTCCTTTCATTCAGTCAGTAGCTTCAATCATTTCTGGACGTTTTTCAATGGCAAAAATCAATGAATATTGTAAATGCACAAACAGTAATTTCTCCGCATTGCAAGGTGCAATTCTGAAATTTTTTGCTTTTTCCTGCTCCTCTTAGCATGATAAAGAAGATTCAAAGAGAGTGAGATGCCAGCTCCTTTCATTCAGTCAGTAGCTTCAAACATTTCTGGTATATGAATAACATGATGTTTTTCAATGGCAAAAATCAATGAATATTGTAAAAGCACAAACAGTAATTTCTCCGCATTGCAAGGTGCAATTCTGAAATTTTTTGCTTTTTCCTGCTCCTCTTAGCATGATAAAGAAGATTCAAAGAGAGTGAGATGCCAGCTCCTTTCATTCAGTCAGTAGCTTCAATCATTTCTGGACGTTTTTCAATGGCAAAAATCAATGAATATTGTAAATGCACAAACAGTAATTTCTCCGCATTGCAAGGTGCAATTCTGAAATTTTTTGCTTTTTCCTGCTCCTCTTAGCATGATAAAGAAGATTCAAAGAGAGTGAGATGCCAGCTCCTTTCATTCAGTCAGTAGCTTCAATCATTTCTGGTATATGAATAACATGATGTTTTTCAATGGCAAAAATCAATGAATATTGTAAATGCACAAACAGTAATTTCTCCACATTGCAAGGTGCAATTCTGAAATTTTTTGCTTTTTCCTGCTCCTCTTAGCATGATAAAGAAGATTCAAAGAGAGTGAGATGCCAGCTCCTTTCATTCAGTCAGTAGCTTCAATCTCTTCTGGACGTTTTTCAATGGCAAAAATCAATGAATATTGTAAATGCACAAACAGTAATTTCTCCGCATTGCAAGGTGCAATTCTGAAATTTTTTGCTTTTTCCTGCTCCTCTTAGCATGATAAAGAAGATTCAAAGAGAGCGAGATGCCAGCTCCTTTCATTCAGTCAGTAGCTTCAATCATTTCTGGTATATGAATAACATGATGTTTTTCAATGGCAAAAATCAATGAATATTGTAAATGCACAAACAGTAATTTCTCAGCATTGCAAGGTGCAATTCTGAAATTTTTTGCTTTTTCCTGCTCCTCTTAGCATGATAAAGAAGATTCAAAGAGAGTGAGATGCCAGCTCCTTTCATTCAGTCAGTAGCTTCAATCATTTCTGGACGTTTTTCAATGGCAAAAATCAATGAATATTGTAAATGCACAAACAGTAATTTCTCCGCATTGCAAGGTGCAATTCTGAAATTTTTTGCTTTTTCCTGCTCCTCTTAGCATGATAAAGAAGATTCAAAGAGAGTGAGATGCCAGCTCCTTTCATTCAGTCAGTAGCTTCAAACATTTCTGGTATATGAATAACATGATGTTTTTCAATGGCAAAAATCAATGAATATTGTAAATGCACAAACAGTAATTTCTCCGCATTGCAAGGTGCAATTCTGAAATTTTTTGCTTTTTCCTGCTCCTCTTAGCATGATAAAGAAGATTCAAAGAGAGTGAGATGCCAGCTCCTTTCATTCAGTCAGTAGCTTCAATCATTTCTGGACGTTTTTCAATGGCAAAAATCAATGAATATTGTAAATGCACAAACAGTAATTTCTCCGCATTGCAAGGTGCAATTCTGAAATTTTTTGCTTTTTCCTGCTCCTCTTAGCATGATAAAGAAGATTCAAAGAGAGTGAGATGCCAGCTCCTTTCATTCAGTCAGTAGCTTCAATCATTTCTGGTATATGAATAACATGATGTTTTTCAATGGCAAAAATCAATGAATATTGTAAATGCACAAACAGTAATTTCTCCGCATTGCAAGTTGCAACTCTGAAATTTTTTGCTTTTTCCTGCTCCTCTTAGCATGATAAAGAAGATTCAAAGAGAGTGAGATGCCAGCTCCTTTCATTCAGTCAGTAGCTTCAATCATTTCTGGACGTTTTTCAATGGCAAAAATCAATGAATATTGTAAATGCACAAACAGTAATTTCTCCGCATTGCAGGGTGCAATTCTGAAATTTTTTGCTTTTTCCTGCTCCTCTTAGCATGATAAAGAAGATTCAAAGAGAGTGAGATGCCAGCTCCTTTCATTCAGTCAGTAGCTTCAATCATTTCTGGACGTTTTTCAATGGCAAAAATCAATGAATATTGTAAATGCACAAACAGTAATTTCTCCGCATTGCAAGGTGCAATTCTGAAATTTTTTGCTTTTTCATGCTCCTCTTAGCATGATAAAGAAGATTCAAAGAGAGTGAGATGCCAGCTCCTTTCATTCAGTCAGTAGCTTCAAACATTTCTGGTATATGAATAACATGATGTTTTTCAATGGCAAAAATCAATGAATATTGTAAAAGCACAAACAGTAATTTCTCCGCATTGCAAGGTGCAATTCTGAAATTTTTTGCTTTTTCCTGCTCCTCTTAGCATGATAAAGAAGATTCAAAGAGAGTGAGATGCCAGCTCCTTTCATTCAGTCAGTAGCTTCAATCATTTCTGGACGTTTTTCAATGGCAAAAATCAATGAATATTGTAAATGCACAAACAGTAATTTCTCCGCATTGCAAGGTGCAATTCTGAAATTTTTTGCTTTTTCCTGCTCCTCTTAGCATGATAAAGAAGATTCAAAGAGAGTGAGATGCCAGCTCCTTTCATTCAGTCAGTAGCTTCAATCATTTCTGGTATATGAATAACATGATGTTTTTCAATGGCAAAAATCAATGAATATTGTAAATGCACAAACAGTAATTTCTCCACATTGCAAGGTGCAATTCTGAAATTTTTTGCTTTTTCCTGCTCCTCTTAGCATGATAAAGAAGATTCAAAGAGAGTGAGATGCCAGCTCCTTTCATTCAGTCAGTAGCTTCAATCATTTCTGGACGTTTTTCAATGGCAAAAATCAATGAATATTGTAAATGCACAAACAGTAATTTCTCCGCATTGCAAGGTGCAATTCTGAAATTTTTTGCTTTTTCCTGCTCCTCTTAGCATGATAAAGAAGATTCAAAGAGAGCGAGATGCCAGCTCCTTTCATTCAGTCAGTAGCTTCAATCATTTCTGGTATATGAATAACATGATGTTTTTCAATGGCAAAAATCAATGAATATTGTCAATGCACAAACAGTAATTTCTCCGCATTGCAAGGTGCAATTCTGAAATTTTTTGCTTTTTCCTGCTCCTCTTAGCATGATAAAGAAGATTCAAAGACAGTGAGATGCCAGCTCCTTTCATTCAGTCAGTAGCTTCAATCATTTCTGGACGTTTTTCAATGGCAAAAATCAATGAATATTGTAAATGCACAAACAGTAATTTCTCCGCATTGCAAGGTGCAATTCTGAAATTTTTTGCTTTTTCCTGCTCCTCTTAGCATGATAAAGAAGATTCAAAGAGAGTGAGATGCCAGCTCCTTTCATTCAGTCAGTAGCTTCAAACATTTCTGGTATATGAATAACATGATGTTTTTCAATGGCAAAAATCAATGAATATTGTAAATGCACAAACAGTAATTTCTCCGCATTGCAAGGTGCAATTCTGAAATTTTTTGCTTTTTCCTGCTCCTCTTAGCATGATAAAGAAGATTCAAAGAGAGTGAGATGCCAGCTCCTTTCATTCAGTCAGTAGCTTCAATCATTTCTGGACGTTTTTCAATGGCAAAAATCAATGAATATTGTAAATGCACAAACAGTAATTTCTCCGCATTGCAAGGTGCAATTCTGAAATTTTTTGCTTTTTCCTGCTCCTCTTAGCATGATAAAGAAGATTCAAAGAGAGTGAGATGCCAGCTCCTTTCATTCAGTCAGTAGCTTCAATCATTTCTGGACGTTTTTCAATGGCAAAAATCAATGAATATTGTAAATGCACAAACAGTAATTTCTCCGCATTGCAAGGTGCAATTCTGAAATTTTTTGCTTTTTCCTGCTCCTCTTAGCATGATAAAGAAGATTCAAAGAGAGTGAGATGCCAGCTCCTTTCATTCAGTCAGTAGCTTCAATCATTTCTGGTATATGAATAACATGATGTTTTTCAATGGCAAAAATCAATGAATATTGTAAATGCACAAACAGTAATTTCTCCGCATTGCAAGGTGCAATTCTGAAATTTTTTGCTTTTTCCTGCTCCTCTTAGCATGATAAAGAAGATTCAAAGAGAGTGAGATGCCAGCTCCTTTCATTCAGTCAGCAGCTTCAATCATTTCTGGACATTTTTCAATGGCAAAAATCAATGAATATTGTAAATGCACAAACAGTAATTTCTCCGCATTGCAAGGTGCAATTCTGAAATTTTTTGCTTTTTCCTGCTCCTCTTAGCATGATAAAGAAGATTCAAAGAGAGTGAGATGCCAGCTCCTTTCATTCAGTCAGTAGCTTCAAACATTTCTGGTATATGAATAACATGATGTTTTTCAATGGCAAAAATCAATGAATATTGTAAAAGCACAAACAGTAATTTCTCCGCATTGCAAGGTGCAATTCTGAAATTTTTTGCTTTTTCCTGCTCCTCTTAGCATGATAAAGAAGATTCAAAGAGAGTGAGATGCCAGCTCCTTTCATTCAGTCAGTAGCTTCAATCATTTCTGGACGTTTTTCAATGGCAAAAATCAATGAATATTGTAAATGCACAAACAGTAATTTCTCCGCATTGCAAGGTGCAATTCTGAAATTTTTTGCTTTTTCCTGCTCCTCTTAGCATGATAAAGAAGATTCAAAGAGAGTGAGATGCCAGCTCCTTTCATTCAGTCAGTAGCTTCAATCATTTCTGGTATATGAATAACATGATGTTTTTCAATGGCAAAAATCAATGAATATTGTAAATGCACAAACAGTAATTTCTCCGCATTGCAAGTTGCAATTCTGAAATTTTTTGCTTTTTCCTGCTCCTCTTAGCATGATAAAGAAGATTCAAAGAGAGTGAGATGCCAGCTCCTTTCATTCAGTCAGTAGCTTCAATTATTTCTGGACGTTTTTCAATGGCAAAAATCAATGAATATTGTAAATGCACAAACAGTAATTTCTCCGCATTGCAAGGTGCAATTCTGAAATTTTTTGCTTTTTCCTGCTCCTCTTAGCATGATAAAGAAGATTCAAAGAGAGTGAGATGCCAGCTCCTTTCATTCAGTCAGTTGCTTCAATCATTTCTGGACGTTTTTCAATGGCAAAAATCAATGAATATTGTAAATGCACAAACAGTAATTTCTCCGCATTGCAAGGTGCAATTCTGAAATTTTTTGCTTTTTCCTGCTCCTCTTAGCATGATAAAGAAGATTCAAAGAGAGTGAGATGCCAGCTCCTTTCATTCAGTCAGTAGCTTCAATCATTTCTGGACGTTTTTCAATGGCAAAAATCAATGAATATTGTAAATGCACAAACAGTAATTTCTCCGCATTGCAAGGTGCAATTCTGAAATTTTTTGCTTTTTCCTGCTCCTCTTTGCATGATAAAGAAGATTCAAAGAGAGTGAGATGCCAGCTCCTTTCATTCAGTCAGTAGCTTCAATCATTTCTGGTATATGAATAACATGATGTTTTTCAATGGCAAAAATCAATGAATATTGTAAATGCACAAACAGTAATTTCTCCGCATTGCAAGGTGCAATTCTGAAATTTTTGGCTTTTTCCTGCTCCTCTTATCATGATAAAGAAGATTCAAAGAGAGTGAGATGCCAGCTCCTTTCATTCAGTCAGTAGCTTCAATCATTTCTGGATGTTTTTCAATGGCAAAAATCAATGAATATTGTAAATGCACAAACAGTAATTTCTCCGCATTGCAAGGTGCAATTCTGAAATTTCTTGCATTTTCCTGCTCCTCTTAGCATGATAAAGAAGATTCAAAGAGAGTGAGATGCCAGCTCCTTTCATTCAGTCAGTAGCTTCAATCATTTCTGGACGTTTTTCAATGGCAAAAATCAATGAATATTGTAAATGCACAAACAGTAATTTCTCCGCATTGCAAGGTGCAATTCTGAAATTTTTTGCTTTTTCCTGCTCCTCTTAGCATGATAAAGAAGATTCAAAGAGAGTGAGATGCCAGCTCCTTTCATTCAGTCAGTAGCTTCAAACATTTCTGGTATATGAATAACATGATGTTTTTCAATGGCAAAAATCAATGAATATTGTAAATGCACAAACAGTAATTTCTCCGCATTGCAAGGTGCAATTCTGAAATTTTTTGCTTTTTCCTGCTCCTCTTAGCATGATAAAGAAGATTCAAAGAGAGTGAGATGCCAGCTCCTTTCATTCAGTCAGTAGCTTCAAACATTTCTGGTATATGAATAACATGATGTTTTTCAATGGCAAAAATCAATGAATATTGTAAATGCACAAACAGTAATTTCTCCGCATTGCAAGGTGCAATTCTGAAATTTTTTGCTTTTTCCTGCTCCTCTTAGCATGATAAAGAAGATTCAAAGAGAGTGAGATGCCAGCTCCTTTCATTCAGTCAGTAGCTTCAATCATTTCTGGACGTTTTTCAATGGCAAAAATCAATGAATATTGTAAATGCACAAACAGTAATTTCTCCGCATTGCAAGGTGCAATTCTGAAATTTTTTCCTTTTTCCTGCTCCTCTTAGCATGATAAAGAAGATTCAAAGAGAGTGAGATGCCAGCTCCTTTCATTCAGTCAGTAGCTTCAATCATTTCTGGTATATGAATAACATGATGTTTTTCAATGGCAAAAATCAATGAATATTGTAAATGCACAAACAGTAATTTCTCCGCATTGCAAGTTGCAATTCTGAAATTTTTTGCTTTTTCCTGCTCCTCTTAGCATGATAAAGAAGATTCAAAGAGAGTGAGATGCCAGCTCCTTTCATTCAGTCAGTAGCTTCAATTATTTCTGGACGTTTTTCAATGGCAAAAATCAATGAATATTGTAAATGCACAAACAGTAATTTCTCCGCATTGCAAGATGCAATTCTGAAATTTTTTGCTTTTTCCTGCTCCTCTTAGCATGATAAAGAAGATTCAAAGAGAGTGAGATGCCAGCTACTTTCATTCAGTCAGTTGCTTCAATCATTTCTGGACGTTTTTCAATGGCAAAAATCAATGAATATTGTAAATGCACAAACAGTAATTTCTCCGCATTGCAAGGTGCAATTCTGAAATTTTTTGCTTTTTCCTGCTCCTCTTAGCATGATAAAGAAGATTCAAAGAGAGTGAGATGCCAGCTCCTTTCATTCAGTCAGTAGCTTCAATCATTTCTGGACGTTTTTCAATGGCAAAAATCAATGAATATTGTAAATGCACAAACAGTAATTTCTCCGCATTGCAAGGTGCAATTCTGAAATTTTTTGCTTTTTCCTGCTCCTCTTTGCATGATAAAGAAGATTCAAAGAGAGTGAGATGCCAGCTCCTTTCATTCAGTCAGTAGCTTCAATCATTTCTGGTATATGAATAACATGATGTTTTTCAATGGCAAAAATCAATGAATATTGTAAATGCACAAACAGTAATTTCTCCGCATTGCAAGGTGCAATTCTGAAATTTTTGGCTTTTTCCTGCTCCTCTTAGCATGATAAAGAAGATTCAAAGAGAGTGAGATGCCAGCTCCTTTCATTCAGTCAGTAGCTTCAATCATTTCTGGATGTTTTTCAATGGCAAAAATCAATGAATATTGTAAATGCACAAACAGTAATTTCTCCGCATTGCAAGGTGCAATTCTGAAATTTCTTGCATTTTCCTGCTCCTCTTAGCATGATAAAGAAGATTCAAAGAGAGTGAGATGCCAGCTCCTTTCATTCAGTCAGTAGCTTCAATCATTTCTGGACGTTTTTCAATGGCAAAAATCAATGAATATTGTAAATGCACAAACAGTAATTTCTCCGCATTGCAAGGTGCAATTCTGAAATTTTTTGCTTTTTCCTGCTCCTCTTAGCATGATAAAGAAGATTCAAAGAGAGTGAGATGCCAGCTCCTTTCATTCAGTCAGTAGCTTCAAACATTTCTGGTATATGAATAACATGATGTTTTTCAATGGCAAAAATCAATGAATATTGTAAATGCACAAACAGTAATTTCTCCGCATTGCAAGGTGCAATTCTGAAATTTTTTGCTTTTTCCTGCTCCTCTTAGCATGATAAAGAAGATTCAAAGAGAGTGAGATGCCAGCTCCTTTCATTCAGTCAGTAGCTTCAATCATTTCTGGACGTTTTTCAATGGCAAAAATCAATGAATATTGTAAATGCACAAACAGTAATTTCTCCGCATTGCAAGGTGCAATTCTGAAATTTTTTGCTTTTTCCTGCTCCTCTTAGCATGATAAAGAAGATTCAAAGAGAGTGAGATGCCAGCTTCTTTCATTCAGTCAGTAGCTTCAAACATTTCTGGGATATGAATAACATGATGTTTTTCAATGGCAAAAATTAATGAATATTGTAAATGCACAAACAGTAATTTCTCCGCATTGCAAGGTGCAATTCTGAAATTTTTTGCTTTTTCCTGCTCCTCTTAGCATGATAAAGAAGATTCAAAGAGAGTGAGATGCCAGCTCCTTTCATTCAGTCAGTAGCTTCAATCATTTCTGGACGTTTTTCAATGGCAAAAATCAATGAATATTGTAAATGCACAAACAGTAATTTCTCCGCATTGCAAGGTGCAATTCTGAAATTTTTTGCTTTTTCCTGCTCCTCTTAGCATGATAAAGAAGATTCAAAGAGAGTGAGATGCCAGCTCCTTTCATTCAGTCAGTAGCTTCAATCATTTCTGGACGTTTTTCAATGGCAAAAATCAATGAATATTGTAAATGCACAAACAGTAATTTCTCCGCATTGCAAGGTGCAATTCTGAAATTTTTTGCTTTTTCCTGCTCCTCTTAGCATGATAAAGAAGATTCAAAGAGAGTGAGATGCCAGCTCCTTTCATTCAGTCAGTAGCTTCAAACATTTCTGGTATATGAATAACATGATGTTTTTCAATGGCAAAAATCAATGAATATTGTAAATGCACAAACAGTAATTTCTCCGCATTGCAAGGTGCAATTCTGAAATTTTTTGCTTTTTCCTGCTCCTCTTAGCATGATAAAGAAGATTCAAAGAGAGTGAGATGCCAGCTCCTTTCATTCAGTCAGTAGCTTCAATCATTTCTGGACGTTTTTCAATGGCAAAAATCAATGAATATTGTAAATGCACAAACAGTAATTTCTCCGCATTGCAAGGTGCAATTCTGAAATTTTTTGCTTTTTCCTGCTCCTCTTAGCATGATAAAGAAGATTCAAAGAGAGTGAGATGCCAGCTCCTTTCATTCAGTCAGTAGCTTCAATCATTTCTGGACGTTTTTCAATGGCAAAAATCAATGAATATTGTAAATGCACAAACAGTAATTTCTCCGCATTGCAAGGTGCAATTCTGAAATTTTTTGCTTTTTCCTGCTCCTCTTAGCATGATAAAGAAGATTCAAAGAGAGTGAGATGCCAGCTCCTTTCATTCAGTCAGTAGCTTCAATCATTTCTGGTATATGAATAACATGATGTTTTTCAATGGCAAAAATCAATGAATATTGTAAATGCACAAACAGTAATTTCTCCGCATTGCAAGGTGCAATTCTGAAATTTTTTGCTTTTTCCTGCTCCTCTTAGCATGATAAAGAAGATTCAAAGAGAGTGAGATGCCAGCTCCTTTCATTCAGTCAGCAGCTTCAATCATTTCTGGACATTTTTCAATGGCAAAAATCAATGAATATTGTAAATGCACAAACAGTAATTTCTCCGCATTGCAAGGTGCAATTCTGAAATTTTTTGCTTTTTCCTGCTCCTCTTAGCATGATAAAGAAGATTCAAAGAGAGTGAGATGCCAGCTCCTTTCATTCAGTCAGTAGCTTCAAACATTTCTGGTATATGAATAACATGATGTTTTTCAATGGCAAAAATCAATGAATATTGTAAAAGCACAAACAGTAATTTCTCCGCATTGCAAGGTGCAATTCTGAAATTTTTTGCTTTTTCCTGCTCCTCTTAGCATGATAAAGAAGATTCAAAGAGAGTGAGATGCCAGCTCCTTTCATTCAGTCAGTAGCTTCAATCATTTCTGGACGTTTTTCAATGGCAAAAATCAATGAATATTGTAAATGCACAAACAGTAATTTCTCCGCATTGCAAGGTGCAATTCTGAAATTTTTTGCTTTTTCCTGCTCCTCTTAGCATGATAAAGAAGATTCAAAGAGAGTGAGATGCCAGCTCCTTTCATTCAGTCAGGAGCTTCAATCATTTCTGGTATATGAATAACATGATGTTTTTCAATGGCAAAAATCAATGAATATTGTAAATGCACAAACAGTAATTTCTCCGCATTGCAAGTTGCAACTCTGAAATTTTTTGCTTTTTCCTGCTCCTCTTAGCATGATAAAGAAGATTCAAAGAGAGTGAGATGCCAGCTCCTTTCATTCAGTCAGTAGCTTCAATCATTTCTGGACGTTTTTCAATGGCAAAAATCAATGAATATTGTAAATGCACAAACAGTAATTTCTCCGCATTGCAAGGTGCAATTCTGAAATTTTTTGCTTTTTCCTGCTCCTCTTAGCATGATAAAGAAGATTCAAAGAGAGTGAGATGCCAGCTCCTTTCATTCAGTCAGTAGCTTCAATCATTTCTGGACGTTTTTCAATGGCAAAAATCAATGAATATTGTAAATGCACAAACAGTAATTTCTCCGCATTGCAAGGTGCAATTCTGAAATTTTTTGCTTTTTCATGCTCCTCTTAGCATGATAAAGAAGATTCAAAGAGAGTGAGATGCCAGCTCCTTTCATTCAGTCAGTAGCTTCAAACATTTCTGGTATATGAATAACATGATGTTTTTCAATGGCAAAAATCAATGAATATTGTAAAAGCACAAACAGTAATTTCTCCGCATTGCAAGGTGCAATTCTGAAATTTTTTGCTTTTTCCTGCTCCTCTTAGCATGATAAAGAAGATTCAAAGAGAGTGAGATGCCAGCTCCTTTCATTCAGTCAGTAGCTTCAATCATTTCTGGACGTTTTTCAATGGCAAAAATCAATGAATATTGTAAATGCACAAACAGTAATTTCTCCGCATTGCAAGGTGCAATTCTGAAATTTTTTGCTTTTTCCTGCTCCTCTTAGCATGATAAAGAAGATTCAAAGAGAGTGAGATGCCAGCTCCTTTCATTCAGTCAGTAGCTTCAATCATTTCTGGTATATGAATAACATGATGTTTTTCAATGGCAAAAATCAATGAATATTGTAAATGCACAAACAGTAATTTCTCCACATTGCAAGGTGCAATTCTGAAATTTTTTGCTTTTTCCTGCTCCTCTTAGCATGATAAAGAAGATTCAAAGAGAGTGAGATGCCAGCTCCTTTCATTCAGTCAGTAGCTTCAATCATTTCTGGACGTTTTTCAATGGCAAAAATCAATGAATATTGTAAATGCACAAACAGTAATTTCTCCGCATTGCAAGGTGCAATTCTGAAATTTTTTGCTTTTTCCTGCTCCTCTTAGCATGATAAAGAAGATTCAAAGAGAGCGAGATGCCAGCTCCTTTCATTCAGTCAGTAGCTTCAATCATTTCTGGTATATGAATAACATGATGTTTTTCAATGGCAAAAATCAATGAATATTGTAAATGCACAAACAGTAATTTCTCCGCATTGCAAGGTGCAATTCTGAAATTTTTTGCTTTTTCCTGCTCCTCTTAGCATGATAAAGAAGATTCAAAGAGAGTGAGATGCCAGCTCCTTTCATTCAGTCAGTAGCTTCAATCATTTCTGGACGTTTTTCAATGGCAAAAATCAATGAATATTGTAAATGCACAAACAGTAATTTCTCCGCATTGCAAGGTGCAATTCTGAAATTTTTTGCTTTTTCCTGCTCCTCTTAGCATGATAAAGAAGATTCAAAGAGAGTGAGATGCCAGCTCCTTTCATTCAGTCAGTAGCTTCAAACATTTCTGGTATATGAATAACATGATGTTTTTCAATGGCAAAAATCAATGAATATTGTAAATGCACAAACAGTAATTTCTCCGCATTGCAAGGTGCAATTCTGAAATTTTTTGCTTTTTCCTGCTCCTCTTAGCATGATAAAGAAGATTCAAAGAGAGTGAGATGCCAGCTCCTTTCATTCAGTCAGTAGCTTCAATCATTTCTGGACGTTTTTCAATGGCAAAAATCAATGAATATTGTAAATGCACAAACAGTAATTTCTCCGCATTGCAAGGTGCAATTCTGAAATTTTTTGCTTTTCCTGCTCCTCTTAGCATGATAAAGAAGATTCAAAGAGAGTGAGATGCCAGCTCCTTTCATTCAGTCAGTAGCTTCAATCATTTCTGGACGTTTTTCAATGGCAAAAATCAATGAATATTGTAAATGCACAAACAGTAATTTCTCCGCATTGCAAGGTGCAATTCTGAAATTTTTTGCTTTTTCCTGCTCCTCTTAGCATGATAAAGAAGATTCAAAGAGAGTGAGATGCCAGCTCCTTTCATTCAGTCAGTAGCTTCAATCATTTCTGGTATATGAATAACATGATGTTTTTCAATGGCAAAAATCAATGAATATTGTAAATGCACAAACAGTAATTTCTCCGCATTGCAAGGTGGAATTCTGAAATTTTTTGCTTTTTCCTGCTCCTCTTAGCATGATAAAGAAGATTCAAAGAGAGTGAGATGCCAGCTCCTTTCATTCAGTCAGCAGCTTCAATCATTTCTGGACATTTTTCAATGGCAAAAATCAATGAATATTGTAAATGCACAAACAGTAAGTTCTCCGCATTGCAAGGTGCAATTCTGAAATTTTTTGCTTTTTCCTGCTCCTCTTAGCATGATAAAGAAGATTCAAAGAGAGTGAGATGCCAGCTCCTTTCATTCAGTCAGTAGCTTCAAACATTTCTGGTATATGAATAACATGATGTTTTTCAATGGCAAAAATCAATGAATATTGTAAAAGCACAAACAGTAATTTCTCCGCATTGCAAGGTGCAATTCTGAAATTTTTTGCTTTTTCCTGCTCCTCTTAGCATGATAAAGAAGATTCAAAGAGAGTGAGATGCCAGCTCCTTTCATTCAGTCAGTAGCTTCAATCATTTCTGGACGTTTTTCAATGGCAAAAATCAATGAATATTGTAAATGCACAAACAGTAATTTCTCCGCATTGCAAGGTGCAATTCTGAAATTTTTTGCTTTTTCCTGCTCCTCTTAGCATGATAAAGAAGATTCAAAGAGAGTGAGATGCCAGCTCCTTTCATTCAGTCAGTAGCTTCAATCATTTCTGGTATATGAATAACATGATGTTTTTCAATGGCAAAAATCAATGAATATTGTAAATGCACAAACAGTAATTTCTCCGCATTGCAAGTTGCAATTCTGAAATTTTTTGCTTTTTCCTGCTCCTCTTAGCATGATAAAGAAGATTCAAAGAGAGTGAGATGCCAGCTCCTTTCATTCAGTCAGTAGCTTCAATTATTTCTGGACGTTTTTCAATGGCAAAAATCAATGAATATTGTAAATGCACAAACAGTAATTTCTCCGCATTGCAAGGTGCAATTCTGAAATTTTTTGCTTTTTCCTGCTCCTCTTAGCATGATAAAGAAGATTCAAAGAGAGTGAGATGCCAGCTCCTTTCATTCAGTCAGTTGCTTCAATCATTTCTGGACGTTTTTCAATGGCAAAAATCAATGAATATTGTAAATGCACAAACAGTAATTTCTCCGCATTGCAAGGTGCAATTCTGAAATTTTTTGCTTTTTCCTGCTCCTCTTAGCATGATAAAGAAGATTCAAAGAGAGTGAGATGCCAGCTCCTTTCATTCAGTCAGTAGCTTCAATCATTTCTGGACGTTTTTCAATGGCAAAAATCAATGAATATTGTAAATGCACAAACAGTAATTTCTCCGCATTGCAAGGTGCAATTCTGAAATTTTTTGCTTTTTCCTGCTCCTCTTTGCATGATAAAGAAGATTCAAAGAGAGTGAGATGCCAGCTCCTTTCATTCAGTCAGTAGCTTCAATCATTTCTGGTATATGAATAACATGATGTTTTTCAATGGCAAAAATCAATGAATATTGTAAATGCACAAACAGTAATTTCTCCGCATTGCAAGGTGCAATTCTGAAATTTTTGGCTTTTTCCTGCTCCTCTTAGCATGATAAAGAAGATTCAAAGAGAGTGAGATGCCAGCTCCTTTCATTCAGTCAGTAGCTTCAATCATTTCTGGATGTTTTTCAATGGCAAAAATCAATGAATATTGTAAATGCACAAACAGTAATTTCTCCGCATTGCAAGGTGCAATTCTGAAATTTCTTGCATTTTCCTGCTCCTCTTAGCATGATAAAGAAGATTCAAAGAGAGTGAGATGCCAGCTCCTTTCATTCAGTCAGTAGCTTCAATCATTTCTGGACGTTTTTCAATGGCAAAAATCAATGAATATTGTAAATGCACAAACAGTAATTTCTCCGCATTGCAAGGTGCAATTCTGAAATTTTTTGCTTTTTCCTGCTCCTCTTAGCATGATAAAGAAGATTCAAAGAGAGTGAGATGCCAGCTCCTTTCATTCAGTCAGTAGCTTCAAACATTTCTGGTATATGAATAACATGATGTTTTTCAATGGCAAAAATCAATGAATATTGTAAATGCACAAACAGTAATTTCTCCGCATTGCAAGGTGCAATTCTGAAATTTTTTGCTTTTTCCTGCTCCTCTTAGCATGATAAAGAAGATTCAAATAGAGTGAGATGCCAGCTCCTTTCATTCAGTCAGTAGCTTCAATCATTTCTGGACGTTTTTCAATGGCAAAAATCAATGAATATTGTAAATGCACAAACAGTAATTTCTCCGCATTGCAAGGTGCAATTCTGAAATTTTTTGCTTTTTCCTGCTCCTCTTAGCATGATAAAGAAGATTCAAAGAGAGTGAGATGCCAGCTTCTTTCATTCAGTCAGTAGCTTCAAACATTTCTGGGATATGAATAACATGATGTTTTTCAATGGCAAAAATTAATGAATATTGTAAATGCACAAACAGTAATTTCTCCGCATTGCAAGGTGCAATTCTGAAATTTTTTGCTTTTTCCTGCTCCTCTTAGCATGATAAAGAAGATTCAAAGAGAGTGAGATGCCAGCTCCTTTCATTCAGTCAGTAGCTTCAATCATTTCTGGACGTTTTTCAATGGCAAAAATCAATGAATATTGTAAATGCACAAACAGTAATTTCTCCGCATTGCAAGGTGCAATTCTGAAATTTTTTGCTTTTTCCTGCTCCCCTTAGCATGATAAAGAAGATTCAAAGAGAGTGAGATGCCAGCTCCTTTCATTCAGTCAGTAGCTTCAATCATTTCTGGACGTTTTTCAATGGCAAAAATCAATGAATATTGTAAATGCACAAACAGTAATTTCTCCGCATTGCAAGGTTCAATTCTGAAATTTTTTGCTTTTTCCTGCTCCTCTTAGCATGATAAAGAAGATTCAAAGAGAGTGAGATGCCAGCTCCTTTCATTCAGTCAGTAGCTTCAAACATTTCTGGCATATGAATAACATGATGTTTTTCAATGGCAAAAATCAATGAATATTGTAAATGCACAAACAGTAATTTCTCCGCATTGCAAGGTGCAATTCTGAAATTTTTTGCTTTTTCCTGCTCCTCTTAGCATGATAAAGAAGATTCAAAGAGAGTGAGATGCCAGCTCCTTTCATTCAGTCAGTAGCTTCAATCATTTCTGGACGTTTTTCAATGGCAAAAATCAATGAATATTGTAAATGCACAAACAGTAATTTCTCCGCATTGCAAGGTGCAATTCTGAAATTTTTTGCTTTTTCCTGCTCCTCTTAGCATGATAAAGAAGATTCAAAGAGAGTGAGATGCCAGCTCCTTTCATTCAGTCAGTAGCTTCAATCATTTCTGGACGTTTTTCAATGGCAAAAATCAATGAATATTGTAAATGCACAAACAGTAATTTCTCCGCATTGCAAGGTGCAATTCTGAAATTTTTTGCTTTTTCCTGCTCCTCTTAGCATGATAAAGAAGATTCAAAGAGAGTGAGATGCCAGCTCCTTTCATTCAGTCAGTAGCTTCAATCATTTCTGGTATATGAATAACATGATGTTTTTCAATGGCAAAAATCAATGAATATTGTAAATGCACAAACAGTAATTTCTCCGCATTGCAAGGTGCAATTCTGAAATTTTTTGCTTTTTCCTGCTCCTCTTAGCATGATAAAGAAGATTCAAAGAGAGTGAGATGCCAGCTCCTTTCATTCAGTCAGCAGCTTCAATCATTTCTGGACATTTTTCAATGGCAAAAATCAATGAATATTGTAAATGCACAAACAGTAATTTCTCCGCATTGCAAGGTGCAATTCTGAAATTTTTTGCTTTTTCCTGCTCCTCTTAGCATGATAAAGAAGATTCAAAGAGAGTGAGATGCCAGCTCCTTTCATTCAGTCAGTAGCTTCAAACATTTCTGGTATATGAATAACATGATGTTTTTCAATGGCAAAAATCAATGAATATTGTAAAAGCACAAACAGTAATTTCTCCGCATTGCAAGGTGCAATTCTGAAATTTTTTGCTTTTTCCTGCTCCTCTTAGCATGATAAAGAAGATTCAAAGAGAGTGAGATGCCAGCTCCTTTCATTCAGTCAGTAGCTTCAATCATTTCTGGACGTTTTTCAATGGCAAAAATCAATGAATATTGTAAATGCACAAACAGTAATTTCTCCGCATTGCAAGGTGCAATTCTGAAATTTTTTGCTTTTTCCTGCTCCTCTTAGCATGATAAAGAAGATTCAAAGAGAGTGAGATGCCAGCTCCTTTCATTCAGTCAGTAGCTTCAATCATTTCTGGTATATGAATAACATGATGTTTTTCAATGGCAAAAATCAATGAATATTGTAAATGCACAAACAGTAATTTCTCCGCATTGCAAGTTGCAATTCTGAAATTTTTTGCTTTTTCCTGCTCCTCTTAGCATGATAAAGAAGATTCAAAGAGAGTGAGATGCCAGCTCCTTTCATTCAGTCAGTAGCTTCAATTATTTCTGGACGTTTTTCAATGGCAAAAATCAATGAATATTGTAAATGCACAAACAGTAATTTCTCCGCATTGCAAGGTGCAATTCTGAAATTTTTTGCTTTTTCCTGCTCCTCTTAGCATGATAAAGAAGATTCAAAGAGAGTGAGATGCCAGCTCCTTTCATTCAGTCAGTTGCTTCAATCATTTCTGGACGTTTTTCAATGGCAAAAATCAATGAATATTGTAAATGCACAAACAGTAATTTCTCCGCATTGCAAGGTGCAATTCTGAAATTTTTTGCTTTTTCCTGCTCCTCTTAGCATGATAAAGAAGATTCAAAGAGAGTGAGATGCCAGCTCCTTTCATTCAGTCAGTAGCTTCAATCATTTCTGGACGTTTTTCAATGGCAAAAATCAATGAATATTGTAAATGCACAAACAGTAATTTCTCCGCATTGCAAGGTGCAATTCTGAAATTTTTTGCTTTTTCCTGCTCCTCTTTGCATGATAAAGAAGATTCAAAGAGAGTGAGATGCCAGCTCCTTTCATTCAGTCAGTAGCTTCAATCATTTCTGGTATATGAATAACATGATGTTTTTCAATGGCAAAAATCAATGAATATTGTAAATGCACAAACAGTAATTTCTCCGCATTCCAAGGTGCAATTCTGAAATTTTTGGCTTTTTCCTGCTCCTCTTAGCATGATAAAGAAGATTCAAAGAGAGTGAGATGCCAGCTCCTTTCATTCAGTCAGTAGCTTCAATCATTTCTGGATGTTTTTCAATGGCAAAAATCAATGAATATTGTAAATGCACAAACAGTAATTTCTCCGCATTGCAAGGTGCAATTCTGAAATTTCTTGCATTTTCCTGCTCCTCTTAGCATGATAAAGAAGATTCAAAGAGAGTGAGATGCCAGCTCCTTTCATTCAGTCAGTAGCTTCAATCATTTCTGGACGTTTTTCAATGGCAAAAATCAATGAATATTGTAAATGCACAAACAGTAATTTCTCCGCATTGCAAGGTGCAATTCTGAAATTTTTTGCTTTTTCCTGCTCCTCTTAGCATGATAAAGAAGATTCAAAGAGAGTGAGATGCCAGATCCTTTCATTCAGTCAGTAGCTTCAAACATTTCTGGTATATGAATAACATGATGTTTTTCAATGGCAAAAATCAATGAATATTGTAAATGCACAAACAGTAATTTCTCCGCATTGCAAGGTGCAATTCTGAAATTTTTTGCTTTTTCCTGCTCCTCTTAGCATGATAAAGAAGATTCAAAGAGAGTGAGATGCCAGCTCCTTTCATTCAGTCAGTAGCTTCAATCATTTCTGGACGTTTTTCAATGGCAAAAATCAATGAATATTGTAAATGCACAAACAGTAATTTCTCCGCATTGCAAGGTGCAATTCTGAAATTTTTTGCTTTTTCCTGCTCCTCTTAGCATGATAAAGAAGATTCAAAGAGAGTGAGATGCCAGCTTCTTTCATTCAGTCAGTAGCTTCAAACATTTCTGGGATATGAATAACATGATGTTTTTCAATGGCAAAAATTAATGAATATTGTAAATGCACAAACAGTAATTTCTCCGCATTGCAAGGTGCAATTCTGAAATTTTTTGCTTTTTCCTGCTCCTCTTAGCATGATAAAGAAGATTCAAAGAGAGTGAGATGCCAGCTCCTTTCATTCAGTCAGTAGCTTCAATCATTTCTGGACGTTTTTCAATGGCAAAAATCAATGAATATTGTAAATGCACAAACAGTAATTTCTCCGCATTGCAAGGTGCAATTCTGAAATTTTTTGCTTTTTCCTGCTCCTCTTAGCATGATAAAGAAGATTCAAAGAGAGTGAGATGCCAGCTCCTTTCATTCAGTCAGTAGCTTCAATCATTTCTGGACGTTTTTCAATGGCAAAAATCAATGAATATTGTAAATGCACAAACAGTAATTTCTCCGCATTGCAAGGTGCAATTCTGAAATTTTTTGCTTTTTCCTGCTCCTCTTAGCATGATAAAGAAGATTCAAAGAGAGTGAGATGCCAGCTCCTTTCATTCAGTCAGTAGCTTCAATCATTTCTGGTATATGAATAACATGATGTTTTTCAATGGCAAAAATCAATGAATATTGTAAATGCACAAACAGTAATTTCTCCGCATTGCAAGATGCAATTCTGAAATTTTTTGCTTTTTCCTGCTCCTCTTAGCATGATAAAGAAGATTCAAAGAGAGTGAGATGCCAGCTCCTTTCATTCAGTCAGTAGCTTCAATCATTTCTGGACGTTTTTCAATGGCAAAAATCAATGAATATTGTAAATGCACAAACAGTAATTTCTCCGCATTGCAAGGTGCAATTCTGAAATTTTTTGGTTTTCTCTGCTCCTCTTAGCATGATAAAGAAGATTCAAAGAGAGTGAGATGCCAGCTCCTTTCATTCAGTCAGTAGCTTCAATCATTTCTGGACGTTTTTCAATGGCAAAAATCAATGAATATTGTAAATGCACAAACAGTAATTTCTCCGCATTGCAAGGTGCAATTCTGAAATTTTTTGCTTTTTCCTGCTCCTCTTAGCATGATAAAGAAGATTCAAAGAGAGTGAGATGCCAGCTCCTTTCATTCAGTCAGTAGCTTCAAACATTTCTGGTATATGAATAACATGATGTTTTTCAATGGCAAAAATCAATGAATATTGTAAAAGCACAAACAGTAATTTCTCCGCATTGCAAGGTGCAATTCTGAAATTTTTTGCTTTTTCCTGCTCCTCTTAGCATGATAAAGAAGATTCAAAGAGAGTGAGATGCCAGCTCCTTTCATTCAGTCAGTAGCTTCAATCATTTCTGGACGTTTTTCAATGGCAAAAATCAATGAATATTGTAAATGCACAAACAGTAATTTCTCCGCATTGCAAGGTGCAATTCTGAAATTTTTTGCTTTTTCCTGCTCCTCTTAGCATGATAAAGAAGATTCAAAGAGAGTGAGATGCCAGCTCCTTTCATTCAGTCAGTAGCTTCAATCATTTCTGGTATATGAATAACATGATGTTTTTCAATGGCAAAAATCAATGAATATTGTAAATGCACAAACAGTAATTTCTCCACATTGCAAGGTGCAATTCTGAAATTTTTTGCTTTTTCCTGCTCCTCTTAGCATGATAAAGAAGATTCAAAGAGAGTGAGATGCCAGCTCCTTTCATTCAGTCAGTAGCTTCAATCTCTTCTGGACGTTTTTCAATGGCAAAAATCAATGAATATTGTAAATGCACAAACAGTAATTTCTCCGCATTGCAAGGTGCAATTCTGAAATTTTTTGCTTTTTCCTGCTCCTCTTAGCATGATAAAGAAGATTCAAAGAGAGCGAGATGCCAGCTCCTTTCATTCAGTCAGTAGCTTCAATCATTTCTGGTATATGAATAACATGATGTTTTTCAATGGCAAAAATCAATGAATATTGTAAATGCACAAACAGTAATTTCTCCGCATTGCAAGCTGCAATTCTGAAATTTTTTGCTTTTTCCTGCTCCTCTTAGCATGATAAAGAAGATTCAAAGAGAGTGAGATGCCAGCTCCTTTCATTCAGTCAGTAGCTTCAATCATTTCTGGACGTTTTTCAATGGCAAAAATCAATGAATATTGTAAATGCACAAACAGTAATTTCTCCGCATTGCAAGGTGCAATTCTGAAATTTTTTGCTTTTTCCTGCTCCTCTTAGCATGATAAAGAAGATTCAAAGAGAGTGAGATGCCAGCTCCTTTCATTCAGTCAGTAGCTTCAAACATTTCTGGTATATGAATAACATGATGTTTTTCAATGGCAAAAATCAATGAATATTGTAAATGCACAAACAGTAATTTCTCCGCATTGCAAGGTGCAATTCTGAAATTTTTTGCTTTTTCCTGCTCCTCTTAGCATGATAAAGAAGATTCAAAGAGAGTGAGATGCCAGCTCCTTTCATTCAGTCAGCAGCTTCAATCATTTCTGGACATTTTTCAATGGCAAAAATCAATGAATATTGTAAATGCACAAACAGTAATTTCTCCGCATTGCAAGGTGCAATTCTGAAATGTTTTGCTTTTTCCTGCTCCTCTTAGCATGATAAAGAAGATTCAAAGAGAGTGAGATGCCAGCTCCTTTCATTCAGTCAGTAGCTTCAAACATTTCTGGTATATGAATAACATGATGTGTTTCAATGGCAAAAATCAATGAATATTGTAAAAGCACAAACAGTAATTTCTCCGCATTGCAAGGTGCAATTCTGAAATTTTTTGCTTTTTCCTGCTCCTCTTAGCATGATAAAGAAGATTCAAAGAGAGTGAGATGCCAGCTCCTTTCATTCAGTCAGTAGCTTCAATCATTTCTGGACGTTTTTCAATGGCAAAAATCAATGAATATTGTAAATGCACAAACAGTAATTTCTCCGCATTGCAAGGTGCCATTCTGAAATTTTTTGCTTTTTCCTGCTCCTCTTAGCATGATAAAGAAGATTCAAAGAGAGTGAGATTCCAGCTCCTTTCATTCAGTCAGTAGCTTCAATCATTTCTGGTATATGAATAACATGATGTTTTTCAATGGCAAAAATCAATGAATATTGTAAATGCACAAACAGTAATTTCTCCGCATTGCAAGTTGCAATTCTGAAATTTTTTGCTTTTTCCTGCTCCTCTTAGCATGATAAAGAAGATTCAAAGAGAGTGAGATGCCAGCTCCTTTCATTCAGTCAGTAGCTTCAATTATTTCTGGACGTTTTTCAATGGCAAAAATCAATGAATATTGTAAATGCACAAACAGTAATTTCTCCGCATTGCAAGGTGCAATTCTGAAATTTTTTGCTTTTTCCTGCTCCTCTTAGCATGATAAAGAAGATTCAAAGAGAGTGAGATGCCAGCTCCTTTCATTCAGTCAGTTGCTTCAATCATTTCTGGACGTTTTTCAATGGCAAAAATCAGTGAATATTGTAAATGCACAAACAGTAATTTCTCCGCATTGCAAGGCGCAATTCTGAAATTTTTTGCTTTTTCCTGCTCCTCTTAGCATGATAAAGAAGATTCAAAGAGAGTGAGATGCCAGCTCCTTTCATTCAGTCAGTAGCTTCAATCATTTCTGGACGTTTTTCAATGGCAAAAATCAATGAATATTGTAAATGCACAAACAGTAATTTCTCCGCATTGCAAGGTGCAATTCTGAAATTTTTTGCTTTTTCCTGCTCCTCTTTGCATGATAAAGAAGATTCAAAGAGAGTGAGATGCCAGCTCCTTTCATTCAGTCAGTAGCTTCAATCATTTCTGGTATATGAATAACATGATGTTTTTCAATGGCAAAAATCAATGAATATTGTAAATGCACAAACAGTAATTTCTCCGCATTGCAAGGTGCAATTCTGAAATTTTTGGCTTTTTCCTGCTCCTCTTAGCATGATAAAGAAGATTCAAAGAGAGTGAGATGCCAGCTCCTTTCATTCAGTCAGTAGCTTCAATCATTTCTGGATGTTTTTCAATGGCAAAAATCAATGAATATTGTAAATGCACAAACAGTAATTTCTCCGCATTGCAAGGTGCAATTCTGAAATTTCTTGCATTTTCCTGCTCCTCTTAGCATGATAAAGAAGATTCAAAGAGAGTGAGATGCCAGCTCCTTTCATTCAGTCAGTAGCTTCAATCATTTCTGGACGTTTTTCAATGGCAAAAATCAATGAATATTGTAAATGCACAAACAGTAATTTCTCCGCATAGCAAGGTGCAATTCTGAAATTTTTTGCTTTTTCCTGCTCCTCTTAGCATGATAAAGAAGATTCAAAGAGAGTGCGATGCCAGCTCCTTTCATTCAGTCAGTAGCTTCAAACATTTCTGGTATATGAATAACATGATGTTTTTCAATGGCAAAAATCAATGAATATTGTAAATGCACAAACAGTAATTTCTCCGCATTGCAAGGTGCAATTCTGAAATTTTTTGCTTTTTCCTGCTCCTCTTAGCATGATAAAGAAGATTCAAAGAGAGTGAGATGCCAGCTCCTTTCATTCAGTCAGTAGCTTCAATCATTTCTGGTATATGAATAACATGATGTTTTTCAATGGCAAAAATCAATGAATATTGTAAATGCACAAACAGTAATTTCTCCGCATTGCAAGTTGCAATTCTGAAATTTTTTGCTTTTTCCTGCTCCTCTTAGCATGATAAAGAAGATTCAAAGAGAGTGAGATGCCAGCTCCTTTCATTCAGTCAGTAGCTTCAATCATTTCTGGACGTTTTTCAATGGCAAAAATCAATGAATATTGTAAATGCACAAACAGTAATTTCTCCGCATTGCAAGGTGCAATTCTGAAATTTTTTGCTTTTTCCTGCTCCTCTTAGCATGATAAAGAAGATTCAAAGAGAGTGAGATGCCAGCTCCTTTCATTCAGTCAGTAGCTTCAATCATTTCTGGACGTTTTTCAATGGCAAAAATCAATGAATATTGTAAATGCACAAACAGTAATTTCTCCGCATTGCAAGGTGCAATTCTGAAATTTTTTGCTTTTTCCTGCTCCTCTTAGCATGATAAAGAAGATTCAAAGAGAGTGAGATGCCAGCTCCTTTCATTCAGTCAGTAGCTTCAAACATTTCTGGTATATGAATAACATGATGTTTTTCAATGGCAAAAATCAATGAATATTGTAAAAGCACAAACAGTAATTTCTCCGCATTGCAAGGTGCAATTCTGAAATTTTTTGCTTTTTCCTGCTCCTCTTAGCATGATAAAGAAGATTCAAAGAGAGTGAGATGCCAGCTCCTTTCATTCAGTCAGTAGCTTCAATCATTTCTGGACGTTTTTCAATGGCAAAAATCAATGAATATTGTAAATGCACAAACAGTAATTTCTCCGCATTGCAAGGTGCAATTCTGAAATTTTTTGCTTTTTCCTGCTCCTCTTAGCATGATAAAGAAGATTCAAAGAGAGTGAGATGCCAGCTCCTTTCATTCAGTCAGTAGCTTCAATCATTTCTGGTATATGAATAACATGATGTTTTTCAATGGCAAAAATCAATGAATATTGTAAATGCACAAACAGTAATTTCTCCACATTGCAAGGTGCAATTCTGAAATTTTTTGCTTTTTCCTGCTCCTCTTAGCATGATAAAGAAGATTCAAAGAGAGTGAGATGCCAGCTCCTTTCATTCAGTCAGTAGCTTCAATCATTTCTGGACGTTTTTCAATGGCAAAAATCAATGAATATTGTAAATGCACAAACAGTAATTTCTCCGCATTGCAAGGTGCAATTCTGAAATTTTTTGCTTTTTCCTGCTCCTCTTAGCATGATAAAGAAGATTCAAAGAGAGCGAGATGCCAGCTCCTTTCATTCAGTCAGTAGCTTCAATCATTTCTGGTATATGAATAACATGATGTTTTTCAATGGCAAAAATCAATGAATATTGTAAATGCACAAACAGTAATTTCTCCGCATTGCAAGGTGCAATTCTGAAATTTTTTGCTTTTTCCTGCTCCTCTTAGCATGATAAAGAAGATTCAAAGAGAGTGAGATGCCAGCTCCTTTCATTCAGTCAGTAGCTTCAAACATTTCTGGTATATGAATAACATGATGTTTTTCAATGGCAAAAATCAATGAATATTGTAAATGCACAAACAGTAATTTCTCCGCATTGCAAGGTGCAATTCTGAAATTTTTTGCTTTTTCCTGCTCCTCTTAGCATGATAAAGAAGATTCAAAGAGAGTGAGATGCCAGCTCCTTTCATTCAGTCAGTAGCTTCAATCATTTCTGGACGTTTTTCAATGGCAAAAATCAATGAATATTGTAAATGCACAAACAGTAATTTCTCCGCATTGCAAGGTGCAATTCTGAAATTTTTTGCTTTTTCCTGCTCCTCTTAGCATGATAAAGAAGATTCAAAGAGAGTGAGATGCCAGCTCCTTTCATTCAGTCAGTAGCTTCAATCATTTCTGGACGTTTTTCAATGGCAAAAATCAATGAATATTGTAAATGCACAAACAGTAATTTCTCCGCATTGCAAGGTGCAATTCTGAAATTTTTTGCTTTTTCCTGCTCCTCTTAGCATGATAAAGAAGATTCAAAGAGAGTGAGATGCCAGCTCCTTTCATTCAGTCAGTAGCTTCAATCATTTCTGGTATATGAATAACATGATGTTTTTCAATGGCAAAAATCAATGAATATTGTAAATGCACAAACAGTAATTTCTCCGCATTGCAAGGTGCAATTCGGAAATTTTTTGCTTTTTCCTGCTCCTCTTAGCATGATAAAGAAGATTCAAAGAGAGTGAGATGCCAGCTCCTTTCATTCAGTCAGCAGCTTCAATCATTTCTGGACATTTTTCAATGGCAAAAATCAATGAATATTGTAAATGCACAAACAGTAATTTCTCCGCATTGCAAGGTGCAATTCTGAAATTTTTTGCTTTTTCCTGCTCCTCTTAGCATGATAAAGAAGATTCAAAGAGAGTGAGATGCCAGCTCCTTTCATTCAGTCAGTAGCTTCAAACATTTCTGGTATATGAATAACATGATGTTTTTCAATGGCAAAAATCAATGAATATTGTAAAAGCACAAACAGTAATTTCTCCGCATTGCAAGGTGCAATTCTGAAATTTTTTGCTTTTTCCTGCTCCTCTTAGCATGATAAAGAAGATTCAAAGAGAGTGAGATGCCAGCTCCTTTCATTCAGTCAGTAGCTTCAATCATTTCTGGACGTTTTTCAATGGCAAAAATCAATGAATATTGTAAATGCACAAACAGTAATTTCTCCGCATTGCAAGGTGCAATTCTGAAATTTTTTGCTTTTTCCTGCTCCTCTTAGCATGATAAAGAAGATTCAAAGAGAGTGAGATGCCAGCTCCTTTCATTCAGTCAGTAGCTTCAATCATTTCTGGTATATGAATAACATGATGTTTTTCAATGGCAAAAATCAATGAATATTGTAAATGCACAAACAGTAATTTCTCCGCATTGCAAGTTGCAATTCTGAAATTTTTTGCTTTTTCCTGCTCCTCTTAGCATGATAAAGAAGATTCAAAGAGAGTGAGATGCCAGCTCCTTTCATTCAGTCAGTAGCTTCAATTATTTCTGGACGTTTTTCAATGGCAAAAATCAATGAATATTGTAAATGCACAAACAGTAATTTCTCCGCATTGCAAGGTGCAATTCTGAAATTTTTTGCTTTTTCCTGCTCCTCTTAGCATGATAAAGAAGATTCAAAGAGAGTGAGATGCCAGCTCCTTTCATTCAGTCAGTTGCTTCAATCATTTCTGGACGTTTTTCAATGGCAAAAATCAGTGAATATTGTAAATGCACAAACAGTAATTTCTCCGCATTGCAAGGTGCAATTCTGAAATTTTTTGCTTTTTCCTGCTCCTCTTAGCATGATAAAGAAGATTCAAAGAGAGTGAGATGCCAGCTCCTTTCATTCAGTCAGTAGCTTCAATCATTTCTGGACGTTTTTCAATGGCAAAAATCAATGAATATTGTAAATGCACAAACAGTAATTTCTCCGCATTGCAAGGTGCAATTCTGAAATTTTTTGCTTTTTCCTGCTCCTCTTAGCATGATAAAGAAGATTCAAAGAGAGTGAGATGCCAGCTCCTTTCATTCAGTCAGTAGCTTCAAACATTTCTGGTATATGAATAACATGATGTTTTTCAATGGCAAAAATCAATGAATATTGTAAATGCACAAACAGTAATTTCTCCGCATTGCAAGGTGCAATTCTGAAATTTTTTGCTTTTTCCTGCTCCTCTTAGCATGATAAAGAAGATTCAAAGAGAGTGAGATGCCAGCTCCTTTCATTCAGTCAGTAGCTTCAATCATTTCTGGACGTTTTTCAATGGCAAAAATCAATGAATATTGTAAATGCACAAACAGTAATTTCTCCGCATTGCAAGGTGCAATTCTGAAATTTTTTGCTTTTTCCTGCTCCTCTTAGCATGATAAAGAAGATTCAAAGAGAGTGAGATGCCAGCTTCTTTCATTCAGTCAGTAGCTTCAAACATTTCTGGGATATGAATAACATGATGTTTTTCAATGGCAAAAATTAATGAATATTGTAAATGCACAAACAGTAATTTCTCCGCATTGCAAGGTGCAATTCTGAAATTTTTTGCTTTTTCCTGCTCCTCTTAGCATGATAAAGAAGATTCAAAGAGAGTGAGATGCCAGCTCCTTTCATTCAGTCAGTAGCTTCAATCATTTCTGGACGTTTTTCAATGGCAAAAATCAATGAATATTGTAAATGCACAAACAGTAATTTCTCCGCATTGCAAGGTGCAATTCTGAAATTTTTTGCTTTTTCCTGCTCCTCTTAGCATGATAAAGAAGATTCAAAGAGAGTGAGATGCCAGCTCCTTTCATTCAGTCAGTAGCTTCAATCATTTCTGGACGTTTTTCAATGGCAAAAATCAATGAATATTGTAAATGCACAAACAGTAATTTCTCCGCATTGCAAGGTGCAATTCTGAAATTTTTTGCTTTTTCCTGCTCCTCTTAGCATGATAAAGAAGATTCAAAGAGAGTGAGATGCCAGCTCCTTTCATTCAGTCAGTAGCTTCAATCATTTCTGGTATATGAATAACATGATGTTTTTCAATGGCAAAAATCAATGAATATTGTAAATGCACAAACAGTAATTTCTCCGCATTGCAAGTTGCAATTCTGAAATTTTTTGCTTTTTCCTGCTCCTCTTAGCATGATAAAGAAGATTCAAAGAGAGTGAGATTCCAGCTCCTTTCATTCAGTCAGTAGCTTCAATCATTTCTGGACGTTTTTCAATGGCAAAAATCAATGAATATTGTAAATGCACAAACAGTAATTTCTCCGCATTGCAAGGTGCAATTCTGAAATTTTTTGCTTTTTCCTGCTCCTCTTAGCATGATAAAGAAGATTCAAAGAGAGTGAGATGCCAGCTCCTTTCATTCAGTCAGTAGCTTCAATCATTTCTGGACGTTTTTCAATGGCAAAAATCAATGAATATTGTAAATGCACAAACAGTAATTTCTCCGCATTGCAAGATGCAATTCTGAAATTTTTTGCTTTTTCCTGCTCCTCTTAGCATGATAAAAAAGATTCAAAGAGAGTGAGATGCCAGCTCCTTTCATTCAGTCAGTAGCTTCAATCATTTCTGGACGTTTTTCAATGGCAAAAATCAATGAATATTGTAAATGCACAAACAGTAATTTCTCCGCATTGCAAGGTGCAATTCTGAAATTTTTTGCTTTTTCCTGCTCCTCTTAGCATGATAAAGAAGATTCAAAGAGAGTGAGATGCCAACTCCTTTCATTCAGTCAGTAGCTTCAATCATTTCTAGTATATGAATAACATGATGTTTTACAATGGCAAAAATCAATGAATATTGTAAATGCACAAACAGTAATTTCTCCGCATTGCAAGGTGCAATTCTGAAATTTTTTGCTTTTTCCTGCTCCTCTTAGCATGATAAAGAAGATTCAAAGAGAGTGAGATGCCAGCTCCTTTCATTCAGTCAGTACCTTCAATCATTTCTGGACGTTTTTCAATGGCAAAAATCAATGAATATTGTAAATGCACAAACAGTAATTTCTCCGCATTGCAAGGTGCAATTCTGAAATTTTTTGCTTTTTCCTGCTCCTCTTAGCATGATAAAGAAGATTCAAAGAGAGTGAGATGCCAGCTCCTTTCATTCAGTCAGTAGCTTCAGTCATTTCTGGACGTTTTTCAATGGCAAAAATCAATGAATATTGTAAATGCACAAACAGTGATTTCTCCGCATTGCAAGGTGCAATTCTGAAATTTTTTGCTTTTTCCTGCTCCTCTTAGCATGATAAAGAAGATTCAAAGAGAGTGAGATGCCAGCTCCTTTCATTCAGTCAGTAGCTTCAAACATTTCTGGTATAAACATTTCTGGACGTTTTTCAATGGCAAAAATCAATGAATATTGTAAATGCACAAACAGTAATATCTCCACATTGCAAGGTGCAATTCTGAAATTTTTTGCTTTTTCCTGCTAATCCTAGCATGATAAAGAAGATTCAAATAGAGTGAGATGCCAGCTCCTTTCATTCAGTCAGTAGCTTCAAACATTTCTGGATGTTTTTCAATGGCAAAATTCAATGAATATTGTAAATGCACAAACAGTAATATCTCCACATTGCCAGGTGCAATTCTGAAATTTTTTGCTTTTTCCTGCTAATCCTAGCATGATAAAGAAGATTCAAAGAGAGTGAGATGCCAGCTCCTTTCATTCAGTCAGTAGCTCCAATCATTTCTGGACGTTTTTCAATGGCAAAAATCAATGAATATTGTAAATGCACAAACAGTAATTTCTCCGCATTGCAAGGTGCAATTCTGAAATTTTTTGCTTTTTCCTGCTCCTCTTAGCATGATAAAGAAGATTCAAAGAGAGTGAGATGCCAGCTCCTTTCATTCAGTCAGTAGCTTCAATCATTTCTGGTATATGAATAACATGATGTTTTTCAATGGCAAAAATCAATGAATATTGTAAATGCACAAACAGTAATTTCTCCGCATTGCAAGGTGCAATTCTGAAATTTTTTGCTTTTTCCTGCTCCTCTTAGCATGATAAAGAAGATTCAAAGAGAGTGAGATGCCAGCTCCTTTCATTCAGTCAGTAGCTTCAATCATTTCTGGACGTTTTTCAATGGCAAAAATCAATGAATATTGTAAATGCACAAACAGTAATTTCTCCGCATTGCAAGATGCAATTCTGAAATTTTTTGCTTTTTCCTGCTCCTCTTAGCATGATAAAGAAGATTCAAAGAGAGTGAGATGCCAGCTCCTTTCATTCAGTCAGTAGCTTCAGTCATTTCTGGACGTTTTTCAATGCAAAAATCAATGAATATTGTAAATGCACAAACAGTAATTTCTCCGCATTGCAAGGTGCAATTCTGAAATTTTTTGCTTTTTCCTGCTCCTCAGCATGATAAAGAAGATTCAAAGAGAGTGAGATGCCAGCTCCTTTCATTCAGTCAGTAGCTTCAATCATTTCTGGTATATGAATAACATGATGTTTTTCAATGGCAAAAATCAATGAATATTGTAAATGCACAAACAGTAATTTCTCCGCATTGCAAGGTGCAATTCTGAAATTTTTTGCTTTTTCCTGCTCCTCTTAGCATGATAAAGAAGATTCAAAGAGAATGAGATGCCAGCTCCTTTCATTCAGTCAGTAGCTTCAATCATTTCTGGACGTTTTTCAATGGCAAAAATCAATGAATATTGTAAATGCACAAACAGTAATTTCTCCGCATTGCAAGGTGCAATTCTGAAATTTTTTGCTTTTTCCTGCTCCTCTTAGCATGATAAAGAAGATTCAAAGAGAGTGAGATGCCAGCTCCTTTCATTCAGTCAGTAGCTTCAAACATTTCTGGTATATGAATAACATGATGTTTTTCAATGGCAAAAATCAATGAATATTGTAAATGCACAAACAGTAATTTCTCCGCATTGCAAGGTGCAATTCTGAAATTTTTTGCTTTTTCCTGCTCCTCTTAGCATGATAAAGAAGATTCAAAGAGAGTGAGATGCCAGCTCCTTTCATTCAGTCAGTAGCTTCAATCATTTCTGGACGTTTTTCAATGGCAAAAATCAATGAATATTGTAAATGCACAAACAGTAATTTCTCCGCATTGCAAGGTGCAATTCTGAAATTTTTTGCTTTTTCCTGCTCCTCTTAGCATGATAAAGAAGATTCAAAGAGAGTGAGATGCCAGCTCCTTTCATTCAGTCAGTAGCTTCAGTCATTTCTGGACGTTTTTCAATGGCAAAAATCAATGAATATTGTAAATGCACAAACAGTGATTTCTCCGCATTGCAAGGTGCAATTCTGAAATTTTTTGCTTTTTCCTTCTCCTCTTAGCATGATAAAGAAGATTCAAAGAGAGTGAGATGCCAGCTCCTTTCATTCAGTCAGTAGCTTCAAACATTTCTGGTATAAACATTTCTGGACGTTTTTCAATGGCAAAAATCAATGAATATTGTAAATGCACAAACAGTAATATCTCCACATTGCAAGGTGCAATTCTGAAATTTTTTGCTTTTTCCTGCTAATCCTAGCATGATAAAGAAGATTCAAATAGAGTGAGATGCCAGCTCCTTTTATTCAGTCAGTAGCTTCAAACATTTCTGGATGTTTTTCAATGGCAAAATTCAATGAATATTGTAAATGCACAAACAGTAATATCTCCACATTGCCAGGTGCAATTCTGAAATTTTTTGCTTTTTCCTGCTAATCCTAGCATGATAAAGAAGATTCAAAGAGAGTGAGATGCCAGCTCCTTTCATTCAGTCAGTAGCTTCAATCATTTCTGGACGTTTTTCAATGGCAAAAATCAATGAATATTGTAAATGCACAAACAGTAATTTCTCCGCATTGCAAGGTGCAATTCTGAAATTTTTTGCTTTTTCCTACTCCTCTTAGCATGATAAAGAAGATTCAAAGAGAGTGAGATGCCAGCTCCTTTCATTCAGTCAGTAGCTTCAATCATTTCTGGACGTTTTTCAATGGCAAAAATCAATGAATATTGTAAATGCACAAACAGTAATTTCTCCGCATTGCAAGGTGCAATTCTGAAATTTTTTGCTTTTTCCTGCTCCTCTTAGCATGATAAAGAAGATTCAAAGAGAGTGAGATGCCAGCTCCTTTCATTCAGTCAGTAGCTTCAATCATTTCTGGTATATGAATAACATGATGTTTTTCAATGGCAAAAATCAATGAATATTGTAAATGCACAAACAGTAATTTCTCCGCATTGCAAGGTGCAATTCTGAAATTTTTTGCTTTTTCCTGCTCCTCTTAGCATGATAAAGAAGATTCAAAGAGAGTGAGATGCCAGCTCCTTTCATTCAGTCAGTAGCTTCAATCATTTCTGGACGTTTTTCAATGGCAAAAATCAATGAATATTGTAAATGCACAAACAGTAATTTCTCCGCATTGCAAGATGCAATTCTGAAATTTTTTGCTTTTTCCTGCTCCTCTTAGCATGATAAAGAAGATTCAAAGAGAGTGAGATGCCAGCTCCTTTCATTCAGTCAGTAGCTTCAGTCATTTCTGGACGTTTTTCAATGCAAAAATCAATGAATATTGTAAATGCACAAACAGTAATTTCTCCGCATTGCAAGGTGCAATTCTGAAATTTTTTGCTTTTTCCTGCTCCTCAGCATGATAAAGAAGATTCAAAGAGAGTGAGATGCCAGCTCCTTTCATTCAGTCAGTAGCTTCAATCATTTCTGGTATATGAATAACATGATGTTTTTCAATGGCAAAAATCAATGAATATTGTAAATGCACAAACAGTAATTTCTCCGCATTGCAAGGTGCAATTCTGAAATTTTTTGCTTTTTCCTGCTCCTCTTAGCATGATAAAGAAGATTCAAAGAGAGTGAGATGCCAGCTCCTTTCGTTCAGTCAGTAGCTTCAATCATTTCTGGATGTTTTTCAATGGCAAAAATCAATGAATATTGTAAATGCACAAACAGTAATTTCTCCGCATTGCAAGGTGCAATTCTGAAATTTCTTGCATTTTCCTGCTCCTCTTAGCATGATAAAGAAGATTCAAAGAGAATGAGATGCCAGCTCCTTTCATTCAGTCAGTAGCTTCAATCATTTCTGGACGTTTTTCAATGGCAAAAATCAATGAATATTGTAAATGCACAAACAGTAATTTCTCCGCATTGCAAGGTGCAATTCTGAAATTTTTTGCTTTTTCCTGCTCCTCTTAGCATGATAAAGAAGATTCAAAGAGAGTGAGATGCCAGCTCCTTTCATTCAGTCAGTAGCTTCAAACATTTCTGGTATATGAATAACATGATGTTTTTCAATGGCAAAAATCAATGAATATTGTAAATGCACAAACAGTAATTTCTCCGCATTGCAAGGTGCAATTCTGAAATTTTTTGCTTTTTCCTGCTCCTCTTAGCATGATAAAGAAGATTCAAAGAGAGTGAGATGCCAGCTCCTTTCATTCAGTCAGTAGCTTCAATCATTTCTGGACGTTTTTCAATGGCAAAAATCAATGAATATTGTAAATGCACAAACAGTAATTTCTCCGCATTGCAAGGTGCAATTCTGAAATTTTTTGCTTTTTCCTGCTCCTCTTAGCATGATAAAGAAGATTCAAAGAGAGTGAGATGCCAGCTTCTTTCATTCAGTCAGTAGCTTCAAACATTTCTGGGATATGAATAACATGATGTTTTTCAATGGCAAAAATTAATGAATATTGTAAATGCACAAACAGTAATTTCTCCGCATTGCAAGGTGCAATTCTGAAATTTTTTGCTTTTTCCTGCTCCTCTTAGCATGATAAAGAAGATTCAAAGAGAGTGAGATGCCAGCTCCTTTCATTCAGTCAGTAGCTTCAATCATTTCTGGACGTTTTTCAATGGCAAAAATCAATGAATATTGTAAATGCACAAACAGTAATTTCTCCGCATTGCAAGGTGCAATTCTGAAATTTTTTGCTTTTTCCTGCTCCTCTTAGCATGATAAAGAAGATTCAAAGAGAGTGAGATGACAGCTCCTTTCATTCAGTCAGTAGCTTCAATCATTTCTGGATGTTTTTCAATGGCAAAAATCAATGAATATTGTAAATGCACAAACAGTAATTTCTCCGCATTGCAAGGTGCAATTCTGAAATTTTTTGCTTTTTCCTGCTCCTCTTAGCATGATAAAGAAGATTCAAAGAGAGTGAGATGCCAGCTCCTTTCATTCAGTCAGTAGCTTCAATCATTTCTGGTATATGAATAACATGATGTTTTTCAATGGCAAAAATCAATGAATATTGTAAATGCACAAACAGTAATTTCTCCGCATTGCAAGTTGCAATTCTGAAATTTTTTGCTTTTTCCTGCTCCTCTTAGCATGATAAAGAAGATTCAAAGAGAGTGAGATTCCAGCTCCTTTAATTCAGTCAGTAGCTTCAATCATTTCTGGACGTTTTTCAATGGCAAAAATCAATGAATATTGTAAATGCACAAACAGTAATTTCTCCGCATTGCAAGGTGCAATTCTGAAATTTTTTGCTTTTTCCTGCTCCTCTTAGCATGATAAAGAAGATTCAAAGAGAGTGAGATGCCAGCTCCTTTCATTCAGTCAGTAGCTTCAATCATTTCTGGACGTTTTTCAATGGCAAAAATCAATGAATATTGTAAATGCACAAACAGTAATTTCTCCGCATTGCAAGATGCAATTCTGAAATTTTTTGCTTTTTCCTGCTCCTCTTAGCATGATAAAGAAGATTCAAAGAGAGTGAGATGCCAGCTCCTTTCATTCAGTCAGTAGCTTCAATCATTTCTGGACTTTTTTCAATGGCAAAAATCAATGAATATTGTAAATGCACAAACAGTAATTTCTCCGCATTGCAAGGTGCAATTCTGAAATTTTTTGCTTTTTCCTGCTCCTCTTAGCATGATAAAGAAGATTCAAAGAGAGTGAGATGCCAGCTCCTTTCATTCAGTCAGTAGCTTCAATCATTTCTGGTATATGAATAACATGATGTTTTTCAATGGCAAAAATCAATGAATATTGTAAATGCACAAACAGTAATTTCTCCGCATTGCAAGGTGCAATTCTGAAATTTTTTGCTTTTTCCTGCTCCTCTTAGCATGATAAAGAAGATTCAAAGAGAGTGAGATGCCAGCTCCTTTCATTCAGTCAGTAGCTTCAATCATTTCTGGACGTTTTTCAATGGCAAAAATCAATGAATATTGTAAATGCACAAACTGTAATTTCTCCGCATTGCAAGGTGCAATTCTGAAATTTTTTGCTTTTTCCTGCTCCTCTTAGCATGATAAAGAAGATTCAAAGAGAGTGAGATGCCAGCTCCTTTCATTCAGTCAGTAGCTTCAGTCATTTCTGGACGTTTTTCAATGGCAAAAATCAATGAATATTGTAAATGCACAAACAGTAATTTCTCCGCATTGCAAGGTGCAATTCTGAAATTTTTTGCTTTTTCCTGCTCCTCTTAGCATGATAAAGAAGATTCAAAGAGAGTGAGATGCCAGCTCCTTTCATTCAGTCAGTAGCTTCAATCATTTCTGGTATATGAATAACATGATGTTTTTCAATGGCAAAAATCAATGAATATTGTAAATGCACAAACAGTAATTTCTCCGCATTGCAAGGTGCAATTCTGAAATTTTTTGCTTTTTCCTGCTCCTCTTAGCATGATAAAGAAGATTCAAAGAGAGTGAGATGCCAGCTCTTTTCATTCAGTCAGTAGCTTCAATCATTTCTGGACGTTTTTCAATGGCAAAAATCAATGAATATTGTAAATGCACAAACAGTAATTTCTCCGCATTGCAAGGTGCAATTCTGAAATTTTTTGCTTTTTCCTGCTCCTCTTAGCATGATAAAGAAGATTCAAAGAGAGTGAGATGCCAGCTCCTTTCATTCAGTCAGTAGCTTCAATCATTTCTGGTATATGAATAACATGATGTTTTTCAATGGCAAAAATCAATGAATATTGTAAATGCACAAACAGTAATTTCTCCGCATTGCAAGTTGCAATTCTGAAATTTTTTGCTTTTTCCTGCTCCTCTTAGCATGATAAAGAAGATTCAAAGAGAGTGAGATTCCAGCTCCTTTCATTCAGTCAGTAGCTTCAATCATTTCTGGACGTTTTTCAATGGCAAAAATCAATGAATATTGTAAATGCACAAACAGTAATTTCTCCGCATTGCAAGGTGCAATTCTGAAATTTTTTGCTTTTTCCTGCTCCTCTTAGCATGATAAAGAAGATTCAAAGAGAGTGAGATGCCAGCTCCTTTCATTCAGTCAGTAGCTTCAATCATTTCTGGACGTTTTTCAATGGCAAAAATCAATGAATATTGTAAATGCACAAACAGTAATTTCTCCGCATTGCAAGGTGCAATTCTGAAATTTTTTGCTTTTTCCTGCTCCTCTTAGCATGATAAAGAAGATTCAAAGAGAGTGAGATGCCAGCTCCTTTCATTCAGTCAGTAGCTTCAATCATTTCTGGTATATGAATAACATGATGTTTTTCAATGGCAAAAATCAATGAATATTGTAAATGCACAAACAGTAATTTCTCCGCATTGCAAGGTGCAATTCTGAAATTTTTTGCTTTTTCCTGCTCCTCTTAGCATGATAAAGAAGATTCAAAGAGAGTGAGATGCCAGCTCCTTTCATTCAGTCAGTAGCTTCAAACATTTCTGGTATATGAATAACATGATGTTTTTCAATGGCAAAAATCAATGAATATTGTAAATGCACAAACAGTAATTTCTCCGCATTGCAAGGTGCAATTCTGAAATTTTTTGCTTTTTCCTGCTCCTCTTAGCATGATAAAGAAGATTCAAAGAGAGTGAGATGCCAGCTCCTTTCATTCAGTCAGTAGCTTCAATCATTTCTGGACGTTTTTCAATGGCAAAAATCAATGAATATTGTAAATGCACAAACAGTAATTTCTCCGCATTGCAAGGTGCAATTCTGAAATTTTTTGCTTTTTCCTGCTCCTCTTAGCATGATAAAGAAGATTCAAAGAGAGTGAGATGCCAGCTCCTTTCATTCAGTCAGTAGCTTCAGTCATTTCTGGACGTTTTTCAATGGCAAAAATCAATGAATATTGTAAATGCACAAACAGTGATTTCTCCGCATTGCAAGGTGCAATTCTGAAATTTTTTGCTTTTTCCTGCTCCTCTTAGCATGATAAAGAAGATTCAAAGAGAGTGAGATGCCAGCTCCTTTCATTCAGTCAGTAGCTTCAAACATTTCTGGTATAAACATTTCTGGACGTTTTTCAATGGCAAAAATCAATGAATATTGTAAATGCACAAACAGTAATATCTCCACATTGCAAGGTGCAATTCTGAAATTTTTTGCTTTTTCCTGCTAATCCTAGCATGATAAAGAAGATTCAAATAGAGTGAGATGCCAGCTCCTTTCATTCAGTCAGTAGCTTCAAACATTTCTGGATGTTTTTCAATGGCAAAATTCAATGAATATTGTAAATGCACAAACAGTAATATCTCCACATTGCCAGGTGCAATTCTGAAATTTTTTGCTTTTTCCTGCTAATCCTAGCATGATAAAGAAGATTCAAAGAGAGTGAGATGCCAGCTCCTTTCATTCAGTCAGTAGCTTCAATCATTTCTGGACGTTTTTCAATGGCAAAAATCAATGAATATTGTAAATGCACAAACAGTAATTTCTCCGCATTGCAAGGTGCAATTCTGAAATTTTTTGCTTTTTCCTGCTCCTCTTAGCATGATAAAGAAGATTCAAAGAGAGTGAGATGCCAGCTCCTTTCATTCAGTCAGTAGCTTCAATCATTTCTGGACGTTTTTCAATGGCAAAAATCAATGAATATTGTAAATGCACAAACAGTAATTTCTCCGCATTGCAAGGTGCAATTCTGAAATTTTTTGCTTTTTCCTGCTCCTCTTAGCATGATAAAGAAGATTCAAAGAGAGTGAGATGCCAGCTCCTTTCATTCAGTCAGTAGCTTCAATCATTTCTGGTATATGAATAACATGATGTTTTTCAATGGCAAAAATCAATGAATATTGTAAATGCACAAACAGTAATTTCTCCGCATTGCAAGGTGCAATTCTGAAATTTTTTGCTTTTTCCTGCTCCTCTTAGCATGATAAAGAAGATTCAAAGAGAGTGAGATGCCAGCTCCTTTCATTCAGTCAGTAGCTTCAATCATTTCTGGACGTTTTTCAATGGCAAAAATCAATGAATATTGTAAATGCACAAACAGTAATTTCTCCGCATTGCAAGATGCAATTCTGAAATTTTTTGCTTTTTCCTGCTCCTCTTAGCATGATAAAGAAGATTCAAAGAGAGTGAGATGCCAGCTCCTTTCATTCAGTCAGTAGCTTCAGTCATTTCTGGACGTTTTTCAATGCAAAAATCAATGAATATTGTAAATGCACAAACAGTAATTTCTCCGCATTGCAAGGTGCAATTCTGAAATTTTTTGCTTTTTCCTGCTCCTCAGCATGATAAAGAAGATTCAAAGAGAGTGAGATGCCAGCTCCTTTCATTCAGTCAGTAGCTTCAATCATTTCTGGTATATGAATAACATGATGTTTTTCAATGGCAAAAATCAATGAATATTGTAAATGCACAAACAGTAATTTCTCCGCATTGCAAGGTGCAATTCTGAAATTTTTTGCTTTTTCCTGCTCCTCTTAGCATGATAAAGAAGATTCAAAGAGAGTGAGATGCCAGCTCCTTTCGTTCAGTCAGTAGCTTCAATCATTTCTGGATGTTTTTCAATGGCAAAAATCAATGAATATTGTAAATGCACAAACAGTAATTTCTCCGCATTGCAAGGTGCAATTCTGAAATTTCTTGCATTTTCCTGCTCCTCTTAGCATGATAAAGAAGATTCAAAGAGAATGAGATGCCAGCTCCTTTCATTCAGTCAGTAGCTTCAATCATTTCTGGACGTTTTTCAATGGCAAAAATCAATGAATATTGTAAATGCACAAACAGTAATTTCTCCGCATTGCAAGGTGCAATTCTGAAATTTTTTGCTTTTTCCTGCTCCTCTTAGCATGATAAAGAAGATTCAAAGAGAGTGAGATGCCAGCTCCTTTCATTCAGTCAGTAGCTTCAAACATTTCTGGTATATGAATAACATGATGTTTTTCAATGGCAAAAATCAATGAATATTGTAAATGCACAAACAGTAATTTCTCCGCATTGCAAGGTGCAATTCTGAAATTTTTTGCTTTTTCCTGCTCCTCTTAGCATGATAAAGAAGATTCAAAGAGAGTGAGATGCCAGCTCCTTTCATTCAGTCAGTAGCTTCAATCATTTCTGGACGTTTTTCAATGGCAAAAATCAATGAATATTGTAAATGCACAAACAGTAATTTCTCCGCATTGCAAGGTGCAATTCTGAAATTTTTTGCTTTTTCCTGCTCCTCTTAGCATGATAAAGAAGATTCAAAGAGAGTGAGATGCCAGCTTCTTTCATTCAGTCAGTAGCTTCAAACATTTCTGGGATATGAATAACATGATGTTTTTCAATGGCAAAAATTAATGAATATTGTAAATGCACAAACAGTAATTTCTCCGCATTGCAAGGTGCAATTCTGAAATTTTTTGCTTTTTCCTGCTCCTCTTAGCATGATAAAGAAGATTCAAAGAGAGTGAGATGCCAGCTCCTTTCATTCAGTCAGTAGCTTCAATCATTTCTGGACGTTTTTCAATGGCAAAAATCAATGAATATTGTAAATGCACAAACAGTAATTTCTCCGCATTGCAAGGTGCAATTCTGAAATTTTTTGCTTTTTCCTGCTCCTCTTAGCATGATAAAGAAGATTCAAAGAGAGTGAGATGACAGCTCCTTTCATTCAGTCAGTAGCTTCAATCATTTCTGGATGTTTTTCAATGGCAAAAATCAATGAATATTGTAAATGCACAAACAGTAATTTCTCCGCATTGCAAGGTGCAATTCTGAAATTTTTTGCTTTTTCCTGCTCCTCTTAGCATGATAAAGAAGATTCAAAGAGAGTGAGATGCCAGCTCCTTTCATTCAGTCAGTAGCTTCAATCATTTCTGGTATATGAATAACATGATGTTTTTCAATGGCAAAAATCAATGAATATTGTAAATGCACAAACAGTAATTTCTCCGCATTGCAAGTTGCAATTCTGAAATTTTTTGCTTTTTCCTGCTCCTCTTAGCATGATAAAGAAGATTCAAAGAGAGTGAGATTCCAGCTCCTTTAATTCAGTCAGTAGCTTCAATCATTTCTGGACGTTTTTCAATGGCAAAAATCAATGAATATTGTAAATGCACAAACAGTAATTTCTCCGCATTGCAAGGTGCAATTCTGAAATTTTTTGCTTTTTCCTGCTCCTCTTAGCATGATAAAGAAGATTCAAAGAGAGTGAGATGCCAGCTCCTTTCATTCAGTCAGTAGCTTCAATCATTTCTGGACGTTTTTCAATGGCAAAAATCAATGAATATTGTAAATGCACAAACAGTAATTTCTCCGCATTGCAAGATGCAATTCTGAAATTTTTTGCTTTTTCCTGCTCCTCTTAGCATGATAAAGAAGATTCAAAGAGAGTGAGATGCCAGCTCCTTTCATTCAGTCAGTAGCTTCAATCATTTCTGGACTTTTTTCAATGGCAAAAATCAATGAATATTGTAAATGCACAAACAGTAATTTCTCCGCATTGCAAGGTGCAATTCTGAAATTTTTTGCTTTTTCCTGCTCCTCTTAGCATGATAAAGAAGATTCAAAGAGAGTGAGATGCCAGCTCCTTTCATTCAGTCAGTAGCTTCAATCATTTCTGGTATATGAATAACATGATGTTTTTCAATGGCAAAAATCAATGAATATTGTAAATGCACAAACAGTAATTTCTCCGCATTGCAAGGTGCAATTCTGAAATTTTTTGCTTTTTCCTGCTCCTCTTAGCATGATAAAGAAGATTCAAAGAGAGTGAGATGCCAGCTCCTTTCATTCAGTCAGTAGCTTCAATCATTTCTGGACGTTTTTCAATGGCAAAAATCAATGAATATTGTAAATGCACAAACTGTAATTTCTCCGCATTGCAAGGTGCAATTCTGAAATTTTTTGCTTTTTCCTGCTCCTCTTAGCATGATAAAGAAGATTCAAAGAGAGTGAGATGCCAGCTCCTTTCATTCAGTCAGTAGCTTCAGTCATTTCTGGACGTTTTTCAATGGCAAAAATCAATGAATATTGTAAATGCACAAACAGTAATTTCTCCGCATTGCAAGGTGCAATTCTGAAATTTTTTGCTTTTTCCTGCTCCTCTTAGCATGATAAAGAAGATTCAAAGAGAGTGAGATGCCAGCTCCTTTCATTCAGTCAGTAGCTTCAATCATTTCTGGTATATGAATAACATGATGTTTTTCAATGGCAAAAATCAATGAATATTGTAAATGCACAAACAGTAATTTCTCCGCATTGCAAGGTGCAATTCTGAAATTTTTTGCTTTTTCCTGCTCCTCTTAGCATGATAAAGAAGATTCAAAGAGAGTGAGATGCCAGCTCCTTTCATTCAGTCAGTAGCTTCAATCATTTCTGGACGTTTTTCAATGGCAAAAATCAATGAATATTGTAAATGCACAAACAGTAATTTCTCCGCATTGCAAGGTGCAATTCTGAAATTTTTTGCTTTTTCCTGCTCCTCTTAGCATGATAAAGAAGATTCAAAGAGAGTGAGATGCCAGCTCCTTTCATTCAGTCAGTAGCTTCAATCATTTCTGGTATATGAATAACATGATGTTTTTCAATGGCAAAAATCAATGAATATTGTAAATGCACAAACAGTAATTTCTCCGCATTGCAAGTTGCAATTCTGAAATTTTTTGCTTTTTCCTGCTCCTCTTAGCATGATAAAGAAGATTCAAAGAGAGTGAGATTCCAGCTCCTTTCATTCAGTCAGTAGCTTCAATCATTTCTGGACGTTTTTCAATGGCAAAAATCAATGAATATTGTAAATGCACAAACAGTAATTTCTCCGCATTGCAAGGTGCAATTCTGAAATTTTTTGCTTTTTCCTGCTCCTCTTAGCATGATAAAGAAGATTCAAAGAGAGTGAGATGCCAGCTCCTTTCATTCAGTCAGTAGCTTCAATCATTTCTGGACGTTTTTCAATGGCAAAAATCAATGAATATTGTAAATGCACAAACAGTAATTTCTCCGCATTGCAAGATGCAATTCTGAAATTTTTTGCTTTTTCCTGCTCCTCTTAGCATGATAAAGAAGATTCAAAGAGAGTGAGATGCCAGCTCCTTTCATTCAGTCAGTAGCTTCAATCATTTCTGGACGTTTTTCAATGGCAAAAATCAATGAATATTGTAAATGCACAAACAGTAATTTCTCCGCATTGCAAGGTGCAATTCTGAAATTTTTTGCTTTTTCCTGCTCCTCTTAGCATGATAAAGAAGATTCAAAGAGAGTGAGATGCCAGCTCCTTCCATTCAGTCAGTAGCTTCAATCATTTCTGGTATATGAATAACATGATGTTTTTCAATGGCAAAAATCAATGAATATTGTAAATGCACAAACAGTAATTTCTCCGCATTGCAAGGTGCAATTCTGAAATTTTTTGCTTTTTCCTGCTCCTCTTAGCATGATAAAGAAGATTCAAAGAGAGTGAGATGCCAGCTCCTTTCATTCAGTCAGTAGCTTCAATCATTTCTGGACGTTTTTCAATGGCAAAAATCAATGAATATTGTAAATGCACAAACTGTAATTTCTCCGCATTGCAAGGTGCAATTCTGAAATTTTTTGCTTTTTCCTGCTCCTCTTAGCATGATAAAGAAGATTCAAAGAGAGTGAGATGCCAGCTCCTTTCATTCAGTCAGTAGCTTCAGTCATTTCTGGACGTTTTTCAATGGCAAAAATCAATGAATATTGTAAATGCACAAACAGTAATTTCTCCGCATTGCAAGGTGCAATTCTGAAATTTTTTGCTTTTTCCTGCTCCTCTTAGCATGATAAAGAAGATTCAAAGAGAGTGAGATGCCAGCTCCTTTCATTCAGTCAGTAGCTTCAATCATTTCTGGTATATGAATAACATGATGTTTTTCAATGGCAAAAATCAATGAATATTGTGAATGCACAAACAGTAATTTCTCCGCATTGCAAGGTGCAATTCTGAAATTTTTTGCTTTTTCCTGCTCCTCTTAGCATGATAAAGAAGATTCAAAGAGAGTGAGATGCCAGCTCCTTTCATTCAGTCAGTAGCTTCAATCATTTCTGGACGTTTTTCAATGGCAAAAATCAATGAATATTGTAAATGCACAAACTGTAATTTCTCCGCATTGCAAGGTGCAATTCTGAAATTTTTTGCTTTTTCCTGCTCCTCTTAGCATGATAAAGAAGATTCAAAGAGAGTGAGATGCCAGCTCCTTTCATTCAGTCAGTAGCTTCAGTCATTTCTGGACGTTTTTCAATGGCAAAAATCAATGAATATTGTAAATGCACAAACAGTAATTTCTCCGCATTGCAAGGTGCAATTCTGAAATTTTTTGCTTTTTCCTGCTCCTCTTAGCATGATAAAGAAGATTCAAAGAGAGTGAGATGCCAGCTCCTTTCATTCAGTCAGTAGCTTCAAACATTTCTGGTATAAACATTTCTGGACGTTTTTCAATGGCAAAAATCAATGAATATTGTAAATGCACAAACAGTAATATCTCCACATTGCAAGGTGCAATTCTGAAATTTTTTGCTTTTTCCTGCTCCTCTTAGCATGATAAAGAAGATTCAAAGAGAGTGAGATGCCAGCTCCTTTCATTCAGTCAGTAGCTTCAATCATTTCTGGTATATGAATAACATGATGTTTTTCAATGGCAAAAATCAATGAATATTGTAAATGCACAAACAGTAATTTCTCCGCATTGCAAGGTGCAATTCTGAAATTTTTTGCTTTTTCCTGCTCCTCTTAGCATGATAAAGAAGATTCAAAGAGAGTGAGATGCCAGCTCCTTTCATTCAGTCAGTAGCTTCAATCATTTCTGGACGTTTTTCAATGGCAAAAATCAATGAATATTGTAAATGCACAAACAGTAATTTCTCCGCATTGCACGGTGCAATTCTGAAATTTTTTGCTTTTTCCTGCTCCTCTTAGCATGATAAAGAAGATTCAAAGAGAGTGAGATGCCAGCTCCTTTCATTCAGTCAGTAGCTTCAATCATTTCTGGTATATGAATAACATGATGTTTTTCAATGGCAAAAATCAATGAATATTGTAAATGCACAAACAGTAATTTCTCCGCATTGCAAGTTGCAATTCTGAAATTTTTTGCTTTTTCCTGCTCCTCTTAGCATGATAAAGAAGATTCAAAGAGAGTGAGATTCCAGCTCCTTTCATTCAGTCAGTAGCTTCAATCATTTCTGGACGTTTTTCAATGGCAAAAATCAATGAATATTGTAAATGCACAAACAGTAATTTCTCCGCATTGCAAGGTGCAATTCTGAAATTTTTTGCTTTTTCCTGCTTCTCTTAGCATGATAAAGAAGATTCAAAGAGAGTGAGATGCCAGCTCCTTTCATTCAGTCAGTAGCTTCAATCATTTCTGGACGTTTTTCAATGGCAAAAATCAATGAATATTGTAAATGCACAAACAGTAATTTCTCCGCATTGCAAGATGCAATTCTGAAATTTTTTGCTTTTTCCTGCTCCTCTTAGCATGATAAAGAAGATTCAAAGAGAGTGAGATGCCAGCTCCTTTCATTCAGTCAGTAGCTTCAATCATTTCTGGACGTTTTTCAATGGCAAAAATCAATGAATATTGTAAATGCACAAACAGTAATTTCTCCGCATTGCAAGGTGCAATTCTGAAATTTTTTGCTTTTTCCTTCTCCTCTTAGCATGATAAAGAAGATTCAAAGAGAGTGAGATGCCAGCTCCTTTCATTCAGTCAGTAGCTTCAATCATTTCTGGTATATGAATAACATGATGTTTTTCAATGGCAAAAATCAATGAATATTGTAAATGCACAAACAGTAATTTCTCCGCATTGCAAGGTGCAATTCTGAAATTTTTTGCTTTTTCCTGCTCCTCTTAGCATGATAAAGAAGATTCAAAGAGAGTGAGATGCCAGCTCCTTTCATTCAGTCAGTAGCTTCAATCATTTCTGGACGTTTTTCAATGGCAAAAATCAATGAATATTGTAAATGCACAAACTGTAATTTCTCCGCATTGCAAGGTGCAATTCTGAAATTTTTTGCTTTTTCCTGCTCCTCTTAGCATGATAAAGAAGATTCAAAGAGAGTGAGATGCCAGCTCCTTTCATTCAGTCAGTAGCTTCAGTCATTTCTGGACGTTTTTCAATGGCAAAAATCAATGAATATTGTAAATGCACAAACAGTAATTTCTCCGCATTGCAAGGTGCAATTCTGAAATTTTTTGCTTTTTCCTGCTCCTCTTAGCATGATAAAGAAGATTCAAAGAGAGTGAGATGCCAGCTCCTTTCATTCAGTCAGTAGCTTCAAACATTTCTGGTATAAACATTTCTGGACGTTTTTCAATGGCAAAAATCAATGAATATTGTAAATGCACAAACAGTAATATCTCCACATTGCAAGGTGCAATTCTGAAATTTTTTGCTTTTTCCTGCTAATCCTAGCATGATAAAGAAGATTCAAATAGAGTGAGATGCCAGCTCCTTTCATTCAGTCAGTAGCTTCAAACATTTCTGGACGTTTTTCAATGGCAAAATTCAATGAATATTGTAAATGCACAAACAGTAATATCTCCACATTGCCAGGTGCAATTCTGAAATTTTTTGCTTTTTCCTGCTAATCCTAGCATGATAAAGAAGATTCAAAGAGAGTGAGATGCCAGCTCCTTTCATTCAGTCAGTAGCTTCAATCATTTCTGGACGTTTTTCAATGGCAAAAATCAATGAATATTGTAAATGCACAAACAGTAATTTCTCCGCATTGCAAGGTGCAATTCTGAAATTTTTTGCTTTTTCCTGCTCCTCTTAGCATGATAAAGAAGATTCAAAGAGAGTGAGATGCCAGCTCCTTTCATTCAGTCAGTAGCTTCAATCATTTCTGGACGTTTTTCAATGGCAAAAATCAATGAATATTGTAAATGCACAAACAGTAATTTCTCCGCATTGCAAGGTGCAATTCTGAAATTTTTTGCTTTTTCCTGCTCCTCTTAGCATGATAAAGAAGATTCAAAGAGAGTGAGATGCCAGCTCCTTTCATTCAGTCAGTAGCTTCAATCATTTCTGGTATATGAATAACATGATGTTTTTCAATGGCAAAAATCAATGAATATTGTAAATGCACAAACAGTAATTTCTCCGCATTGCAAGGTGCAATTCTGAAATTTTTTGCTTTTTCCTGCTCCTCTTAGCATGATAAAGAAGATTCAAAGAGAGTGAGATGCCAGCTCCTTTCATTCAGTCAGTAGCTTCAATCATTTCTGGACGTTTTTCAATGGCAAAAATCAATGAATATTGTAAATGCACAAACAGTAATTTCTCCGCATTGCAAGATGCAATTCTGAAATTTTTTGGTTTTTCCTGCTCCTCTTAGCATGATTAAGAAGATTCAAAGAGAGTGAGATGCCAGCTCCTTTCATTCAGTCAGTAGCTTCAGTCATTTCTGGACGTTTTTCAATGGCAAAAATCAATGAATATTGTAAATGCACAAACAGTAATTTCTCCGCATTGCAAGGTGCAATTCTGAAATTTTTTGCTTTTTCCTGCTCCTCTTAGCATGATAAAGAAGATTCAAAGAGAGTGAGATGCCAGCTCCTTTCTTTCAGTCAGTAGCTTCAAACATTTCTGGTATAAACATTTCTGGACGTTTTTCAATGGCAAAAATCAATGAATATTGTAAATGCACAAACAGTAATATCTCCACATTGGAAGGTGCAATGCTGAAATTTTTTGCTTTTTCCTGCTAATCCTAGCATGATAAAGAAGATTCAAATAGAGTGAGATGCCAGCTCCTTTCATTCAGTCAGTAGCTTCAAACATTTCTGGACGTTTTTCATTGGCAAAAATCAATGAATATTGTAAATGCACAAACAGTAATATCTCCACATTGCAAGGTGCAATTCTGAAATTTTTTGCTTTTTCCTGCTAATCCTAGCATGATAAAGAAGATTCAAAGAGAGTGAGATGTCAGCTCCTTTCATTCAGTCAGTAGCTTCAAACATTTCTGGTATATGAATAACATGATGTTTTTCAATGGCAAAAATCAATGAATATTGTAAATGCACAAACAGTAATATCTCCACATTGCAAGGTGCAATTCTGAAATTTTTTGCTTTTTCCTGCTAATCCTAGCATGATAAAGAAGATTCAAAGAGAGTGAGATGCCAGCTCCTTTCATTCAGTCAGTAGCTTCAAACATTTCTGGACGTTTTTCAATGGCAAAAATCAATGAATATTGTAAATGCACAAACAGTAATATCTCCACATTGCAAGGTGCAATTCTGAAATTTTTTGCTTTTTCCTGCTACTCCTAGCATGATAAAGAAGATTCAAAGAGAGTGAGATGCCAGCTCCTTTCATTCAGTCAGTAGCTTCAATCATTTCTGGTATATGAATAACATGATGTTTTTCAATAGCAAAAATCAATGAATATTGTAAATGCACAAACAGTAATTTCTCCGCATTGCAAGGTGCAATTCTGAAATTTTTGGCTTTTTCCTGCTCCTCTTAGCATGATAAAGAAGTTTCAAAGAGAGTGAGATGCCAGCTCCTTTCACTCAGTCAGTCGCTTCAATCATTTCTGGACGTTTTTCAATGGCAAAAATCAATGAATATTGTAAATGCACAAACAGTAATTTCTCCGCATTGCAAGGTGCAATTCTGAAATTTTTTGCTTTTTCCTGCTCCTCTTAGCATGATAAACAAGATACAAAGAGAGTGAGATGCCAGCTCCTTTCATTCAGTCAGTAGCTTCAATCATTTCTGGACGTTTTTCAATGGCAAAAATCATTGAATATTGTAAATGCACAAACAGTAATTTCTCCGCATTGCAAGGTGCAATTCTGAAATTTTTTACTTTTTCCTGCTCCTCTTAGCATGATAAAGAAGATTCAAAGAGAATGAGATGCCAGCTCCTTTCATTCAGTCAGTAGCTTCAATCATTTCTGGTATATGAATAACATGATGTTTTTCAATCGCAAAAATCAATGAATATTGTAAATGCACAAACAGTAATTTCTCCGCATTGCAAGGTGCAATTCTGAAATGTTTTGCTTTTTCCTGCTCCTCTTAGCATGATAAAGAAGATTCAAAGAGAGTGAGATGCCAGCTCCTTTCATTCAGTCAGTAGCTTCAATCATTTCTGGACGTTTTTCAATGGCAAAAATCAATGAATATTGTAAATGCACAAACAGTAATTTCTCCGCATTGCAAGGTGCAATTCTGAAATTTTTTGCTTTTTCCTGCTCCTCTTAGCATGATAAAGAAGATTCAAAGAGAGTGAGATGCCAGCTCCTTTCCTTCAGTCAGTAGCTTCAATCATTTCTGGTATATGAATAACATGATGTTTTTCAATGGCAAAAATCAATGAATTTTGTAAATGCACAAACAGTAATTTCTCCGCATTGCAAGGCGCAATTCTGAAATTTTTTGCTTTTTCCTGCTCCTCTTAGCATGATAAAGAAGATTCAAAGAGAGTGAGATGCCAGCTCCTTTCATTCAGTCAGTAGCTTCAATCATTTCTGGACATTTTTCAATGGCAAAAATCAATGAATATTGTAAATGCACAAACAGTAATTTCTCCGCATTGCAAGGTGCAATTCTGAAATTTTTTGCTTTTTCCTGCTCCTCTTAGCATGATAAAGAAGATTCAAAGAGAGTGAGATGCCAGCTCCTTTCATTCAGTCAGTAGCTTCAATCATTTCTGGACGCTTTTCAATGGCAAAAATCAATGAATATTGTAAATGCACAAACTGTAATTTCTCCGCATTGCAAGGTGCAATTCTGAAATTTTTTGCTTTTTCCTGCTCCTCTTAGCATGATAAAGAAGATTCAAAGAGAGTGAGATGCCAGCTCCTTTCATTCAGTCAGTAGCTTCAATCATTTCTGGTATATGAATAACATGATGTTTTTCAATAGCAAAAATCAATGAATATTGTAAATGCACAAACAGTAATTTCTCCGCATTGCAAGGTGCAATTCTGAAATTTTTTGCTTTTTCCTGCTCCTCTTAGCATGATAAAGAAGATTCAAAGAGAGTGAGATGCCAGCTCCTTTCATTCAGTCAGTAGCTTCAATCATTTCTGGACGTTTTTCAATGGCAAAAATCAATGAATATTGTAAATGCACAAACAGTAATTTCTCCGCATTGCAAGGTGCAATTCTGAAATTTTTTGCTTTTTCCTGCTCCTCTTAGCATGATAAAGAAGATTCAAAGAGAGTGAGATGCCAGCTCCTTTCATTCAGTCAGTAGCTTCAATCATTTCTGGACGTTTTTCAATGGCAAAAATCAATGAATATTGTAAATGCACAAACTATAATTTCTCCGCATTGCAAGGTGCAATTCTGAAATTTTTTGCTTTTTCCTGCTCCTCTTAGCATGATAAAGAAGATTCAAAGAGAGTGAGATGCCAGCTCCTTTCATTCAGTCAGTAGCTTCAATCATTTCTGGTATATGAATAACATGATGTTTTTCAATAGCAAAAATCAATGAATATTGTAAATGCACAAACAGTAATTTCTCCGCATTGCAAGGTGCAATTCTGAAATTTTTTGCTTTTTCCTGCTCCTCTTAGCATGATAAAGAAGATTCAAAGAGAGTGAGATGCCAGCTCCTTTCATTCAGTCAGTAGCTTCAATCATTTCTGGACGTTTTTCAATGGCAAAAATCAATGAATATTGTAAATGCACAAACAGTAATTTCTCCGCATTGCAAGGTGCAATTCTGAAATTTTTTGCTTTTTCCTGCTCCTCTTAGCATGATAAACAAGATTCAAAGAGAGTGAGATGCCAGCTCCTTTCATTCAGTCAGTAGCTTCAATCATTTCTGGACGTTTTTCAATGGCAAAAATCATTGAATATTGTAAATGCACAAACAGTAATTTCTCCGCATTGCAAGGTGCAATTCTGAAATTTTTTGCTTTTTCCTGCTCTTCTTAGCATGATAAAGAAGATTCAAAGAGAGTGAGATGCCAGCTCCTTTCATTCAGTCAGTAGCTTCAAACATTTCTGGTATATGAATAACATGATGTTTTTCAATGGCAAAAATCAATGAATATTGTAAATGCACAAACAGTAATTTCTCCGCATTGCAAGGTGCAATTCTGAAATTTTTTGCTTTTTCCTGCTCCTCTTAGCATGATAAAGAAGATTCAAAGAGAGTGAGATGCCAGCTCCTTTCGTTCAGTCAGTAGCTTCAATCATTTCTGGACGTTTTTCAATGGCAAAAATCATTGAATATTATAAATGCACAAACAGTAATTTCTCCGCATTGCAAGGTGCAATTCTGAAATTTTTTACTTTTTCCTGCTCCTCTTAGCATGATAAAGAAGATTCAAAGAGAGTGAGATGCCAGCTCCTTTCATTCAGTCAGTAGCTTCAATCATTTCTGGTATATGAATAACATGATGTTTTTCAATGGCAAAAATCAATGAATATTGTAAATGCACAAACAGTAATTTCTCCGCATTGCAAGGTGCAATTCTGAAATTTTTTGCTTTTTCCTGCTCCTCTTAGCATGATAAAGAAGATTCAAAGAGAGTGAGATGCCAGCTCCTTTCATTCAGTCAGTAGCTTCAATCATTTCTGGACGTTTTTCAATGGCAAAAATCAATGAATATTGTAAATGCACAAACAGTAATTTCTCCGCATTGCAAGGTGCAATTCTGAAATTTTTTGCTTTTTCCTGCTCCTCTTAGCATGATAAAGAAGATTCAAAGAGAGTGAGATGCCAGCTCCTTTCATTCAGTCAGTAGCTTCAATCATTTCTGGACGTTTTTCAATGGCAAAAATCATTGAATATTGTAAATGCACAAACAGTAATTTCTCCGCATTGCAAGGTGCAATTCTGAAATTTTTTACTTTTTCCTGCTCCTCTTAGCATGATAAAGAAGATTCAAAGAGAGTGAGATGCCAGCTCCTTTCATTCAGTCAGTAGCTTCAATCATTTCTGGTATATGAATAACATGATGTTTTTCAATCGCAAAAATCAATGAATATTGTAAATGCACAAACAGTAATTTCTCCGCATTGCAAGGTGCAATTCTGAAATGTTTTGCTTTTTCCTGCTCCTCTTAGCATGATAAAGAAGATTCAAAGAGAGTGAGATGCCAGCTCCTTTCATTCAGTCAGTAGCTTCAATCATTTCTGGACGTTTTTCAATGGCAAAAATCAATGAATATTGTAAATGCACAAACAGTAATTTCTCCGCATTGCAAGGTGCAATTCTGAAATTTTTTGCTTTTTCCTGCTCCTCTTAGCATGACAAAGAAGATTCAAAGAGAGTGAGATGCCAGATCCTTTCCTTCAGTCAGTAGCTTCAATCATTTCTGGTATATGAATAACATGATGTTTTTCAATGGCAAAAATCAATGAATTTTGTAAATGCACAAACAGTAATTTCTCCGCATTGCAAGGCGCAATTCTGAAATTTTTTGCTTTTTCCTGCTCCTCTTAGCATGATAAAGAAGATTCAAAGAGAGTGAGATGCCAGCTCCTTTCATTCAGTCAGTAGCTTCAATCATTTCTGGACATTTTTCAATGGCAAAAATCAATGAATATTGTAAATGCACAAACAGTAATTTCTCCGCATTGCATGGTGCAATTCTGAAATTTTTTGCTTTTTCCTGCTCCTCTTAGCATGATAAAGAAGATTCAAAGAGAGTGAGATGCCAGCTCCTTTCATTCAGTCAGTAGCTTCAATCATTTCTGGACGTTTTTCAATGGCAAAAATCAATGAATATTGTAAATGCACAAACAGTAATTTCTCCGCATTGCAAGGTGCAATTCTGAAATTTTTTGCTTTTTCCTGCTCCTCTTAGCATGATAAAGAAGATTCAAAGAGAGTGAGATGCCAGCTCCTTTCATTCAGTCAGTAGCTTCAATCATTTCTGGACGTTTTTCAATGGCAAAAATCATTGAATATTGTAAATGCGCAAACAGTAATTTCTCCGCATTGCAAGGTGCAATTCTGAAATTTTTTACTTTTTCCTGCTCCTCTTAGCATGATAAAGAAGATTCAAAGAGAGTGAGATGCCAGCTCCTTTCATTCAGTCAGTAGCTTCAATCATTTCTGGTATATGAATAACATGATGTTTTTCAATCGCAAAAATCAATGAATATTGTAAATGCACAAACAGTAATTTCTCCGCATTGCAAGGTGCAATTCTGAAATGTTTTGCTTTTTCCTGCTCCTCTTAGCATGATAAAGAAGATTCAAAGAGAGTGAGATGCCAGCTCCTTTCATTCAGTCAGTAGCTTCAATCATTTCTGGACGTTTTTCAATGGCAAAAATCAATGAATATTGTAAATGCACAAACAGTAATTTCTCCGCATTGCAAGGTGCAATTCTGAAATTTTTTGCTTTTTCCTGCTCCTCTTAGCATGACAAAGAAGATTCAAAGAGAGTGAGATGCCAGATCCTTTCCTTCAGTCAGTAGCTTCAATCATTTCTGGTATATGAATAACATGATGTTTTTCAATGGCAAAAATCAATGAATTTTGTAAATGCACAAACAGTAATTTCTCCGCATTGCAAGGCGCAATTCTGAAATTTTTTGCTTTTTCCTGCTCCTCTTAGCATGATAAAGAAGATTCAAAGAGAGTGAGATGCCAGCTCCTTTCATTCAGTCAGTAGCTTCAATCATTTCTGGACATTTTTCAATGGCAAAAATCAATGAATATTGTAAATGCACAAACAGTAATTTCTCCGCATTGCAAGGTGCAATTCTGAAATTTTTTGCTTTTTCCTGCTCCTCTTAGCATGATAAAGAAGATTCAAAGAGAGTGAGATGCCAGCTCCTTTCATTCAGTCAGTAGCTTCAATCATTTCTGGACGTTTTTCAATGGCAAAAATCAATGAATATTGTAAATGCACAAACAGTAATTTCTCCGCATTGCAAGGTGCAATTCTGAAATTTTTTGCTTTTTCCTGCTCCTCTTAGCATGATAAAGAAGATTCAAAGAGAGTGAGATGCCAGCTCCTTTCATTCAGTCAGTAGCTTCAATCATTTCTGGACGTTTTTCAATGGCAAAAATCAATGAATATTGTAAATGCACAAACTGCAATTTCTCCGCATTGCAAGGTGCAATTCTGAAATTTTTTGCTTTTTCCTGCTCCTCTTAGCATGATAAAGAAGATTCAAAGAGAGTGAGATGCCAGCTCCTTTCATTCAGTCAGTAGCTTCAATCATTTCTGGTATATGAATAACATGATGTTTTTCAATAGCAAAAATCAATGAATATTGTAAATGCACAAACAGTAATTTCTCCGCATTGCAAGGTGCAATTCTGAAATTTTTTGCTTTTTCCTGCTCCTCTTAGCATGATAAAGAAGATTCAAAGAGAGTGAGATGCCAGCTCCTTTCATTCAGTCAGTAGCTTCAATCATTTCTGGACGTTTTTCAATGGCAAAAATCAATGAATATTGTAAATGCACAAACAGTAATTTCTCCGCATTGCAAGGTGCAATTCTGAAATTTTTTGCTTTTTCCTGCTCCTCTTAGCATGATAAACAAGATTCAAAGAGAGTGAGATGCCAGCTCCTTTCATTCAGTCAGTAGCTTCAATCATTTCTGGACGTTTTTCAATGGCAAAAATCATTGAATATTGTAAATGCACAAACAGTAATTTCTCCGCATTGCAAGGTGCAATTCTGAAATTTTTTGCTTTTTCCTGCTCTTCTTAGCATGATAAAGAAGATTCAAAGAGAGTGAGATGCCAGCTCCTTTCATTCAGTCAGTAGCTTCAAACATTTCTGGTATATGAATAACATGATGTTTTTCAATGGCAAAAATCAATGAATATTGTAAATGCACAAACAGTAATTTCTCCGCATTGCAAGGTGCAATTCTGAAATTTTTTGCTTTTTCCTGCTCCTCTTAGCATGATAAAGAAGATTCAAAGAGAGTGAGATGCCAGCTCCTTTCGTTCAGTCAGTAGCTTCAATCATTTCTGGACGTTTTTCAATGGCAAAAATCATTGAATATTATAAATGCACAAACAGTAATTTCTCCGCATTGCAAGGTGCAATTCTGAAATTTTTTACTTTTTCCTGCTCCTCTTAGCATGATAAAGAAGATTCAAAGAGAGTGAGATGCCAGCTCCTTTCATTCAGTCAGTAGCTTCAATCATTTCTGGTATATGAATAACATGATGTTTTTCAATGGCAAAAATCAATGAATATTGTAAATGCACAAACAGTAATTTCTCCGCATTGCAAGGTGCAATTCTGAAATTTTTTGCTTTTTCCTGCTCCTCTTAGCATGATAAAGAAGATTCAAAGAGAGTGAGATGCCAGCTCCTTTCATTCAGTCAGTAGCTTCAATCATTTCTGGACGTTTTTCAATGGCAAAAATCAATGAATATTGTAAATGCACAAACAGTAATTTCTCCGCATTGCAAGGTGCAATTCTGAAATTTTTTGCTTTTTCCTGCTCCTCTTAGCATGATAAAGAAGATTCAAAGAGAGTGAGATGCCAGCTCCTTTCATTCAGTCAGTAGCTTCAATCATTTCTGGACGTTTTTCAATGGCAAAAATCATTGAATATTGTAAATGCACAAACAGTAATTTCTCCGCATTGCAAGGTGCAATTCTGAAATTTTTTACTTTTTCCTGCTCCTCTTAGCATGATAAAGAAGATTCAAAGAGAGTGAGATGCCAGCTCCTTTCATTCAGTCAGTAGCTTCAATCATTTCTGGTATATGAATAACATGATGTTTTTCAATCGCAAAAATCAATGAATATTGTAAATGCACAAACAGTAATTTCTCCGCATTGCAAGGTGCAATTCTGAAATGTTTTGCTTTTTCCTGCTCCTCTTAGCATGATAAAGAAGATTCAAAGAGAGTGAGATGCCAGCTCCTTTCATTCAGTCAGTAGCTTCAATCATTTCTGGACGTTTTTCAATGGCAAAAATCAATGAATATTGTAAATGCACAAACAGTAATTTCTCCGCATTGCAAGGTGCAATTCTGAAATTTTTTGCTTTTTCCTGCTCCTCTTAGCATGACAAAGAAGATTCAAAGAGAGTGAGATGCCAGATCCTTTCCTTCAGTCAGTAGCTTCAATCATTTCTGGTATATGAATAACATGATGTTTTTCAATGGCAAAAATCAATGAATTTTGTAAATGCACAAACAGTAATTTCTCCGCATTGCAAGGCGCAATTCTGAAATTTTTTGCTTTTTCCTACTCCTCTTAGCATGATAAAGAAGATTCAAAGAGAGTGAGATGCCAGCTCCTTTCATTCAGTCAGTAGCTTCAATCATTTCTGGACATTTTTCAATGGCAAAAATCAATGAATATTGTAAATGCACAAACAGTAATTTCTCCGCATTGCATGGTGCAATTCTGAAATTTTTTGCTTTTTCCTGCTCCTCTTAGCATGATAAAGAAGATTCAAAGAGAGTGAGATGCCAGCTCCTTTCATTCAGTCAGTAGCTTCAATCATTTCTGGACGTTTTTCAATGGCAAAAATCAATGAATATTGTAAATGCACAAACAGTAATTTCTCCGCATTGCAAGGTGCAATTCTGAAATTTTTTGCTTTTTACTGCTCCTCTTAGCATGATAAAGAAGATTCAAAGAGAGTGAGATGCCAGCTCCTTTCATTCAGTCAGTAGCTTCAATCATTTCTGGACGTTTTTCAATGGCAAAAATCATTGAATATTGTAAATGCACAAACAGTAATTTCTCCGCATTGCAAGGTGCAATTCTGAAATTTTTTACTTTTTCCTGCTCCTCTTAGCATGATAAAGAAGATTCAAAGAGAGTGAGATGCCAGCTCCTTTCATTCAGTCAGCAGCTTCAATCATTTCTGGTATATGAATAACATGATGTTTTTCAATCGCAAAAATCAATGAATATTGTAAATGCACAAACAGTAATTTCTCCGCATTGCAAGGTGCAATTCTGAAATGTTTTGCTTTTTCCTGCTCCTCTTAGCATGATAAAGAAGATTCAAAGAGAGTGAGATGCCAGCTCCTTTCATTCAGTCAGTAGCTTCAATCATTTCTGGACGTTTTTCAATGGCAAAAATCAATGAATATTGTAAATGCACAAACAGTAATTTCTCCGCATTGCAAGGTGCAATTCTGAAATTTTTTGCTTTTTCCTGCTCCTCTTAGCATGACAAAGAAGATTCAAAGAGAGTGAGATGCCAGATCCTTTCCTTCAGTCAGTAGCTTCAATCATTTCTGGTATATGAATAACATGATGTTTTTCAATGGCAAAAATCAATGAATTTTGTAAATGCACAAACAGTAATTTCTCCGCATTGCAAGGCGCAATTCTGAAATTTTTTGCTTTTTCCTGCTCCTCTTAGCATGATAAAGAAGATTCAAAGAGAGTGAGATGCCAGCTCCTTTCATTCAGTCAGTAGCTTCAATCATTTCTGGACATTTTTCAATGGCAAAAATCAATGAATATTGTAAATGCACAAACAGTAATTTCTCCGCATTGCAAGGTGCAATTCTGAAATTTTTTGCTTTTTCCTGCTCCTCTTAGCATGATAAAGAAGATTCAAAGAGAGTGAGATGCCAGCTCCTTTCATTCAGTCAGTAGCTTAATCATTTCTGGACGTTTTTCAATGGCAAAAATCAATGAATATTGTAAATGCACAAACAGTAATTTCTCCGCATTGCAAGGTGCAATTCTGAAATTTTTTGCTTTTTCCTGCTCCTCTTAGCATGATAAAGAAGATTCAAAGAGAGTGAGATGCCAGCTCCTTTCATTCAGTCAGTAGCTTCAATCATTTCTGGACGTTTTTCAATGGCAAAAATCAATGAATATTGTAAATGCACAAACTGCAATTTCTCCGCATTGCAAGGTGCAATTCTGAAATTTTTTGCTTTTTCCTGCTCCTCTTAGCATGATAAAGAAGATTCAAAGAGAGTGAGATGCCAGCTCCTTTCATTCAGTCAGTAGCTTCAATCATTTCTGGTATATGAATAACATGATGTTTTTCAATGGCAAAAATCAATGAATATTGTAAATGCACAAACAGTAATTTCTCCGCATTGCAAGGTGCAATTCTGAAATTTTTTGCTTTTTCCTGCTCCTCTTAGCATGATAAAGATTCAAAGAGAGTGAGATGCCAGCTCCTTTCATTCAGTCAGTAGCTTCAATCATTTCTGGACGTTTTTCAATGGCAAAAATCATTGAATATTGTAAATGCACAAACAGTAATTTCTCCGCATTGCAAGGTGCAATTCTGAAATTTTTTACTTTTTCCTGCTCCTCTTAGCATGATAAAGAAGATTCAAAGAGAGTGAGATGCCAGCTCCTTTCATTCAGTCAGTAGCTTCAATCATTTCTGGTATATGAATAACATGATGTTTTTCAATCGCAAAAATCAATGAATATTGTAAATGCACAAACAGTAATTTCTCCGCATTGCAAGGTGCAATTCTGAAATGTTTTGCTTTTTCCTGCTCCTCTTAGCATGATAAAGAAGATTCAAAGAGAGTGAGATGCCAGCTCCTTTCATTCAGTCAGTAGCTTCAATCATTTCTGGATGTTTTTCAATGGCAAAAATCAATGAATATTGTAAATGCACAAACAGTAATTTCTCCGCATTGCAAGGTGCAATTCTGAAATTTTTTGCTTTTTCCTGCTCCTCTTAGCATGACAAAGAAGATTCAAAGAGAGTGAGATGCCAGATCCTTTCTTCAGTCAGTAGCTTCAATCATTTCTGGTATATGAATAACATGATGTTTTTCAATGGCAAAAATCAATGAATTTTGTAAATGCACAAACAGTAATTTCTCCGCATTGCAAGGCGCAATTCTGAAATTTTTTGCTTTTTCCTGCTCCTCTTAGCATGATAAAGAAGATTCAAAGAGAGTGAGATGCCAGCTCCTTTCATTCAGTCAGTAGCTTCAATCATTTCTGGACATTTTTCAATGGCAAAAATCAATGAATATTGTAAATGCACAAACAGTAATTTCTCCGCATTGCAAGGTGCAATTCTGAAATTTTTTGCTTTTTCCTGCTCCTCTTAGCATGATAAAGAACATTCAAAGAGAGTTAGATGCCAGCTCCTTTCATTCAGTCAGTAGCTTCAATCATTTCTGGACGTTTTTCAATGGCAAAAATCAATGAATATTGTAAATGCACAAACAGTAATTTCTCCGCATTGCAAGGTGCAATTCTGAAATTTTTTGCTTTTTCCTGCTCCTCTTAGCATGATAAAGAAGATTCAAAGAGAGTGAGATGCCAGCTCCTTTCATTCAGTCAGTAGCTTCAATCATTTCTGGACGTTTTTCAATGGCAAAAATCATTGAATATTGTAAATGCACAAACAGTAATTTCTCCGCATTGCAAGGTGCAATTCTGAAATTTTTTACTTTTTCCTGCTCCTCTTAGCATGATAAAGAAGATTCAAAGAGAGTGAGATGCCAGCTCCTTTCATTCAGTCAGTAGCTTCAATCATTTCTGGTATATGAATAACATGATGTTTTTCAATCGCAAAAATCAATGAATATTGTAAATGCACAAACAGTAATTTCTCCGCATTGCAAGGTGCAATTCTGAAATGTTTTGCTTTTTCCTGCTCCTCTTAGCATGATAAAGAAGATTCAAAGAGAGTGAGATGCCAGCTCCTTTCATTCAGTCAGTAGCTTCAATCATTTCTGGACGTTTTTCAATGGCAAAAATCAATGAATATTGTAAATGCACAAACAGTAATTTCTCCGCATTGCAAGGTGCAATTCTGAAATTTTTTGCTTTTTCCTGCTCCTCTTAGCATGACAAAGAAGATTCAAAGAGAGTGAGATGCCAGATCCTTTCCTTCAGTCAGTAGCTTCAATCATTTCTGGTATATGAATAACATGATGTTTTTCAATGGCAAAAATCAATGAATTTTGTAAATGCACAAACAGTAATTTCTCCGCATTGCAAGGCGCAATTCTGAAATTTTTTGCTTTTTCCTGCTCCTCTTAGCATGATAAAGAAGATTCAAAGAGAGTGAGATGCCAGCTCCTTTCATTCAGTCAGTAGCTTCAATCATTTCTGGACATTTTTCAATGGCAAAAATCAATGAATATTGTAAATGCACAAACAGTAATTTCTCCGCATTGCAAGGTGCAATTCTGAAATTTTTTGCTTTTTCCTGCTCCTCTTAGCATGATAAAGAAGATTCAAAGAGAGTGAGATGCCAGCTCCTTTCATTCAGTCAGTAGCTTCAATCATTTCTGGACGTTTTTCAATGGCAAAAATCAATGAATATTGTAAATGCACAAACAGTAATTTCTCCGCATTGCAAGGTGCAATTCTGAAATTTTTTGCTTTTTCCTGCTCCTCTTAGCATGATAAAGAAGATTCAAAGAGAGTGAGATGCCAGCTCCTTTCATTCAGTCAGTAGCTTCAATCATTTCTGGACGTTTTTCAATGGCAAAAATCATTGAATATTGTAAATGCACAAACAGTAATTTCTCCGCATTGCAAGGTGCAATTCTGAAATTTTTTACTTTTTCCTGCTCCTCTTAGCATGATAAAGAAGATTCAAAGAGAGTGAGATGCCAGCTCCTTTCATTCAGTCAGTAGCTTCAATCATTTCTGGTATATGAATAACATGATGTTTTTCAATCGCAAAAATCAATGAATATTGTAAATGCACAAACAGTAATTTCTCCGCATTGCAAGGTGCAATTCTGAAATGTTTTGCTTTTTCCTGCTCCTCTTAGCATGATAAAGAAGATTCAAAGAGAGTGAGATGCCAGCTCCTTTCATTCAGTCAGTAGCTTCAATCATTTCTGGACGTTTTTCAATGGCAAAAATCAATGAATATTGTAAATGCACAAACAGTAATTTCTCCGCATTGCAAGGTGCAATTCTGAAATTTTTTGCTTTTTCCTGCTCCTCTTAGCATGACAAAGAAGATTCAAAGAGAGTGAGATGCCAGATCCTTTCTTCAGTCAGTAGCTTCAATCATTTCTGGTATATGAATAACATGATGTTTTTCAATGGCAAAAATCAATGAATTTTGTAAATGCACAAACAGTAATTTCTCCGCATTGCAAGGCGCAATTCTGAAATTTTTTGCTTTTTCCTGCTCCTCTTAGCATGATAAAGAAGATTCAAAGAGAGTGAGATGCCAGCTCCTTTCATTCAGTCAGTAGCTTCAATCATTTCTGGACATTTTTCAATGGCAAAAATCAATGAATATTGTAAATGCACAAACAGTAATTTCTCCGCATTGCAAGGTGCAATTCTGAAATTTTTTGCTTTTTCCTGCTCCTCTTAGCATGATAAAGAACATTCAAAGAGAGTTAGATGCCAGCTCCTTTCATTCAGTCAGTAGCTTCAATCATTTCTGGACGTTTTTCAATGGCAAAAATCAATGAATATTGTAAATGCACAAACAGTAATTTCTCCGCATTGCAAGGTGCAATTCTGAAATTTTTTGCTTTTTCCTGCTCCTCTTAGCATGATAAAGAAGATTCAAAGAGAGTGAGATGCCAGCTCCTTTCATTCAGTCAGTAGCTTCAATCATTTCTGGACGTTTTTCAATGGCAAAAATCATTGAATATTGTAAATGCACAAACAGTAATTTCTCCGCATTGCAAGGTGCAATTCTGAAATTTTTTACTTTTTCCTGCTCCTCTTAGCATGATAAAGAAGATTCAAAGAGAGTGAGATGCCAGCTCCTTTCATTCAGTCAGTAGCTTCAATCATTTCTGGTATATGAATAACATGATGTTTTTCAATCGCAAAAATCAATGAATATTGTAAATGCACAAACAGTAATTTCTCCGCATTGCAAGGTGCAATTCTGAAATGTTTTGCTTTTTCCTGCTCCTCTTAGCATGATAAAGAAGATTCAAAGAGAGTGAGATGCCAGCTCCTTTCATTCAGTCAGTAGCTTCAATCATTTCTGGACGTTTTTCAATGGCAAAAATCAATGAATATTGTAAATGCACAAACAGTAATTTCTCCGCATTGCAAGGTGCAATTCTGAAATTTTTTGCTTTTTCCTGCTCCTCTTAGCATGACAAAGAAGATTCAAAGAGAGTGAGATGCCAGATCCTTTCCTTCAGTCAGTAGCTTCAATCATTTCTGGTATATGAATAACATGATGTTTTTCAATGGCAAAAATCAATGAATTTTGTAAATGCACAAACAGTAATTTCTCCGCATTGCAAGGCGCAATTCTGAAATTTTTTGCTTTTTCCTGCTCCTCTTAGCATGATAAAGAAGATTCAAAGAGAGTGAGATGCCAGCTCCTTTCATTCAGTCAGTAGCTTCAATCATTTCTGGACATTTTTCAATGGCAAAAATCAATGAATATTGTAAATGCACAAACAGTAATTTCTCCGCATTGCAAGGTGCAATTCTGAAATTTTTTGCTTTTTCCTGCTCCTCTTAGCATGATAAAGAAGATTCAAAGAGAGTGAGATGCCAGCTCCTTTCATTCAGTCAGTAGCTTCAATCATTTCTGGACGTTTTTCAATGGCAAAAATCAATGAATATTGTAAATGCACAAACAGTAATTTCTCCGCATTGCAAGGTGCAATTCTGAAATTTTTTGCTTTTTCCTGCTCCTCTTAGCATGATAAAGAAGATTCAAAGAGAGTGAGATGCCAGCTCCTTTCATTCAGTCAGTAGCTTCAATCATTTCTGGACGTTTTTCAATGGCAAAAATCATTGAATATTGTAAATGCACAAACAGTAATTTCTCCGCATTGCAAGGTGCAATTCTGAAATTTTTTACTTTTTCCTGCTCCTCTTAGCATGATAAAGAAGATTCAAAGAGAGTGAGATGCCAGCTCCTTTCATTCAGTCAGTAGCTTCAATCATTTCTGGTATATGAATAACATGATGTTTTTCAATCGCAAAAATCAATGAATATTGTAAATGCACAAACAGTAATTTCTCCGCATTGCAAGGTGCAATTCTGAAATGTTTTGCTTTTTCCTGCTCCTCTTAGCATGATAAAGAAGATTCAAAGAGAGTGAGATGCCAGCTCCTTTCATTCAGTCAGTAGCTTCAATCATTTCTGGACGTTTTTCAATGGCAAAAATCAATGAATATTGTAAATGCACAAACAGTAATTTCTCCGCATTGCAAGGTGCAATTCTGAAATTTTTTGCTTTTTCCTGCTCCTCTTAGCATGACAAAGAAGATTCAAAGAGAGTGAGATGCCAGATCCTTTCCTTCAGTCAGTAGCTTCAATCATTTCTGGTATATGAATAACATGATGTTTTTCAATGGCAAAAATCAATGAATTTTGTAAATGCACAAACAGTAATTTCTCCGCATTGCAAGGCGCAATTCTGAAATTTTTTGCTTTTTCCTGCTCCTCTTAGCATGATAAAGAAGATTCAAAGAGAGTGAGATGCCAGCTCCTTTCATTCAGTCAGTAGCTTCAATCATTTCTGGACATTTTTCAATGGCAAAAATCAATGAATATTGTAAATGCACAAACAGTAATTTCTCCGCATTGCAAGGTGCAATTCTGAAATTTTTTGCTTTTTCCTGCTCCTCTTAGCATGATAAAGAAGATTCAAAGAGAGTGAGATGCCAGCTCCTTTCATTCAGTCAGTAGCTTCAATCATTTCTGGACGTTTTTCAATGGCAAAAATCAATGAATATTGTAAATGCACAAACAGTAATTTCTCCGCATTGCAAGGTGCAATTCTGAAATTTTTTGCTTTTTCCTGCTCCTCTTAGCATGATAAAGAAGATTCAAAGAGAGTGAGATGCCAGCTCCTTTCATTCAGTCAGTAGCTTCAATCATTTCTGGACGTTTTTCAATGGCAAAAATCAATGAATATTGTAAATGCACAAACTGCAATTTCTCCGCATTGCAAGGTGCAATTCTGAAATTTTTTGCTTTTTCCTGCTCCTCTTAGCATGATAAAGAAGATTCAAAGAGAGTGAGATGCCAGCTCCTTTCCTTCAGTCAGTAGCTTCAATCATTTCTGGTATATGAATAACATGATGTTTTTCAATGGCAAAAATCAATGAATATTGTAAATGCACAAACAGTAATTTCTCCGCATTGCAAGGTGCAATTCTGAAATTTTTTGCTTTTTCCTGCTCCTCTTAGCATGATAAAGATTCAAAGAGAGTGAGATGCCAGCTCCTTTCATTCAGTCAGTAGCTTCAATCATTTCTGGACGTTTTTCAATGGCAAAAATCATTGAATATTGTAAATGCACAAACAGTAATTTCTCCGCATTGCAAGGTGCAATTCTGAAATTTTTTACTTTTTCCTGCTCCTCTTAGCATGATAAAGAAGATTCAAAGAGAGTGAGATGCCAGCTCCTTTCATTCAGTCAGTAGCTTCAATCATTTCTGGTATATGAATAACATGATGTTTTTCAATCGCAAAAATCAATGAATATTGTAAATGCACAAACAGTAATTTCTCCGCATTGCAAGGTGCAATTCTGAAATGTTTTGCTTTTTCCTGCTCCTCTTAGCATGATAAAGAAGATTCAAAGAGAGTGAGATGCCAGCTCCTTTCATTCAGTCAGTAGCTTCAATCATTTCTGGACGTTTTTCAATGGCAAAAATCAATGAATATTGTAAATGCACAAACAGTAATTTCTCCGCATTGCAAGGTGCAATTCTGAAATTTTTTGCTTTTTCCTGCTCCTCTTAGCATGACAAAGAAGATTCAAAGAGAGTGAGATGCCAGATCCTTTCTTCAGTCAGTAGCTTCAATCATTTCTGGTATATGAATAACATGATGTTTTTCAATGGCAAAAATCAATGAATTTTGTAAATGCACAAACAGTAATTTCTCCGCATTGCAAGGCGCAATTCTGAAATTTTTTGCTTTTTCCTGCTCCTCTTAGCATGATAAAGAAGATTCAAAGAGAGTGAGATGCCAGCTCCTTTCATTCAGTCAGTAGCTTCAATCATTTCTGGACATTTTTCAATGGCAAAAATCAATGAATATTGTAAATGCACAAACAGTAATTTCTCCGCATTGCAAGGTGCAATTCTGAAATTTTTTGCTTTTTCCTGCTCCTCTTAGCATGATAAAGAACATTCAAAGAGAGTTAGATGCCAGCTCCTTTCATTCAGTCAGTAGCTTCAATCATTTCTGGACGTTTTTCAATGGCAAAAATCAATGAATATTGTAAATGCACAAACAGTAATTTCTCCGCATTGCAAGGTGCAATTCTGAAATTTTTTGCTTTTTCCTGCTCCTCTTAGCATGATAAAGAAGATTCAAAGAGAGTGAGATGCCAGCTCCTTTCATTCAGTCAGTAGCTTCAATCATTTCTGGACGTTTTTCAATGGCAAAAATCATTGAATATTGTAAATGCACAAACAGTAATTTCTCCGCATTGCAAGGTGCAATTCTGAAATTTTTTACTTTTTCCTGCTCCTCTTAGCATGATAAAGAAGATTCAAAGAGAGTGAGATGCCAGCTCCTTTCATTCAGTCAGTAGCTTCAATCATTTCTGGTATATGAATAACATGATGTTTTTCAATCGCAAAAATCAATGAATATTGTAAATGCACAAACAGTAATTTCTCCGCATTGCAAGGTGCAATTCTGAAATGTTTTGCTTTTTCCTGCTCCTCTTAGCATGATAAAGAAGATTCAAAGAGAGTGAGATGCCAGCTCCTTTCATTCAGTCAGTAGCTTCAATCATTTCTGGACGTTTTTCAATGGCAAAAATCAATGAATATTGTAAATGCACAAACAGTAATTTCTCCGCATTGCAAGGTGCAATTCTGAAATTTTTTGCTTTTTCCTGCTCCTCTTAGCATGACAAAGAAGATTCAAAGAGAGTGAGATGCCAGATCCTTTCCTTCAGTCAGTAGCTTCAATCATTTCTGGTATATGAATAACATGATGTTTTTCAATGGCAAAAATCAATGAATTTTGTAAATGCACAAACAGTAATTTCTCCGCATTGCAAGGCGCAATTCTGAAATTTTTTGCTTTTTCCTGCTCCTCTTAGCATGATAAAGAAGATTCAAAGAGAGTGAGATGCCAGCTCCTTTCATTCAGTCAGTAGCTTCAATCATTTCTGGACATTTTTCAATGGCAAAAATCAATGAATATTGTAAATGCACAAACAGTAATTTCTCCGCATTGCAAGGTGCAATTCTGAAATTTTTTGCTTTTTCCTGCTACTCTTAGCATGATAAAGAAGATTCAAAGAGAGTGAGATGCCAGCTCCTTTCATTCAGTCAGTAGCTTCAATCATTTCTGGACGTTTTTCAATGGCAAAAATCAATGAATATTGTAAATGCACAAACAGTAATTTCTCCGCATTGCAAGGTGCAATTCTGAAATTTTTTGCTTTTTCCTGCTCCTCTTAGCATGATAAAGAAGATTCAAAGAGAGTGAGATGCCAGCTCCTTTCATTCAGTCAGTAGCTTCAATCATTTCTGGACGTTTTTCAATGGCAAAAATCAATGAATATTGTAAATGCACAAACTGCAATTTCTCCGCATTGCAAGGTGCAATTCTGAAATTTTTTGCTTTTTCCTGCTCCTCTTAGCATGATAAAGAAGATTCAAAGAGAGTGAGATGCCAGCTCCTTTCATTCAGTCAGTAGCTTCAATCATTTCTGGTATATGAATAACATGATGTTTTTCAATGGCAAAAATCAATGAATATTGTAAATGCACAAACAGTAATTTCTCCGCATTGCAAGGTGCAATTCTGAAATTTTTTGCTTTTTCCTGCTCCTCTTAGCATGATAAAGAAGATTCAAAGAGAGTGAGATGCCAGCTCCTTTCATTCAGTCAGTAGCTTCAATCATTTCTGGACGTTTTTCAATGGCAAAAATCAATGAATATTGTAAATGCACAAACTGCAATTTCTCCGCATTGCAAGGTGCAATTCTGAAATTTTTTGCTTTTTCCTGCTCCTCTTAGCATGATAAAGAAGATTCAAAGAGAGTGAGATGCCAGCTCCTTTCATTCAGTCAGTAGCTTCAATCATTTCTGGTATATGAATAACATGATGTTTTTCAATAGCAAAAATCAATGAATATTGTAAATGCACAAACAGTAATTTCTCCGCATTGCAAGGTGCAATTCTGAAATTTTTGGCTTTTTCCTGCTCCTCTTAGCATGATAAAGAAGATTCAAAGAGAGTGAGATGCCAGCTCCTTTCATTCAGTCAGTAGCTTCAATCATTTCTGGACGTTTTTCAATGGCAAAAATCAATGAATATTGTAAATGCACAAACAGTAATTTCTCCGCATTGCAAGGTGCAATTCTGAAATTTTTTGCTTTTTCCTGCTCCTCTTAGCATGATAAACAAGATTCAAAGAGAGTGAGATGCCAGCTCCTTTCATTCAGTCAGTAGCTTCAATCATTTCTGGACGTTTTTCAATGGCAAAAATCATTGAATATTGTAAATGCACAAACAGTAATTTCTCCGCATTGCAAGGTGCAATTCTGAAATTTTTTACTTTTTCCTGCTCCTCTTAGCATGATAAAGAAGATTCAAAGAGAATGAGATGCCAGCTCCTTTCATTCAGTCAGTAGCTTCAATCATTTCTGGTATATGAATAACATGATGTTTTTCAATCGCAAAAATCAATGAATATTGTAAATGCACAAACAGTAATTTCTCCGCATTGCAAGGTGCAATTCTGAAATTTTTTGCTTTTTCCTGCTCCTCTTAGCATGATAAAGAAGATTCAAAGAGAGTGAGATGCCAGCTCCTTTCATTCAGTCAGTAGCTTCAATCATTTCTGGACGTTTTTCAATGGCAAAAATCAATGAATATTGTAAATGCACAAACAGTAATTTCTCCGCATTGCAAGGTGCAATTCTGAAATTTTTTGCTTTTTCCTGCTCCTCTTAGCATGATAAAGAAGATTCAAAGAGAGTGAGATGCCAGCTCCTTTCCTTCAGTCAGTAGCTTCAATCATTTCTGGTATATGAATAACATGATGTTTTTCAATGGCAAAAATCAATGAATTTTGTAAATGCACAAACAGTAATTTCTCCGCATTGCAAGGCGCAATTCTGAAATTTTTTGCTTTTTCCTGCTCCTCTTAGCATGATAAAGAAGATTCAAAGAGAGTGAGATGCCAGCTCCTTTCATTCAGTCAGTAGCTTCAATCATTTCTGGACATTTTTCAATGGCAAAAATCAATGAATATTGTAAATGCACAAACAGTAATTTCTCCGCATTGCAAGGTGCAATTCTGAAATTTTTTGCTTTTTCCTGCTCCTCTTAGCATGATAAAGAAGATTCAAAGAGAGTGAGATGCCAGCTCCTTTCATTCAGTCAGTAGCTTCAATCATTTCTGGACGTTTTTCAATGGCAAAAATCAATGAATATTGTAAATGCACAAACAGTAATTTCTCCGCATTGCAAGGTGCAATTCTGAAATTTTTTGCTTTTTCCTGCTCCTCTTAGCATGATAAAGAAGATTCAAAGAGAGTGAGGTGCCAGCTCCTTTCATTCAGTCAGGAGCTTCAAACATTTCTGGTATATGAATAACATGTTTTTCAATGGCAAAAATCAATGAATATTGTAAATGCACAAACTGTAATTTCTCCGCATTGCAAGGTGCAATTCTGAAATTTTTTGCTTTTTCCTGCTCCTCTTAGCATGATAAAGAAGATTCAAAGAGAGTGAGATGCCAGCTCCTTTCATTCAGTCAGTAGCTTCAATCATTTCTGGACGTTTTTCAATGGCAAAAATCAACGAATATTGTAAATGCACAAACAGTAATTTCTCCGCATTGCAAGGTGCAATTCTGAAATTTTTTGCTTTTTCCTGCTCCTCTTAGCATGATAAAGAAGATTCAAAGAGAGTGAGATGCCAGCTCCTTTCATTCAGTCAGTAGCTTCAATCATTTCTGGACGTTTTTCAATGGCAAAAATCAATGAATATTGTAAATGCACAAACTGTAATTTCTCCGCATTGCAAGGTGCAATTCTGAAATTTTTTGCTTTTTCCTGCTCCTCTTAGCATGATAAAGAAGATTCAAAGAGAGTGAGATGCCAGCTCCATTCATTGAGTCAGTAGCTTCAATCATTTCTGGACGTTTTTCAATGGCAAAAATCAATGAATATTGTAAATGCACAAACAGTAATTTCTCCGCATTGCAAGGTGCAATTCTGAAATTTTTTGCTTTTTCCTGCTCCTCTTAGAATGATAAAGAAGATTCAAAGAGAGTGAGATGCCAGCTCCTTTCATTCAGTCAGTACCTTCAATCATTTCTGGACGTTTTTCAATGGCAAAAATCAATGAATATTGTAAATGCACAAACAGTAATTTCTCCGCATTGCAAGGTGCAATTCTGAAATTTTTTGCTTTTTCCTGCTCCTCTTAGCATGATAAAGAAGATTCAAAGAGAGTGAGATGCCAGTTCCTTTCATTCAGTCAGTAGCTTCAAACATTTTTGGTATATGAATAACATGATGTTTTTCAATGGCAAAAATCAATGAATATTGTAAATGCACAAACAGTAATTTCTCCGCATTGCAGGGTGCAAGTCTGAAATTTTTTGCTTTTTCCTGCTCCTCTTAGCATGATAAAGAAGATTCAAAGAGAGTGAGATGCCAGCTACTTTCATTCAGTCAGTAGCTTCAATCATTTCTGGACGTTTTTCAATGGTAAAAATCAATGAATATTGTAAATGCACAAACAGTAATTTCTCCACATTGCAAGGTGCAATTCTGAAATTTTTTGCTTTATCCTGCTCCTCTTAGCATGATAAAGAAGATTCAAAGAGATTGAGATGCCAGCTCCTTTCATTCAGTCAGTAGCTTCAAACATTTCTGGTATATGAATAACATGATGTTTTTCAATGGCAAAAATCAATGAATATTGTAAATGCACAAACAGTAATTTCTCCGCATTGCAAGGTGCAATTCTGAAATTTTTTGCTTTTTCCTGCTCCTCTTAGCATGATAAAGAAGATTCAAAGAGAGTGAGATGCCAGCTCCTTTCATTCAGTCAGTAGCTTCAAACATTTCTGGTATATGAATAACATGATGTTTTTCAATGGCAAAAATCAATGAATATTGTAAATGCACAAACAGTAATTTCTCCGCATTGCAAGGTGCAAGTCTGAATTTTTTTGCTTTTTCCTGCTCCTCTTAGCATGATAAAGAAGATTCAAAGAGAGTGAGATGCCAGCTACTTTCATTCAGTCAGTAGCTTCAATCATTTCTGGACGTTTTTCAATGGTAAAAATCAATGAATATTGTAAATGCACAAACAGTAATTTCTCCACATTGCAAGGTGCAATTCTGAAATTTTTTGCTTTTTCCTGCTCCTCTTAGCATGATAAAGAAGATTCAAAGAGAGTGAGATGCCAGCTCCTTTCATTCAGTCAGTAGCTTCAAACATTTCTGGTATATGAATAACATGATGTTTTTCAATGGCAAAAATCAATGAATATTGTAAATGCACAAACAGTAATTTCTCCGCATTGCAAGGTGCAATTCTGAAATTTTTTGCTTTTTCCTGCTCCTCTTAGCATGATAAAGAAGATTCAAAGAGAGTGAGATGCCAGCTCCTTTCATTCAGTCAGTAGCTTCAATCATTTCTGGATGTTTTTCAATGGCAAAAATCAATGAATATTGTAAATGCACAAACTGTAATTTCTCCGCATTGCAAGGTGCAATTCTGAAATTTTTTGCTTTTTCCTGCTCCTCTTAGCATGATAAAGAAGATTCAAAGAGAGTGAGATGCCAGCTCCTTTCATTCAGTCAGTAGCTTCAATCATTTCTGGACGTTTTTCAATGGCAAAAATCAATGAATATTGTAAATGCACAAACAGTAATTTCTCCGCATTGCAAGGTGCAATTCTGAAATTTTTTGCTTTTTCCTGCTCCTCTTAGCATGATAAAGAAGATTCAAAGAGAGTGAGATGCCAGCTCCTTTCATTCAGTCAGTACCTTCAATCATTTCTGGACGTTTTTCAATGGCAAAAATCAATGAATATTGTAAATGCACAAACAGTAATTTTTCCGCATTGCAAGGTGCAATTCTGAAATTTTTTGCTTTTTCCCGCTCCTCTTAGCATGATAAAGAAGATTCAAAGAGAGTGAGGTGCCAGCTCCTTTCATTCAGTCAGTAGCTTCAAACATTTCTGGTATATGAATAACATGTTTTTCAATGGCAAAAATCAATGAATATTGTAAATGCACAAACAGTAATTTCTCCGCATTGCAAGGTGCAATTCTGAAATTTTTTGCTTTTTCCTGCTCCTCTTAGCATGATAAAGAAGATTCAAAGAGAGTGAGATGCCAGCTCCTTTCATTCAGTCAGTAGCTTCAATCATTTCTGGACGTTTTTCAATGGCAAAAATCAATGAATATTGTAAATGCACAAACAGTAATTTCTCCGCATTGCAAGGTGCAATTCTGAAATTTTTTGCTTTTTCCTGCTCCTCTTAGCATGATAAAGAAGATTCAAAGAGATTGAGATGCCAGCTCCTTTCATTCAGTCAGTAGCTTCAATCATTTCTGGACGTTTTTCAATGGCAAAAATCAATGAATATTGTAAATGCACAAACAGTAATTTCTCCGCATTGCAAGGTGCAATTCTGAAATTTTTTGCTTTTTCCTGCTCCTCTTAGCATGATAAAGAAGATTCAAAGAGAGTGAGATGCCAGCTCCTTTCATTCAGTCAGTAGCTTCAAACATTTCTGGTATATGAATAACATGATGTTTTTCAATGGCAAAAATCAATGAATATTGTAAATGCACAAACAGTAATTTCTCCGCATTGCAAGGTGCAAGTCTGAAATTTTTTGCTTTTTCCTGCTCCTCTTAGCATGATAAAGAAGATTCAAAGAGAGTGAGATGCCAGCTACTTTCATTCAGTCCGTAGCTTCAATCATTTCTGGACGTTTTTCAATGGTAAAAATCAATGAATATTGTAAATGCACAAACAGTAATTTCTCCACATTGCAAGGTGCAATTCTAAAATTTTTTGCTTTTTCCTGCTCCTCTTAGCATGATAAAGAAGATTCAAAGAGAGTGAGATGCCAGCTCCTTTCATTCAGTCAGTAGCTTCAAACATTTCTGGTATATGAATAACATGATGTTTTTCAAAGGCAAAAATCAATGAATATTGTAAATGCACAAACAGTAATTTCTCCGCATTGCAAGGTGCAATTCTGAAATTTTTTGCTTTTTCCTGCTCCTCTTAGCATGATTCAAAGAGAGTGAGATGCCAGCTCCTTTCATTCAGTCAGTAGCTTCAATCATTTCTGGACATTTTTCAATGGCAAAAATCAATGAATATTGTAAATGCACAAACAGTAATTTCTCCGCATTGCAAGGTGCAATTCTGAAATTTTTTGCTTTTTCCTGCTCCTCTTAGCATGATAAAGAAGATTCAAAGAGAGTGAGATGTCAGCTCCTTTCATTCAGTCAGTAGCTTCAAACATTTCTGGTATATGAATAACATGATGTTTTTCAATGGCAAAAATCAATGAATATTGTAAATGCACAAACAGTAATTTCTCCGCATTGCAAGGTGCAATTCTGAAATTTTTTGCTTTTTCCTGCTCCTCTTAGCATGATAAAGAAGATTCAAAGAGAGTGAGATGCCAGCTCCTTTCATTCAGTCAGTAGCTTCAAACATTTCTGGTATATGAATAACATGATGTTTTTCAATGGCAAAAATCAATGAATATTGTAAATGCACAAATAGTAATTTCTCCGCATTGCAAGGTGCAAGTCTGAAATTTTTTGCTTTTTCCTGCTCCTCTTAGCATGATAAAGAAGATTCAAAGAGAGTGAGATGCCAGCTACTTTCATTCAGTCAGTAGCTTCAATCATTTCTGGACGTTTTTCAATGGCAAAAATCAATGAATATTGTAAATGCACAAACAGTAATTTCTCCGCATTGCAAGGTGCAAGTCTGAAATTTTTTGCTTTTTCCTGCTCCTCTTAGCATGATAAAGAAAATTCAAAGAGAGTGAGATGCCAGCTACTTTCATTCAGTCAGTAGCTTCAATCATTTCTGGACGTTTTTCAATGGTAAAAATCAATGAATATTGTAAATGCACAAACAGTAATTTCTCCACATTGCAAGGTGCAATTCTGAAATTTTTTGCTTTTTCCTGCTCCTCTTAGCATGATAAAGAAGATTCAAAGAGAGTGAGATGCCAGCTCCTTTCATTCAGTCAGTAGCTTCAAACATTTCTGGTATATAAATAACATGATGTTTTTCAATGGCAAAAATCAATGAATATTGTAAATGCACAAACAGTAATTTCTCCGCATTGCAAGGTGCAATTCTGAAATTTTTTGCTTTTTCCTGTTCCTCTTAGCATGATAAAGAAGATTCAAAGAGAGTGAGATGCCAGCTCCTTTCAATCAGTCAGTAGCTTCAATCATTTCTGGACGTTTCTCAATGGCAAAAATCAATGAATATTGTAAATGCACAAACTGTAATTTCTCCGCATTGCAAGGTGCAATTCTGAAATTTTTTGCTTTTTCCTGCTCCTCTTAGCATGATAAAGAAGATTCAAAGAGAGTGAGATGCCAGCTCCTTTCATTCAGTCAGTAGCTTCAATCATTTCTGGACGTTTTTCAATGGCAAAAATCAATGAATATTGTAAATGCACAAACAGTAATTTCTCCGCATTGCAAGGTGCAATTCTGAAATTTTTTGCTTTTTCCTGCTCCTCTTAGCATGATAAAGAAGATTCAAAGAGAGTGAGATGCCAGCTCCTTTCATTCAGTCAGTACCTTCAATCATTTCTGGACGTTTTTCAATGGCAAAAATCAATGAATATTGTAAATGCACAAACAGTAATTTCTCCGCATTGCAAGGTGCAATTCTGAAATTTTTTGCTTTTTCCCGCTCCTCTTAGCATGATAAAGAAGATTCAAAGAGAGTGAGGTGCCAGCTCCTTTCATTCAGTCAGTAGCTTCAAACATTTCTGGTATATGAATTACATGTTTTTCAATGGCAAAAATCAATGAATATTGTAAATGCACAAACAGTAATTTCTCCGCATTGCAAGGTGCAATTCTGAAATTTTTTGCTTTTTCCTGCTCCTCTTAGCATGATAAAGAAGATTCAAAGAGAGTGAGATGCCAGCTCCTTTCATTCAGTCAGTAGCTTCAATCATTTCTGGACGTTTTTCAATGGCAAAAATCAATGAATATTGTAAATGCACAAACAGTAATTTCTCCGCATTGCAAGGTGCAATTCTGAAATTTTTTGCTTTTTCCTGCTCCTCTTAGCATGATAAAGAAGATTCAAAGAGAGTGAGATGCCAGCTCCTTTCATTCAGTCAGTAGCTTCAATCATTTCTGGACGTTTTTCAATGGCAAAAATCAATGAATATTGTAAATGCACAAAAAGTAATTTCTCCGCATTGCAAGGTGCAATTCTGAAATTTTTTGCTTTTTCCTGCTCCTCTTAGCATGATAAAGAAGATTCAAAGAGAGTGAGATGCCAGCTCCTTTCATTCAGTCAGTAGCTTCAAACATTTCGGGTATATGAATAACATGATGTTTTTCAATGGCAAAAATCAATGAATATTGTAAATGCACAAACAGTAATTTCTCCGCATTGCAAGGTGCAAGTCTGAAATTTTTTGCTTTTTCCTGCTCCTCTTAGCATGATAAAAAAGATTCAAAGAGAGTGAGATGGCAGCTACTTTCATTCAGTCAGTAGCTTCAATCATTTCTGGACGTTTTTCAATGGTAAAAATCAATGAATATTGTAAATGCACAAACAGTAATTTCTCCACATTGCAAGGTGCAATTCTGAAATTTTTTGCTTTTTCCTGCTCCTCTTAGCATGATAAAGAAGATTCAAAGAGAGTGAGATGCCAGCTCCTTTCATTCAGTCAGTAGCTTCAAACATTTCTGGTATATGAATAACATGATGTTTTTCAATGGCAAAAATCAATGAATATTGTAAATGCACAAACAGTAATTTCTCCGCATTGCAAGGTGCAATTCTGAAATTTCTTGCTTTTTCCTGCTCCTCTTAGCATGATAAAGAAGATTCAAAGAGAGTGAGATGCCAGCTCCTTTCATTCAGTCAGTAGCTTCAATCATTTCTGGTATATGAATAACATGATGTTTTTCAATGGCAAAAATCAATGAATATTGTAAATGCACAAACAGTAATTTCTCCGCATTGCAAGGTGCAATTCTGAAATTTTTTGCTTTTTCCTGCTCCTCTTAGCATGATAAAGAAGATTCAAAGAGAGTGAGATGCCAGCTCCTTTCATTCAGTCAGTAGCTTCAATCATTTCTGGACTTTTTTCAACGGCAAAAATCAATGAATATTGTAAATGCACAAACAGTAATTTCTCCGCATTGCAAGGTGCAATTCTGAAATTTTTTGCTTTTTCCTGCTCCTCTTAGCATGATAAAGAAGATTCAAAGAGAGTGAGATGCCAGCTCCTTTCATTCAGTCAGTAGCTTCAATCATTTCTGGACGTTTTTCAATGGCAAAAATCAATGTATATTGTAAATGCACAAACAGTAATTTCTCCGCATTGCAAGGTGCAATTCTGAAATTTTTTGCTTTTTCCTGCTCCTCTTAGCATGATAAAGAAGATTCAAAGAGAGTGAGATGCCAGCTCCTTTCATTCAGTCAGTAGCTTCAATCATTTCTGGACGTTTTTCAATGGCAAAAATCAATGAATATTGTAAATGCACAAACAGTAATTTCTCCGCATTGCAAGGTGCAATTCTGAAATTTTTTGCTTTTTCCTGCTCCTCTTAGCATGATAAAGAAGATTCAAAGAGAGTGAGATGCCAGCTCCTTTCATTCAGTCAGTAGCTTCAAACATTTCTGGTATATGAATAACATGATGTTTTTCAATGGCAAAAATCAATGAATTTTGTAAATGCACAAACAGCAATTTCTCCGCATTGCAAGGTGCAATTCTGAAATTTTTTGCTTTTTCCTGCTCCTCTTAGCATGATAAAGAAGATTCAAAGAGAGTGAGATGCCAGCTCCTTTCATTCAGTCAGTAGCTTCAATCATTTCTGGACGTTTTTCAATGGCAAAAATCAATGAATATTGTAAATGCACAAACAGTAATTTCTCCGCATTGCAAGGTGCAATTCTGAAATGTTTTGCTTTTTCCTGCTCCTCTTAGCATGATAAAGAAGATTCAAAGAGAGTGACATGCCAGCTCCTTTCATTCAGTCAGTAGCTTCAATCATTTCTGGTATATGAATAACATGATGTTTTTCAATGGCAAAAATCAATGAATATTGTAAATGCACAAACAGTAATTTATTCGCATTGCAAGGTGCAATTCTGAAATTTTTTGGTTATTCCTGCTCCTCTTAGCATGATAAAGAAGATTCAAAGAGAGTGAGATGCCAGCTCCTTTCATTCAGTCAGTAGCTTCAAACATTTCTGGTATATGAATAACATGATGTTTTTCAATGGCAAAAATCAATGAATATTGTAAATGCACAAACAGTAATTTCTCCGCATTGCAAGGTGCAATTCTGAAATTTTTTGCCTTTTCCTGCTCCTCTTAGCATGATAAAGAAGATTCAAAGAGAGTGAGATGCCAGCTCCTTTCATTCAGTCAGTAGCTTCAATCATTTCTGGACGTTTTTCAATGGCAAAAATCAATGAATATTGTAAATGCACAAACAGTAATTTCTCCGCATTGCAAGGTGCAATTCTGAAATTTTTTGCTTTTTCCTGCTCCTCTTAGCATGATAAAGAAGATTCAAAGAGAGTGAGATTCCAGCTCCTTTCATTCAGTCAGTAGCTTCAAACATTTCTGGTATATGAATAACATGATGTTTTTCAATGGCAAAAATCAATGAATATTGTAAATGCACAAACAGTAATTTCTCCGCATTGCAAGGTGCAATTCTGAAATTTTTTGCTTTTTCCTGCTCCTCTTAGCATGATAAAGAAGATTCAAAGAGAGTGAGATGCCAGCTCCTTTCATTCAGTCAGTAGCTTCAATCATTTCTGGACATTTTTCAATGGCAAAAATCAATGAATATTGTAAATGCACAAACAGTAATTTCTCCGCATTGCAAGGTGCAATTCTGAAATTTTTTGCTTTTTCCTGCTCCTCTTAACATGATAAAGAAGATTCAAAGAGAGTGAGATGCCAGCTCCTTTCATTCAGTCAGTAGCTTCAATCATTTCTGGTATATGAATAACATGATGTTTTTCAATGGCAAAAATCAATGAATATTGTAAATGCACAAACAGTAATTTCTCCGCATTGCAAGGTGCAATTCTGAAATTTTTTGCTTTTTCCTGCTCCTCTTAGCATGATAAAGAAGATTCAAAGAGAGTGAGATGCCAGCTCCTTTCATTCAGTCAGTAGCTTCAATCATTTCTGGACGTTTTTCAATGGCAAAAATCAATGAATATTGTAAATGCACAAACAGTAATTTCTCCGCATTGCAAGGTGCAATTCTGAAATTTTTTGCTTTTTCCTGCTCCTCTTAGCATGATAAAGAAGATTCAAAGAGAGTGACATGCCAGCTCCTTTCATTCAGTCAGTAGCTTCAAACATTTCTGGTATATGAATAACATGATGTTTTTCAATGGCAAAAATCAATGAATATTGTAAATGCACAAACAGTAATTTCTCCGCATTGCAAGGTGCAATTCTGAAATTTTTTGCTTTTTCCTGCTCCTCTTAGCATGATAAAGAAGATTCAAAGAGAGTGAGATGCCAGCTCCTTTCATTCAGTCAGTAGCTTCAATCATTTCTGGACGTTTTTCAATGGCAAAAATCAATGAATATTGTAAATGCACAAACAGTAATTTCTCCGCATTGCAAGGTGCAATTCTGAAATTTTTTGCTTTTTCCTGCTCCTCTTAGCATGATAAAGAAGATTCAAAGAGAGTGAGATGCCAGCTCCTTTCATTCAGTCGGTAGGTTCAATCATTTCTGGACGTTTTTCAATGGCAAAAATCAATGAATATTGTAAATGCACAAACAGTAATTTCTCCGCATTGCAAGGTGCAATTCTGAAATTTTTTGCTTTTTCCTGCTCCTCTTAGCATGATAAAGAAGATTCAAAGAGAGTGAGATGCCAGCTCCTTTCATTCAGTCAGTAGCTTCAATCATTTCTGGACGTTTTTCAATGGCAAAAATCAATGAATATTGTAAATGCACAAACAGTAATTTCTCCGCATTGCAAGGTGCAATTCTGAAATTTTTTGCTTTTTCCTGCTCCTCTTAGCATGATAAAGAAGATTCAAAGAGAGTGAGATGCCAGCTCCTTTCATTCAGTCTGTAGCTTCAATCATTTCTGGACGTTTTTCAATGGCAAAAATCAATGTATATTGTAAATGCACAAACAGTAATTTCTCCGCATTGCAAGGTGCAATTCTGAAATTTTTTGCTTTTTCCTGCTCCTCTTAGCATGATAAAGAAGATTCAAAGAGAGTGAGATGCCAGCTCCTTTCATTCAGTCAGTAGCTTCAATCATTTCTGGACGTTTTTCAATGGCAAAAATCAATGAATATTGTAAATGCACAAACAGTAATTTCTCCGCATTGCAAGGTGCAATTCTGAAATTTTTTGCTTTTTCCTGCTCCTCTTAGCATGATAAAGAAGTTTCAAAGAGAGTGAGATGCCAGCTCCTTTCATTCAGTCAGTAGCTTCAAACATTTCTGGTATATGAATAACATGATGTTTTTCAATGGCAAAAATCAATGAATTTTGTAAATGCACAAACAGCAATTTCTCCGCATTGCAAGGTGCAATTCTGAAATTTTTTGCTTTTTCCTGCTCCACTTAGCATGATAAAGAAGATTCAAAGAGAGTGAGATGCCAGCTCCTTTCATTCAGTCAGTAGCTTCAATCATTTCTGGACGTTTTTCAATGGCAAAAATCAATGAATATTGTAAATGCACAAACAGTAATTTCTCCGCATTGCGAGGTGCAATTCTGAAATTTTTTGCTTTTTCCTGCTCCTCTTAGCATGATAAAGAAGATTCAAAGAGAGTGAGATGCCAGCTCCTTTCATTCAGTCAGTAGCTTCAATCATTTCTGGTATATGAATAACATGATATTTTTCAATGGCAAAAATCAATGAATATTGTAAATGCACAAACAGTAATTTCTCCGCATTGCAAGGTGCAATTCTGAAATTTTTTGCTTTTTCCTGCTCCTCTTAGCATGATAAAGAAGATTCAAAGAGAGTGAGATGCCAGCTCCTTTCATTCAGTCAGTAGCTTCAATCATTTCTGGTATATGAATAACATGATGTTTTTCAATGGCAAAAATCAATGAATATTGTAAATGCACAAACAGTAATTTATTCGCATTGCAAGGTGCAATTCTGAAATTTTTTGCTTTTTCCTGCTCCTCTTAGCATGATAAAGAAGATTCAAAGAGAGTGAGATGCCAGCTCCTTTCATTCAGTCAGTAGCTTCAAACATTTCTGGTATATGAATAACATGATGTTTTTCAATGGCAAAAATCAATGAATATTGTAAATGCACAAACAGTAATTTCTCCGCATTGCAAGGTGCAATTCTGAAATTTTTTGCCTTTTCCTGCTCCTCTTAGCATGATAAAGAAGATTCAAAGAGAGTGAGATGCCAGCTCCTTTCATTCAGTCAGTAGCTTCAATCATTTCTGGACGTTTTTCAATGGCAAAAATCAATGAATATTGTAAATGCACAAACAGTAATTTCTCCGCATTGCAAGGTGCAATTCTGAAATTTTTTGCTTTTTCCTGCTCCTCTTAGCATGATAAAGAAGATTCAAAGAGAGTGAGATGCCAGCTCCTTTCATTCAGTCAGTAGCTTCAAACATTTCTGGTATATGAATAACATGATGTTTTTCAATGGCAAAAATCAATGAATATTGTAAATGCACAAACAGTAATTTCTCCGCATTGCAAGGTGCAATTCTGAAATTTTTTGCTTTTTCCTGCTCCTCTTAGCATGATAAAGAAGATTCAAAGAGAGTGAGATGCCAGCTCCTTTCATTCAGTCAGTAGCTTCAATCATTTCTGGACGTTTTTCAATGGCAAAAATCAATGAATATTGTAAATGCACAAACAGTAATTTCTCCGCATTGCAAGGTGCAATTCTGAAATTTTTTGCTTTTTCCTGCTCCTCTTAGCATGATAAAGAAGATTCAAAGAGAGTGAGATGCCAGCTCCTTTCATTCAGTCAGTAGCTTCAATCATTTCTGGTATATGAATAACATGATGTTTTTCAATGGCAAAAATCAATGAATATTGTAAATGCACAAACAGTAATTTCTCCGCATTGCAAGGTGCAATTCTGAAATTTTTTGCTTTTTCCTGCTCCTCTTAGCATGATAAAGAAGATTCAAAGAGACTGAGATGCCAGCTCCTTTCATTCAGTCAGTAGCTTCAATCATTTCTGGACGTTTTTCAATGGCAAAAATCAATGAATATTGTAAATGCACAAACAGTAATTTCTCCGCATTGCAAGGTGCAATTCTGAAATTTTTTGCTTTTTCCTGCTCCTTTTAGCATGATAAAGAAGATTCAAAGAGAGTGACATGCCAGCTCCTTTCATTCAGTCAGTAGCTTCAAACATTTCTGGTATATGAATAACATGATGTTTTTCAATGGCAAAAATCAATGAATATTGTAAATGCACAAACAGTAATTTCTCCGCATTGCAAGGAGCAATTCTGAAATTTTTTGCATTTTCCTGCTCCTCTTAGCATGATAAAGAAGATTCAAAGAGAGTGAGATGCCAGCTCCTTTCATTCAGTCAGTAGCTTCAATCATTTCTGGACGTTTTTCAATGGCAAAAATCAATGAATATTGTAAATGCATAAACAGTAATTTCTCCGCATTGCAAGGTGCAATTCTGAAATTTTTTGCTTTTTCCTGCTCCTCTTAGCATGATAAAGAAGATTCAAAGAGAGTGAGATGCCAGCTCCTTTCATTCAGTCAGTAGCTTCAAACATTTCTGGACGTTTTTCAATGGCAAAAATCAATGAATATTGTAAATGCACAAACAGTAATTTCTCCGCATTGCAAGGTGCAATTCTGAAATTTTTTGCTTTTTCCTGCTCCTCTTAGCATGATAAAGAAGATTCAAAGAGAGTGAGATGCCAGCTCCTTTCATTCAGTCAGTAGCTTCAATCATTTCTGGTATATGAATAACATGATGTTTAACAATGGCAAAAATCAATGAATATTGTAAATGCACAAACAGTAATTTCTCCGCATTGCAAGGTGCAATTCTGAAATTTTTTGCTTTTTCCTGCTCCTCTTAGCATGATAAAGAAGATTCAAAGAGAGTGAAATGCCAGCTCCTTTCATTCAGTCAGTAGCTTCAATCATTTCTGGATGTTTTTCAATGGCAAAAATCAATGAATATTGTAAATGCACAAACAGTAATTTCTCCCCATTGCAAGGTGCAATTCTGAAATTTTTTGCTTTTTCCTGCTCCTCTTAGCATGATAAAGAAGATTCAAAGAGAGTGAGATGCCAGCTCCTTTCATTCAGTCAGTAGCTTCAATCATTTCTGGACGTTTTTCAATGGTAAAAATCAATGAATATTGTAAATGCACAAACAGTAATTTCTCCACACTGAATGAAACTAGCTGGCATCTCACTCTCTTTGAATCTTCTTTATCATGCTAGGATTAGCAGGAAAAAGCAAAAAATTTCAGAATTGCACCTTGCAATGTGGAGATATTACTGTTTGTGCATTTACAATATTCATTGATTTTGCCATTGAAAAACGTCCAGAAATGTTTGAAGCTACTGACTGAATGAAAGGAGCTGGCATCTCACTCTCTTTGAATCTTCTTTATCATGCTAGGATTAGCAGGAAAAGGCAAAAAATTTCAGAATTGCACCTTGCAATGTGGAGATATTACTGTTTGTGCATTTACAATATTCATTGATTTTTGCCATTGAAAAACATGTTTTTCATATACCAGAAATGTTTGAAGCTACTGACGGAATGAAAGGAGCTGGCATCTCACTCTCTTTGAATCTTCTTTATCATGCTAGGATTAGCAGGAAAAAGCAAAAAATTTCAGAATTGCACCTTGCAATGTGGAGATATTACTGTTTGTGAATTTACAATATTCATTGATTTTTGCCATTGAAATACATGTTTTTCATATACCAGAAATGTTTGAAGCTACTGACTGAATGAAAGGAGCTGGCATCTCACTGTCTTTGAATCTTCTTTATCATGCTAGGATTAACAGGAAAAAGCAAAAAATTTCAGAATTGCACCTTGCAATGTGGAGATATTACTGTTTGTGCATTTACAATATTCATTGATTTTGCCATTGAAAAACGTCCAGAAATGTTTGAAGCTACTGACTGAATGAAAGGAGCTGGCATCTCACTCTCTTTGAATCTTCTTTATCATGCTGAGAGGAGCAGGAAAAAGCAAAAAATTTCAGAATTGCACCTTGCAATGCGGAGAAATTACTCTTTGTGCATTTACAATATTCATTGATTTTTGCCATTGAAAAACATCATGTTATTCATATACCAGAAATGTTTGAAGCTACTGACTGAATGAAAGGAGCTGGCATCTCACTCTCTTTGAATCTTCTTTATCATGCTAAGAGGAGCAGGAAAAAGCAAAAAATTTCAGAATTGCACCTTGCAATGCGGAGAAATTACTGTTTGTGCATTTACAATATTCATTGATTTTTGCCATTGAAAAACGTCCAGAAATGATTGAAGCTACTGACTGAATGAAAGGAGCTGGCATCTCACTCTCTTTGAATCTTCTTTATCATGCTAAGAGGAGCAGGAAAAAGCAAAAAATTTCAGAATTGCACCTTGCAATGCGGAGAAATTACTCTTTGTGCATTTACAATATTCATTGATTTTTGCCATTGAAAAACATCATGTTATTCATATACCAGAAATGTTTGAAGCTACTGACTGAATGAAAGGAGCTGGCATCTCACTCTCTTTGAATCTTCTTTATCATGCTAAGAGGAGCAGGAAAAAGCAAAAAATTTCAGAATTGCACCTTGCAATGCGGAGAAATTACTGTTTGTGCATTTACAATATTCATTGATTTTTGCCATTGAAAAACATCATGTTATTCATATACCAGAAATGTTTGAAGCTACTGACTGAATGAAAGGAGCTGGCATCTCACTCTCTTTGAATCTTCTTTATCATGCTAAGAGGAGCAGGAAAAAGCAAAAAATTTCAGAATTGCACCTTGCAATGTGGAGAAATTACTGTTTGTGCATTTACAATATTCATTGATTTTTACCATTGAAAAACGTCCAGAAATGATTGAAGCTACTGACTGAATGAAAGTAGCTGGCATCTCACTCTCTTTGAATCTTCTTTATCATGCTAAGAGGAGCAGGAAAAAGCAAAAAATTTCAGACTTGCACCTTGCAATGCGGAGAAATTACTGTTTGTGCATTTACAATATTCATTGATTTTTGCCATTGAAAAACATCATGTTATTCATATACCAGAAATGTTTGAAGCTACTGACTGAATGAAAGGAGCTGGCATCTCACTCTCTTTGAATCTTCTTTATCATGCTAAGAGGAGCAGGAAAAAGCAAAAAATTTCAGAATTGCACCTTGCAATGCGGAGAAATTACTGTTTGTGCATTTACAATATTCATTGATTTTTGCCATTGAAAAACGTCCAGAAATGATTGAAGCTACTGACTGAATGAAAGGAGCTGGCATCTCACTCTCTTTGAATCTTCTTTATCATGCTAAGAGGAGCAGGAAAAAGCAAAAAATTTCAGAATTGCACCTTGCAATGCGGAGAAATTACTGTTTGTGCATTTACAATATTCATTGATTTTTGCCATTGAAAAACGTCCATAAATGATTGAAGCTACTGACTGAATGAAAGGAGCTGGCATCTCACTCTCTTTGAATCTTCTTTATCATGCTAAGAGGAGCAGGAAAAATCAAAAAATTTCAGAATTGCACCTTGCAATGCGGAGAAATTACTGTTTGTGCATTTACAATATTCAATGATTTTTGCCATTGAAAAACATGTTATTCATATACCAGAAATGTTTGAAGCTACTGACTGAATGAAAGGAGCTGGCACCTCACTCTCTTTGAATCTTCTTTATCATGCTAAGAGGAGCGGGAAAAAGCAAAAAATTTCAGAATTGCACCTTGCAATGCGGAGAAATTACTGTTTGTGCATTTACAATATTCATTGATTTTTGCCATTGAAAAACATCCAGAAATGATTGAAGGTACTGACTGAATGAAAGGAGCTGGCATCTCACTCTCTTTGAATCTTCTTTATCATGCTAAGAGGAGCAGGAAAAAGCAAAAAATTTCAGAATTGCACCTTGCAATGCGGAGAAATTACTGTTTGTGCATTTACAATATTCATTGATTTTTGCCATTGAAAAACGTCCAGAAATGATTGAAGCTACTGACTGAATGAAAGGAGCTGGCATCTCACTCTCTTTGAATCTTCTTTATCATGCTAAGAGGAGCAGGAAAAAGCAAAAAATTTCAGAATTGCACCTTGCAATGCGGAGAAATTACAGTTTGTGCATTTACAATATTCATTGATTTTTGCCATTGAAAAACATCCAGAAATGATTGAAGCTACTGACTGAATGAAAGGAGCTGGCATCTCACTCTCTTTGAATCTTCTTTATCATGCTAAGAGGAGCAGGAAAAAGCAAAAAATTTCAGAATTGCACCTTGCAATGCGGAGAAATTACTGTTTGTGCATTTACAATATTCATTGATTTTTGCCATTGAAAAACGTCCAGAAATGATTGAAGCTACTGACTGAATGAAAGGAGCTGGCATCTCACTCTCTTTGAATCTTCTTTATCATGCTAAGAGGAGCAGGAAAAAGCAAAAAATTTCAGAATTGCACCTTGCAATGCGGAGAAATTACTGTTTGTGCATTTACAATATTCATTGATTTTTGCCATTGAAAAACATCATGTTATTCATATACCAGAAATGATAGAAGCTACTGACTGAATGAAAGGAGCTGGCATCTTACTCTCTTTGAATCTTCTTTGTCATGCTAAGAGGAGCAGGAAAAAGCAAAAAATTTCAGAATTGCACCTTGCAATGCGGAGAAATTACTGTTTGTGCATTTACAATATTCATTGATTTTTGCCATTGAAAAACATCATGTTATTCATATACCAGAAATGTTTGAAGCTACTGACTGAATGAAAGGAGCTGGCATCTCACTCTCTTTGAATCTTCTTTATCATGCTAAGAGGAGCAGGAAAAAGCAAAAAATTTCAGAATTGCACCTTGCAATGTGGAGAAATTACTGTTTGTGCATTTACAATATTCATTGATTTTTACCATTGAAAAACGTCCAGAAATGATTGAAGCTACTGACTGAATGAATGGAGCTGGCATCTCACTCTCTTTGAATCTTCTTTATCATGCTAAGTGGAGCAGGAAAAAGCAAAAAATTTCAGAATTGCACCTTGCAATGCGGAGAAATTACTGTTTGTGCATTTACAATATTCATTGATTTTTGCCATTGAAAAACATCATGTTATTCATATACCAGAAATGTTTGAAGCTACTGACTGAATGAAAGGAGCTGGCATCTCACTCTCTTTGAATCTTCTTTATCATGCTAAGAGGAGCAGGAAAAAGCAAAAAATTTCAGAATTGCACCTTGCAATGTGGAGAAATTACTGTTTGTGCATTTACAATATTCATTGATTTTTACCATTGAAAAACGTCCAGAAATGATTGAAGCTACTGACTGAATGAAAGTAGCTGGCATCTCACTCTCTTTGAATCTTCTTTATCATGCTAAGAGGAGCAGGAAAAAGCAAAAAATTTCAGAATTGCACCTTGCAATCCAGAGAAATTACTGTTTGTGCATTTACAATATTCATTGATTTTTGCCATTGAAAAACATCATGTTATTCATATACCAGAAATGTTTGAAGCTACTGACTGAATGAAAGGAGCTGGCATCTCACTCTCTTTGAATCTTCTTTATCATGCTAAGAGGAGCAGGAAAAAGCAAAAAATTTCAGAATTGCACCTTGCAATGTGGAGAAATTACTGTTTGTGCATTTACAATATTCATTGATTTTTACCATTGAAAAACGTCCAGAAATGATTGAAGCTACTGACTGAATGAAAGTAGCTGGCATCTCACTCTCTTTGAATCTTCTTTATCATGCTAAGAGGAGCAGGAAAAAGCAAAAAATTTCAGACTTGCACCTTGCAATGCGGAGAAATTACTGTTTGTGCATTTACAATATTCATTGATTTTTGCCATTGAAAAACATCATGTTATTCATATACCAGAAATGTTTGAAGCTACTGACTGAATGAAAGGAGCTGGCATCTCACTCTCTTTGAATCTTGTTTATCATGCTAAGAGGAGCAGGAAAAAGCAAAAAATTTCAGAATTGCACCTTGCAATGCGGAGAAATTACTGTTTGTGCATTTACAATATTCATTGATTTTTGCCATTGAAAAACGTCCAGAACTGATTGAAGCTACTGACTGAATGAAAGGAGCTGGCATCTCACTCTCTTTGAATCTTCTTTATCATGCTAAGAGGAGCAGGAAAAAGCAAAAAATTTCAGAATTGCACCTTGCAATGCGGAGAAATTACTGTTTGTGCATTTACAATATTCATTGATTTTTGCCATTGAAAAACATCATGTTATTCATATACCAGAAATGATTGAAGCTACTGACTGAATGAAAGGAGCTGGCATCTCACTCTCTTTGAATCTTCTTTATCATGCTAAGAGGAGCAGGAAAAAGCAAAAAATTTCAGAATTGCACCTTGCAATGCGGAGAAATTACTGTTTGTGCATTTACAATATTCATTGATTTTTGCCATTGAAAAACGTCCAGAAATGTTTGAAGCTACTGACTGAATGAAAGGAGCTGGCATCTCACTCTCTTTGAATCTTCTTTATCATGCTAGGATTAGCAGGAAAAAGCAAAAAATTTCAGAATTGCACCTTGCAATGTGGAGATATTACTGTTTGTGCATTTACAATATTCATTGATTTTTGCCATTGAAAAACGTCCAGAAATGTTTGAAGCTACTGACTGAATGAAAGGAGCTGGCATCTCACTCTCTTTGAATCTTCTTTATCATGCTAGGAGTAGCAGGAAAAAGCAAAACATTTCAGAATTGCACCTTGCAATGTGGAGATATTACTGTTTGTGCATTTACAATATTCATTGATTTTTGCCATTGAAAAACGTCCAGAAATGTTTGAAGCTACTGACTGAATGAAAGGAGCTGGCATCTCACTCTCTTTGAATCTTCTTTATCATGCTAGGATTAGCAGGAAAAAGCAAAAAATTTCAGAATTGCACCTTGCAATGTGGAGATATTACTGTTTGTGCATTTACAATATTCATTGATTTTTGCCATTGAAAAACATCATGTTATTCATATACCAGAAATGTTTGAAGCTACTGACTGAATGAAAGGAGCTGACATCTCACTCTCTTTGAATCTTCTTTATCATGCTAGGATTAGCAGGAAAAAGCAAAAAATTTCAGAATTGCACCTTGCATTGTGGAGATATTACTGTTTGTGCATTTACAATATTCATTGATTTTTGCCATTGAAAAACGTCCAGAAATGTTTGAAGCTACTGACTGAATGAAAGGAGCTGGCATCTCACTCTATTTGAATCTTCTTTATCATCCTAGGATTAGCAGGAAAAAGCAAAAAATTTCAGCATTGCACCTTGCAATGTGGAGATATTATTGTTTGTGCATTTACAATATTCATTGATTTTTGCCATTGAAAAACATCCAGAAATGTTTATACCAGAAATGTTTGAAGCTACTGACTGAATGAAAGGAGCTGGCATCTCACTCTCTTTGAATCTTCTTTATCATGCTAAGAGGAGCAGGAAAAAGCAAAAAATTTCAGAATTGCACTTTGCAATGCGGAGAAATTACTGTTTGTGCATTTACAATATTCATTGATTTTTGCCATTGAAAAACGTCCAGAAATGACTGAAGCTACTGACTGAATGAAAGGAGCTGGCATCTCACTCTCTTTGAATCTTCTTTATCATGCTAAGAGGAGCAGGAAAAAGCAAAAAATTTCAGAATTGCACCTTGCAATGCGGAGAAATAACTGTTTGTGCATTTACAATATTCATTGATTTTTGCCATTGAAAAACGTTATTCATATACCAGAAATGTTTGAAGCTACTGACTGAATGAAAGGAGCTGGCAACTCACTCTCTTTGAATCTTCTTTATCATGCTAAGAGGAGCAGGAATAAGCAAAAAATTTCAGAATTGCACCTTGCAATGCGGAAAAATTACTGTTTGTGCATTTACAATATTCATTGATTTTTGCCATTGAAAAACGTCCAGAAATGATTGAAGCTACTGACTGAATGAAAGGAGCTGGCATCTCACTCTCTTTGAATCTTCTTTATCATGCTAAGAGGAGCAGGAAAAAGCAAAAAATTTCAGAATTGCACCTTGCAATGCGGAGAAATTACTGTTTGTGCATTTACAATATTCATTGATTTTTGCCATTGAAAAACGTCCAGAAATGATTGAAGCTACTGACTGATTGAAAGGAGCTGGCATCTCACTCTCTTTGAATCTTCTTTATCATGCTAAGAGGAGCAGGAAAAAGCAAAAAATTTCAGAATTGCGCCTTGCAATGCGGAGAAATTACTGTTTGTGCATTTACAAAATTCATTGATTTTTGCCATTGAAAAACATCATGTTATTCATTTACCAGAAATGATTGAAGCTACTGACTGAATGTAAGGAGCTGGCATCTCACTCTCTTTGAATCTTCTTTATCATGCTAAGAGGAGCAGGAAAAAGCAAAAAATTTCAGAATTGCACCTTGCAATGCGGAGAAATTACTGTTTGTGCATTTACAATATTCATTGATTTTTGCCATTGAAAAACGTCCAGAAATGATTGAAGCTACTGACTGAATGAAAGGAGCTGGCATCTCACTCTCTTTGAATCTTCTTTATCATGCTAAGAGGAGCAGGAAAAAGCAAAAAATTTCAGAATTGCACCTTGCAATGCGGAGAAATTACTGTTTGTGCATTTACAATATTCATTGATTTTTGCCATTGAAAAACATCATGTTATTCATATACCAGAAATGTTTGAAGCTACTGATTGAATGAAAGGAGCTGGCATCTCACTCTCTTTGAATCTTCTTTATCATGCTAAGAGGAGCAGGAAAAAGCAAAAAATTTCAGAATTGCACCTTGCAATGCGGAGAAATTACTGTTTGTGCATTTACAATATTCATTGATTTTTGCCATTGAAAAACGTCCAGAAATGATTGAAGCTACTGACTGAATGAAAAGAGCTGGCATCTCACTCTCTTTGAATCTTCTTTATCATGCTAAGAGGAGCAGGAAAAAGCAAAAAATTTCAGAATTGCACCTTGCAATGCGGAGAAATTACAGTTTGTGCATTTACAATATTCATTGATTTTTGCCATTGAAAAACGTCCAGAAATGATTGAAGCTACTGACTGAATGAAAGGAGCTGGCATCTCACTCTCTTTGAATCTTCTTTATCATGCTAAGAGGAGCAGGAAAAAGCAAAAAATTTCAGAATTGCACCTTGCAATGCGGAGAAATTACTGTTTGTGCATTTACAATATTCATTGATTTTTGCCATTGAAAAACGTCCAGAAATGATTGAAGCTACTGACTGAATGAAAGGAGCTGGCATCTCACTCTCTTTGAATCTTCTTTATCATGCTAAGAGGAGCAGGAAAAAGCAAAAAATTTCAGAATTGCACCTTGCAATGCGGAGAAATTACTGTTTGTGCATTTACAATATTCATTGATTTTTGATATTGAAAAACGTCCAGAAATGATTGAAGCTACTGACTGAATGAAAGGAGCTGGCATCTCACTCTCTTTGAATCTTCTTTATCATGCTAAGAGGAGCAGGAAAAAGCAAAAAATTTCAGAATTGCACCTTGCAATGCGGAGAAATAACTGTTTGTGCATTTACAATATTCATTGATTTTTGCCATTGAAAAACGTTATTCATATACCAGAAATGTTTGAAGCTACTGACTGAATGAAAGGAGCTGGCACCTCACTCTCTTTGAATCTTCTTTATCATGCTAAGAGGAGCAGGAATAAGCAAAAAATTTCAGAATTGCACCTTGCAATGCGGAAAAATTACTGTTTGTGCATTTACAATATTCATTGATTTTTGCCATTGAAAAACGTCCAGAAATGATTGAAGCTACTGACTGAATGAAAGGAGCTGGCATCTCACTCTCTTTGAATCTTCTTTATCATGCTAAGAGGAGCAGGAAAAAGCATAAAATTTCAGAATTGCACCTTGCAATGCGGAGAAATTACTGTTTGTGCATTTACAATATTCATTGATTTTTGCCATTGAAAAACGTCCAGAAATGATTGAAGCTACTGACTGATTGAAAGGAGCTGGCATCTCACTCTCTTTGAATCTTCTTTATCATGCTAAGAGGAGCAGGAAAAAGCAAAAAATTTCAGAATTGCGCCTTGCAATGCGGAGAAATTACTGTTTGTGCATTTACAAAATTCATTGATTTTTGCCATTGAAAAACATCATGTTATTCATTTACCAGAAATGATTGAAGCTACTGACTGAATGTAAGGAGCTGGCATCTCACTCTCTTTGAATCTTCTTTATCATGCTAAGAGGAGCAGGAAAAAGCAAAAAATTTCAGAATTGCACCTTGCAATGCGGAGAAATTACTGTTTGTGCATTTACAATATTCGTTGATTTTTGCCATTGAAAAACGTCCAGAAATGATTGAAGCTACTGACTGAATGAAAGGAGCTGGCATCTCACTCTCTTTGAATCTTCTTTATCATGCTAAGAGGAGCAGGAAAAAGCAAAAAATTTCAGAATTGCACCTTGCAATGCGGAGAAATTACTGTTTGTGCATTTACAATATTCATTGATTTTTGCCATTGAAAAACATCATGTTATTCATATACCAGAAATGATTGAAGCTACTGACTGAATGAAAGGAGCTGGCATCTCACTCTCTTTGAATCTTCTTTATCATGCTAAGAGGAGCAGGAAAAAGTAAAAAATTTCAGAATTGCACCTTGCAATGCGGAGAAATTACTGTTTGTGCATTTACAATATTCAATGATTTTTGCCATTGAAAAACGTCCAGAAATGATTGAAGCTACTGACTGAACGAAAGGAGCTGGCGTCTCACTCTCTTTGAATCTTCTTTATCATGCTAAGAGGAGCAGGAAAAAGCAAAAAATTTCAGAATTGCACCTTGCAATGCGGAGAAATTACTGTTTGTGCATTTACAATATTCATTGATTTTTGCCATTGAAAAACATCATGTTATTCATATACCAGAAATGTTTGAAGCTACTGACTGAATGAAAGGAGCTGGCATCTCACTCTCTTTGAATCTTTTTTATCATGCTAAGAGGAGCAGGAAAAAGCAAAAAATTTCAGAATTGCACCTTGCAATGCGGAGAAATTACTGTTTGTGCATTTACAATATTCATTGATTTTTGCCATTGAAAAACGTCCAGAAATGATTGAAGCTACTGACTGAATGAAAGGAGCTGGCATCTCACTCTCTTTGAATCTTCTTTATCATGCTAAGAGGAGCAGGAAAAAGCAAAAAATTTCAGAATTGCACCTTGCAATGCGGAGAAATTACTGTTTGTGCATTTACAATATTCATTGATTTTTGCCATTGAAAAACGTCCAGAAATGATTGAAGCTACTGACTGAATGAAAGGAGCTGGCATCTCACTCTCTTTGAATCTTCTTTATCATGCTAAGAGGAGCAGGAAAAAGCAAAAAATTTCAGAATTGCACCTTGCAATGCGGAGAAATTACTGTTTGTGCATTTACAATATTCATTGATTTTTGCCATTGAAAAACATCATGTTATTCATATACCAGAAATGATTGAAGCTACTGACTGAATGAAAGGAGCTGGCATCTCACTCTCTTTGAATCTTCTTTATCATGCTAAGAGGAGCAGGAAAAAGCAAAAAATTTCAGAATTGCACCTTGCAATGCGGAGAAATTACTGTTTGTGCATTTACAATATTCATTGATTTTTGCAATTGAAAAACGTCCAGAAATGATTGAAGCTACTGACTGAATGAAAGGAGCTGGCTTCTCACTCTCTTTGAATCTTCTTTATCATGCTAAGAGGAGCAGGAAAAAGCAAAAAATTTCAGAATTGCACCTTGCAATGCGGAGAAATTACTGTTTGTGCATTTACAATATTCATTGATTTTTGCCATTGAAAAACGTCCAGAAATGATTGAAGCTACTGACTGAATGAAAGGAGCTGGCATCTCACTCTCTTTGAATCTTGTTTATCATGCTAAGAGGAGCAGGAAAAAGCAAAAAATTTCAGAATTGCACCTTGCAATGCGGAGAAATTACTGTTTGTGCATTTAGAATATTCATTGATTTTTGCCATTGAAAAACATCATGTTATTCATATACCAGAAATGTTTGAAGCTACTGACTGAATGAAAGGAGCTGGCATCTCACTCTCTTTGAATCTTTTTTATCATGCTAAGAGGAGCAGGAAAAAGCAAAAAATTTCAGAATTGCACCTTGCAATGCGGAGAAATTACTGTTTGTGCATTTACAATATTCATTGATTTTTGCCATTGAAAAACGTCCAGAAATGATTGAAGCTACTGACTGAATGAAAGGAGCTGGCATCTCACTCTCTTTGAATCTTTATCATGCTAAGAGGAGCAGGAAAAAGCAAAAAATTTCAGAATTGCACCTTGCAATGCGGAGAAATTACTGTTTGTGCATTTACAATATTCATTGATTTTTGCCATTGAAAAACGTCCAGAAATGATTGAAGCTACTGACTGAATGAAAGGAGCTGGCATCTCACTCTCTTTGAATCTTCTTTATCATGCTAAGAGGAGCAGGAAAAAGCAAAAAATTTCAGAATTGCACCTTGCAATGCGGAGAAATTACTGTTTGTGCATTTACAATATTCATTGATTTTTGCCATTGAAAAACATCATGTTATTCATATACCAGAAATGATTGAAGCTACTGACTGAATGAAAGGAGCTGGCATCTCACTCTCTTTGAATCTTCTTTATCATGCTAAGAGGAGCAGGAAAAAGCAAAAAATTTCAGAATTGCACCTTGCAATGCGGAGAAATTACTGTTTGTGCATTTACAATATTCATTGATTTTTGCAATTGAAAAACGTCCAGAAATGATTGAAGCTACTGACTGAATGAAAGGAGCTGGCTTCTCACTCTCTTTGAATCTTCTTTATCATGCTAAGAGGAGCAGGAAAAAGCAAAAAATTTCAGAATTGCACCTTGCAATGCGGAGAAATTACTGTTTGTGCATTTACAATATTCATTGATTTTTGCCATTGAAAAACGTCCAGAAATGATTGAAGCTACTGACTGAATGAAAGGAGCTGGCATCTCACTCTCTTTGAATCTTGTTTATCATGCTAAGAGGAGCAGGAAAAAGCAAAAAATTTCAGAATTGCACCTTGCAATGCGGAGAAATTACTGTTTGTGCATTTAGAATATTCATTGATTTTTGCCATTGAAAAACGTCCAGAAATGATTGAAGCTACTGACTGAATGAAAGGAGCTGGCATCTCACTCTCTTTGAATCTTCTTTATCATGCTAAGAGGAGCAGGAAAAAGCAAAAAATCTCAGAATTGCACCTTGCAATGCGGAGAAATTACTGTTTGTGCATTTACAATATTCATTGATTTTTGCCATTGAAAAACATCATGTTATTCATATACCAGAAATGATTGAAGCTACTGACTGAATGAAAGGAGCTGGCATCTCACTCTCTTTGAATCTTCTTTATCATGCTAAGAGGAGCAGGAAAAAGTAAAAAATTTCAGAATTGCACCTTGCAATGCGGAGAAATTACTGTTTGTGCATTTACAATATTCAATGATTTTTGCAATTGAAAAACGTCCAGAAATGATTGAAGCTACTGACTGAATGAAAGGAGCTGGCATCTCACTCTCTTTGAATCTTCTTTATCATGCTAAGAGGAGCAGGATAAAGCAAAAAATTTCAGAATTGCACCTTGCAATGCGGAGAAATTACTGTTTGTGCATTTACAATATTCATTGATTTTTGCCATTGAAAAACATCATGTTATTCATATACCAGAAATGTTTGAAGCTACTGACTGAATGAAAGGAGCTGGCATCTCACTCTCCTTGAATCTTCTTTATCATGCTAAGAGGAGCAGGAAAAAGCAAAAAATTTCAGAATTGCACCTTGCAATGCGGAGAAATTACTGTTTGTGCATTTACAATATTCATTGATTTTTGCAATTGAAAAACGTCCAGAAATGATTGAAGCTACTGACTGAATGAAAGGAGCTGGCATCTCACTCTCTTTGAATCTTCTTTATCATGCTAAGAGGAGCAGGAAAAAGCAAAAAATTTCAGAATTGCACCTTGCAATGCGGAGAAATTACTGTTTGTGCATTTACAATATTCATTGATTTTTGCCATTGAAAAACATCATGTTATTCATATACCAGGAATGTTTGAAGCTACTGACTGAATGAAAGGAGCTGGCATCTCACTCTCTTTGAATCTTCTTTATCATGCTAAGAGGAGCAGGAAAAAGCAAAAAATTTCAGAATTGCACCTTGCAATGCGGAGAAATTACTGTTTGTGCATTTACAATATTCATTGATTTTTGCCATTGAAAAACGTCCAGAAATGATTGAAGCTACTGACTGAATGAAAGGAGCTGGCATCTCACTCTCTTTTAATCTTGTTTATCATGCTAAGAGGAGCAGGAAAAAGCAAAAAATTTCAGAATTGCACCTTGCAATGCGGAGAAATTACTGTTTGTGCATTTACAATATTCATTGATTTTTGCCATTGAAAAACGTCCAGAAATGATTGAAGCTACTGACTGAATGAAAGGAGCTGGCATCTCACTCTCTTTGAATCTTCTTTATCATGCTAAGAGGAGCAGGAAAAAGCAAAAAATTTCAGAATTGCACCTTGCAATGCGGAGAAATTACTGTTTGTGCATTTACAATATTCATTGATTTTTGCCATTGAAAAACATCATGTTATTCATATACCAGAAATGATTGAAGCTACTGACTGAATGAAAGGAGCTGGCATCTCACTCTCTTTGAATCTTCTTTATCATGCTAAGAGGAGCAGGAAAAAGTAAAAAATTTCAGAATTGCACCTTGCAATGCGGAGAAATTACTGTTTGTGCATTTACAATATTCAATGATTTTTGCCATTGAAAAACATCCAGAAATGATTGAAGCTACTGACTGAATGAAAGGAGCTGGCATCTCACTCTCTTTTTATCTTCTTTATCATGCTAAGAGGAGCAGGATAAAGCAAAAAATTTCAGAATTGCACCTTGCAATGCGGAGAAATTACTGTTTGTGCATTTACAATATTCATTGATTTTTGCCATTGAAAAACATCATGTTATTCATATACCAGAAATGTTTGAAGCTACTGACTGAATGAAAGGAGCTGGCATCTCACTCTCCTTGAATCTTCTTTATCATGCTAAGAGGAGCAGGAAAAAGCAAAAAATTTCAGAATTGCACCTTGCAATGCGGAGAAATTACTGTTTGTGCATTTACAATATTCATTGATTTTTGCAATTGAAAAACGTCCAGAAATGATTGAAGCTACTGACTGAATATAAGGAGCTGGCATCTCACTCTCTTTGAATCTTCTTTATCATGCTAAGAGGAGCAGGAAAAAGCAAAAAATTTCAGAATTGCACCTTGCAATGCGGAGAAATTACTGTTTGTGCATTTACAATATTCATTGATTTTTGCCATTGAAAAACATCATGTTATTCATATACCAGGAATGTTTGAAGCTACTGACTGAATGAAAGGAGCTGGCATCTCACTCTCTTTGAATCTTCTTTATCATGCTAAGAGGAGCAGGAAAAAGCAAAAAATTTCAGAATTGCACCTTGCAATGCGGAGAAATTACTGTTTGTGCATTTACAATATTCATTGATTTTTGCCATTGAAAAACGTCCAGAAATGATTGAAGCTACTGACTGAATGAAAGGAGCTGGCATCTCACTCTCTTTTAATCTTGTTTATCATGCTAAGAGGAGCAGGAAAAAGCAAAAAATTTCAGAATTGCACCTTGCAATGCGGAGAAATTACTGTTTGTGCATTTACAATATTCATTGATTTTTGCCATTGAAAAACGTCCAGAAATGATTGAAGCTACTGACTGAATGAAAGGAGCTGGCATCTCACTCTCTTTGAATCTTCTTTATCATGCTAAGAGGAGCAGGAAAAAGCAAAAAATTTCAGAATTGCACCTTGCAATGCGGAGAAATTACTGTTTGTGCATTTACAATATTCATTGATTTTTGCCATTGAAAAACATCATGTTATTCATATACCAGAAATGATTGAAGCTACTGACTGAATGAAAGGAGCTGGCATCTCACTCTCTTTGAATCTTCTTTATCATGCTAAGAGGAGCAGGAAAAAGTAAAAAATTTCAGAATTGCACCTTGCAATGCGGAGAAATTACTGTTTGTGCATTTACAATATTCAATGATTTTTGCCATTGAAAAACGTCCAGAAATGATTGAAGCTACTGACTGAATGAAAGGAGCTGGCATCTCACTCTCTTTGAATCTTCTTTATCATGCTAAGAGGAGCAGGAAAAAGCAAAAAATTTCAGAATTGCACCTTGCAATGCGGAGAAATTACTGTTTGTGCATTTACAATATTCATTGATTTTTGCCATTGAAAAACATCATGTTATTCATATACCAGAAATGATTGAAGCTACTGACTGAATGAAAGGAGCTGGCATCTCACTCTCTTTGAATCTTCTTTATCATGCTAAGAGGAGCAGGAAAAAGTAAAAAATTTCAGAATTGCACCTTGCAATGCGGAGAAATTACTGTTTGTGCATTTACAATATTCAATGATTTTTGCCTTTGAAAAACGTCCAGAAATGATTGAAGCTACTGACTGAACGAAAGGAGCTGGCATCTCACTCTCTTTGAATCTTCTTTATCATGCTAAGAGGAGCAGGAAAAAGCAAAAAATTTCAGAATTGCACCTTGCAATGCGGAGAAATTACTGTTTGTGCATTTACAATATTCATTGATTTTTGCCATTGAAAAACATCATGTTATTCATATACCAGGAATGTTTGAAGCTACTGACTGAATGAAAGGAGCTGGCATCTCACTCTCTTTGAATCTTCTTTATCATGCTAAGAGGAGCAGGAAAAAGCAAAAAATTTCAGAATTGCACCTTGCAATGCGGAGAAATTACTGTTTGTGCATTTACAATATTCATTGATTTTTGCCATTGAAAAACGTCCAGAAATGATTGAAGCTACTGACTGAATGAAAGGAGCTGGCATCTCACTCTCTTTTAATCTTGTTTATCATGCTAAGAGGAGCAGGAAAAAGCAAAAAATTTCAGAATTGCACCTTGCAATGCGGAGAAATTACTGTTTGTGCATTTACAATATTCATTGATTTTTGCCATTGAAAAACGTCCAGAAATGATTGAAGCTACTGACTGAATGAAAGGAGCTGGCATCTCACTCTCTTTGAATCTTCTTTATCATGCTAAGAGGAGCAGGAAAAAGCAAAAAATTTCAGAATTGCACCTTGCAATGCGGAGAAATTACTGTTTGTGCATTTACAATATTCATTGATTTTTGCCATTGAAAAACATCATGTTATTCATATACCAGAAATGATTGAAGCTACTGACTGAATGAAAGGAGCTGGCATCTCACTCTCTTTGAATCTTCTTTATCATGCTAAGAGGAGCAGGAAAAAGTAAAAAATTTCAGAATTGCACCTTGCAATGCGGAGAAATTACTGTTTGTGCATTTACAATATTCAATGATTTTTGCCATTGAAAAACGTCCAGAAATGATTGAAGCTACTGACTGAATGAAAGGAGCTGGCATCTCACTCTCTTTGAATCTTCTTTATCATGCTAAGAGGAGCAGGATAAAGCAAAAAATTTCAGAATTGCACCTTGCAATGCGGAGAAATTACTGTTTGTGCATTTACAATATTCATTGATTTTTGCCATTGAAAAACATCATGTTATTCATATACCAGAAATGTTTGAAGCTACTGACTGAATGAAAGGAGCTGGCATCTCACTCTCCTTGAATCTTCTTTATCATGCTAAGAGGAGCAGGAAAAAGCAAAAAATTTCAGAATTGCACCTTGCAATGCGGAGAAATTACTGTTTGTGCATTTACAATATTCATTGATTTTTGCAATTGAAAAACGTCCAGAAATGATTGAAGCTACTGACTGAATGAAAGGAGCTGGCATCTCACTCTCTTTGAATCTTCTTTATCATGCTAAGAGGAGCAGGAAAAAGCAAAAAATTTCAGAATTGCACCTTGCAATGCGGAGAAATTACTGTTTGTGCATTTACAATATTCATTGATTTTTGCCATTGAAAAACATCATGTTATTCATATACCAGGAATGTTTGAAGCTACTGACTGAATGAAAGGAGCTGGCATCTCACTCTCTTTGAATCTTCTTTATCATGCTAAGAGGAGCAGGAAAAAGCAAAAAATTTCAGAATTGCACCTTGCAATGCGGAGAAATTACTGTTTGTGCATTTACAATATTCATTGATTTTTGCCATTGAAAAACGTCCAGAAATGATTGAAGCTACTGACTGAATGAAAGGAGCTGGCATCTCACTCTCTTTTAATCTTGTTTATCATGCTAAGAGGAGCAGGAAAAAGCAAAAAATTTCAGAATTGCACCTTGCAATGCGGAGAAATTACTGTTTGTGCATTTACAATATTCATTGATTTTTGCCATTGAAAAACGTCCAGAAATGATTGAAGCTACTGACTGAATGAAAGGAGCTGGCATCTCACTCTCTTTGAATCTTCTTTATCATGCTAAGAGGAGCAGGAAAAAGCAAAAAATTTCAGAATTGCACCTTGCAATGCGGAGAAATTACTGTTTGTGCATTTACAATATTCATTGATTTTTGCCATTGAAAAACATCATGTTATTCATATACCAGAAATGATTGAAGCTACTGACTGAATGAAAGGAGCTGGCATCTCACTCTCTTTGAATCTTCTTTATCATGCTAAGAGGAGCAGGAAAAAGTAAAAAATTTCAGAATTGCACCTTGCAATGCGGAGAAATTACTGTTTGTGCATTTACAATATTCAATGATTTTTGCCATTGAAAAACGTCCAGAAATGATTGAAGCTACTGACTGAATGAAAGGAGCTGGCATCTCACTCTCTTTGAATCTTCTTTATCATGCTAAGAGGAGCAGGAAAAAGCAAAAAATTTCAGAATTGCACCTTGCAATGCGGAGAAATTACTGTTTGTGCATTTACAATATTCATTGATTTTTGCCATTGAAAAACATCATGTTATTCATATACCAGAAATGATTGAAGCTACTGACTGAATGAAAGGAGCTGGCATCTCACTCTCTTTGAATCTTCTTTATCATGCTAAGAGGAGCAGGAAAAAGTAAAAAATTTCAGAATTGCACCTTGCAATGCGGAGAAATTACTGTTTGTGCATTTACAATATTCAATGATTTTTGCCATTGAAAAACGTCCAGAAATGATTGAAGCTACTGACTGAATGAAAGGAGCTGGCATCTCACTCTCTTTGAATCTTCTTTATCATGCTAAGAGGAGCAGGAAAAAGCAAAAAATTTCAGAATTGCACCTTGCAATGCGGAGAAATTACTGTTTGTGCATTTACAATATTCATTGATTTTTGCCATTGAAAAACATCATGTTATTCATATACCAGAAATGATTGAAGCTACTGACTGAATGAAAGGAGCTGGCATCTCACTCTCTTTGAATCTTCTTTATCATGCTAAGAGGAGCAGGAAAAAGTAAAAAATTTCAGAATTGCACCTTGCAATGCGGAGAAATTACTGTTTGTGCATTTACAATATTCAATGATTTTTGCCTTTGAAAAACGTCCAGAAATGATTGAAGCTACTGACTGAACGAAAGGAGCTGGCATCTCACTCTCTTTGAATCTTCTTTATCATGCTAAGAGGAGCAGGAAAAAGCAAAAAATTTCAGAATTGCACCTTGCAATGCGGAGAAATTACTGTTTGTGCATTTACAATATTCATTGATTTTTGCCATTGAAAAACATCATGTTATTCATATACCAGAAATGTTTAAAGCTACTGACTGAATGAAAGGAGCTGGCATCTCACTCTCTTTGAATCTTCTTTATCATGCTAAGAGGAGCAGGAAAAAGCAAAAAATTTCAGAATTGCACCTTGCAATGCGGAGAAATTACTGTTTGTGCATTTACAATATTCATTGATTTTTGCCATTGAAAAACGTCCAGAAATGATTGAAGCTACTGACTGAATGAAAGGAGCTGGCATCTCACTCTCTTTGAATCTTCTTTATCATGCTAAGAGGAGCAGGAAAAAGTAAAAAAATTCAGAATTGCACCTTGCAATGCGGAGAAATTACTGTTTGTGCATTTACAATATTCAATGATTTTTGCCATTGAAAAACGTCCAGAAATAATTGAAGCTACTGACTGAATGAAAGGAGCTGGCATCTCACTCTCTTTGAATCTTCTTTATCATGCTAAGAGGAGCAGGAAAAAGCAAAAAATTTCAGAATTGCACCTTGCAATGCGGAGAAATTACTGTTTGTGCATTTACAATATTCATTGATTTTTGCCATTGAAAAACATCATGTTATTCATATACCAGAAATGATTGAAGCTACTGACTGAATGAAAGGAGCTGGCATCTCACTCTCTTTGAATCTTCTTTATCATGCTAAGAGGAGCAGGAAAAAGTAAAAAATTTCAGAATTGCACCTTGCAATGCGGAGAAATTACTGTTTGTGCATTTACAATATTCAATGATTTTTGCCTTTGAAAAACGTCCAGAAATGATTGAAGCTACTGACTGAACGAAAGGAGCTGGCATCTCACTCTCTTTGAATCTTCTTTATCATGCTAAGAGGAGCAGGAAAAAGCAAAAAATTTCAGAATTGCACCTTGCAATGCGGAGAAATTACTGTTTGTGCATTTACAATATTCATTGATTTTTGCCATTGAAAAACATCATGTTATTCATATACCAGAAATGTTTGAAGCTACTGACTGAATGAAAGGAGCTGGCATCTCACTCTCTTTGAATCTTCTTTATCATGCTAAGAGGAGCAGGAAAAAGCAAAAAATTTCAGAATTGCACCTTGCAATGCGGAGAAATTACTGTTTGTGCATTTACAATATTCATTGATTTTTGCCATTGAAAAACGTCCAGAAATGATTGAAGCTACTGACTGAATGAAAGGAGCTGGCATCTCACTCTGAATTTTCTTTATCATGCTAAGAGGAGCAGGAAAAAGCAAAAAATTTCAGAATTGCACCTTGCAATGCGGAGAAATTACTGTTTGTGCATTTACAATATTCATTGATTTTTGCCATTGAAAAACGTCCAGAAATGATTGAAGCTACTGACTGAATGAAAGGAGCTGGCATCTCACTCTCTTTGAATCTTCTTTATCATGCTAAGAGGAGCAGGAAAAAGCAAAAAATTTCAGAATTGCACCTTGCAATGCGGAGAAATTACTGTTTGTGCATTTACAATATTCATTGATTTTTGACATTGAAAAACATCATGTTATTCATATACCAGAAATGATTGAAGCTACTGACTGAATGAAAGGAGCTGGCATCTCACTCTCTTTGAATCTTCTTTATCATGCTAAGAGGAGCAGGAAAAAGTAAAAAATTTCAGAATTGCACCTTGCAATGCGGAGAAATTACTGTTTGTGCATTTACAATATTCAATGATTTTTGCCATTGAAAAACGTCCAGAAATGATTGAAGCTACTGACTGAATGAAAGGAGCTGGCATCTCACTCTCTTTGAATCTTCTTTATCATGCTAAGAGGAGCAGGAAAAAGCAAAAAACTTCAGAATTGCACCTTGCAATGCGGAGAAATTACTGTTTGTGCATTTACAATATTCATTGATTTTTGCCATTGAAAAACATCATGTTATTCATATACCAGAAATGATTGAAGCTACTGACTGAATAAAAGGAGCTGGCATCTCACTCTCTTTGAATCTTCTTTATCATGCTAAGAGGAGCAGGAAAAAGTAAAAAATTTCAGAATTGCACCTTGCAATGCGGAGAAATTACTGTTTGTGCATTTACAATATTCAATGATTTTTGCCTTTGAAAAACGTCCAGAAATGATTGAAGCTACTGACTGAACGAAAGGAGCTGGCATCTCACTCTCTTTGAATCTTCTTTATCATGCTAAGAGGAGCAGGAAAAAGCAAAAAATTTCAGAATTGCACCTTGCAATGCGGAGAAATTACTGTTTGTGCATTTACAATAATCATTGATTTTTGCCATTGAAAAACATTATGTTATTCATATACCAGGAATGTTTGAAGCTACTGACTGAATGAAAGGAGCTGGCATCTCACTCTCTTTGAATCTTCTTTATCATGCTAAGAGGAGCAGGAAAAAGTAAAAAATTTCAGAATTGCACCTTGCAATGCGGAGAAATTACTGTTTGTGCATTTACAATATTCATTGATTTTTGCCATTGAAAAACGTCCAGAAATGATTGAAGCTACTGACTGAATGAAAGGAGCTGGCATCTCACTCTCTTTGAATCTTGTTTATCATGCTAAGAGGAGCAGGAAAAAGCAAAAAATTTCAGAATTGCACCTTGCAATGCGAAGAAATTACTGTTTGTGCATTTACAATATTCATTGATGTTTGCCATTGAAAAACGTCCAGAAATGATTGAAGCTACTGACTGAATGAAAGGAGCTGGCATCTCACTTTCTTTGAATCTTCTTTATTATGCTAAGAGGAGCAGGAAAAAGCAAAAAATTTCAGAATTGCACCTTGCAATGCGGAGAAATTACTGTTTGTGCATTTACAATATTCATTGATTTTTGCCATTGAAAAACATCATGTTATTCATATACCAGAAATGATTGAAGCTACTGACTGAATGAAAGGAGCTGGCATCTCACTCTCTTTGAATCTTCTTTATCATGCTAAGAGGAGCAGGAAAAAGTAAAAAATTTCAGAATTGCACCTTGCAATGCGGAGAAATTACTGTTTGTGCATTTACAATATTCAATGATTTTTGCCATTGAAAAACGTCCAGAAATGATTGAAGCTACTGACTGAATGAAAGGAGCTGGCATCTCACTCTCTTTGAATCTTCTTTATCATGCTAAGAGGAGCAGGAAAAAGCAAAAAACTTCAGAATTGCACCTTGCAATGCGGAGAAATTACTGTTTGTGCATTTACAATATTCATTGATTTTTGCCATTGAAAAACATCATGTTATTCATATACCAGAAATGATTGAAGCTACTGACTGAATGAAAGGAGCTGGCATCTCACTCTCTTTGAATCTTCTTTATCATGCTAAGAGGAGCAGGAAAAAGTAAAAAATTTCAGAATTGCACCTTGCAATGCGGAGAAATTACTGTTTGTGCATTTACAATATTCAATGATTTTTGCCTTTGAAAAACGTCCAGAAATGATTGAAGCTACTGACTGAACGAAAGGAGCTGGCATCTCACTCTCTTTGAATCTTCTTTATCATGCTAAGAGGAGCAGGAAAAAGCAAAAAATTTCAGAATTTCACCTTGCAATGCGGAGAAATTACTGTTTGTGCATTTACAATAATCATTGATTTTTGCCATTGAAAAACATTATGTTATTGATATACCAGGAATGTTTGAAGCTACTGACTGAATGAAAGGAGCTGGCATCTCACTCTCTTTGAATCTTCTTTATCATGCTAAGAGGAGCAGGAAAAAGTAAAAAATTTCAGAATTGCACCTTGCAATGCGGAGAAATTACTGTTTGTGCATTTACAATATTCATTGATTTTTGCCATTGAAAAACGTCCAGAAATGATTGAAGCTACTGACTGAATGAAAGGAGCTGGCATCTCACTCTCTTTGAATCTTGTTTATCATGCTAAGAGGAGCAGGAAAAAGCAAAAAATTTCAGAATTGCACCTTGCAATGCGAAGAAATTACTGTTTGTGCATTTACAATATTCATTGATGTTTGCCATTGAAAAACGTCCAGAAATGATTGAAGCTACTGACTGAATGAAAGGAGCTGGCATCTCACTTTCTTTGAATCTTCTTTATTATGCTAAGAGGAGCAGGAAAAAGCAAAAAATTTCAGAATTGCACCTTGCAATGCGGAGAAATTACTGTTTGTGCATTTACAATATTCATTGATTTTTGCCATTGAAAAACATCATGTTATTCATATACCAGAAATGATTGAAGCTACTGACTGAATGAAAGGAGCTGGCATCTCACTCTCTTTGAATCTTCTTTATCATGCTAAGAGGAGCAGGAAAAAGTAAAAAATTTCAGAATTGCACCTTGCAATGCGGAGAAATTACTGTTTGTGCATTTACAATATTCAATGATTTTTGCCATTGAAAAACGTCCAGAAATGATTGAAGCTACTGACTGAATGAAAGGAGCTGGCATCTCACTCTCTTTGAATCTTCTTTATCATGCTAAGAGGAGCAGGAAAAAGCAAAAAACTTCAGAATTGCACCTTGCAATGCGGAGAAATTACTGTTTGTGCATTTACAATATTCATTGATTTTTGCCATTGAAAAACATCATGTTATTCATATACCAGAAATGATTGAAGCTACTGACTGAATGAAAGGAGCTGGCATCTCACTCTCTTTGAATCTTCTTTATCATGCTAAGAGGAGCAGGAAAAAGTAAAAAATTTCAGAATTGCACCTTGCAATGCGGAGAAATTACTGTTTGTGCATTTACAATATTCAATGATTTTTGCCTTTGAAAAACGTCCAGAAATGATTGAAGCTACTGACTGAACGAAAGGAGCTGGCATCTCACTCTCTTTGAATCTTCTTTATCATGCTAAGAGGAGCAGGAAAAAGCAAAAAATTTCAGAATTGCACCTTGCAATGCGGAGAAATTACTGTTTGTGCATTTACAATATTCATTGATTTTTGCCATTGAAAAACATCATGTTATTCATATACCAGAAATGTTTGAAGCTACTGACTGAATGAAAGGAGCTGGCATCTCACTCTCTTTGAATCTTCTTTATCATGCTAAGAGGAGCAGGAAAAAGCAAAAAATTTCAGAATTGCACCTTGCAATGCGGAGAAATTACTGTTTGTGCATTTACAATATTCATTGATTTTTGCCATTGAAAAACGTCCAGAAATGATTGAAGCTACTGACTGAATGAAAGGAGCTGGCATCTCACTCTGAATTTTCTTTATCATGCTAAGAGGAGCAGGAAAAAGCAAAAAATTTCAGAATTGCACCTTGCAATGCGGAGAAATTACTGTTTGTGCATTTACAATATTCATTGATTTTTGCCATTGAAAAACGTCCAGAAATGATTGAAGCTACTGACTGAATGAAAGGAGCTGGCATCTCACTCTCTTTGAATCTTCTTTATCATGCTAAGAGGAGCAGGAAAAAGCAAAAAATTTCAGAATTGCACCTTGCAATGCGGAGAAATTACTGTTTGTGCATTTACAATATTCATTGATTTTTGACATTGAAAAACATCATGTTATTCATATACCAGAAATGATTGAAGCTACTGACTGAATGAAAGGAGCTGGCATCTCACTCTCTTTGAATCTTCTTTATCATGCTAAGAGGAGCAGGAAAAAGTAAAAAATTTCAGAATTGCACCTTGCAATGCGGAGAAATTACTGTTTGTGCATTTACAATATTCAATGATTTTTGCCATTGAAAAACGTCCAGAAATGATTGAAGCTACTGACTGAATGAAAGGAGCTGGCATCTCACTCTCTTTGAATCTTCTTTATCATGCTAAGAGGAGCAGGAAAAAGCAAAAAACTTCAGAATTGCACCTTGCAATGCGGAGAAATTACTGTTTGTGCATTTACAATATTCATTGATTTTTGCCATTGAAAAACATCATGTTATTCATATACCAGAAATGATTGAAGCTACTGACTGAATAAAAGGAGCTGGCATCTCACTCTCTTTGAATCTTCTTTATCATGCTAAGAGGAGCAGGAAAAAGTAAAAAATTTCAGAATTGCACCTTGCAATGCGGAGAAATTACTGTTTGTGCATTTACAATATTCAATGATTTTTGCCTTTGAAAAACGTCCAGAAATGATTGAAGCTACTGACTGAACGAAAGGAGCTGGCATCTCACTCTCTTTGAATCTTCTTTATCATGCTAAGAGGAGCAGGAAAAAGCAAAAAATTTCAGAATTGCACCTTGCAATGCGGAGAAATTACTGTTTGTGCATTTACAATATTCATTGATTTTTGCCATTGAAAAACATCATGTTATTCATATACCAGAAATGTTTGAAGCTACTGACTGAATGAAAGGAGCTGGCATCTCACTCTCTTTGAATCTTCTTTATCATGCTAAGAGGAGCAGGAAAAAGCAAAAAATTTCAGAATTGCACCTTGCAATGCGGAGAAATTACTGTTTGTGCATTTACAATATTCATTGATTTTTGCCATTGAAAAACGTCCAGAAATGATTGAAGCTACTGACTGAATGAAAGCAGCTGGCATCTCACTCTGAATTTTCTTTATCATGCTAAGAGGAGCAGGAAAAAGCAAAAAATTTCAGAATTGCACCTTGCAATGCGGAGAAATTACTGTTTGTGCATTTACAATATTCATTGATTTTTGCCATTGAAAAACGTCCAGAAATGATTGAAGCTACTGACTGAATGAAAGGAGCTGGCATCTCACTCTCTTTGAATCGTCTTTATCATGCTAAGAGGAGCAGGAAAAAGCAAAAAATTTCAGAATTGCACCTTGCAATGCGGAGAAATTACTGTTTGTGCATTTACAATATTCATTGATTTTTGCCATTGAAAAACATCATGTTATTCATATACCAGAAATGTTTGAAGCTACTGACTGAATGAAAGGAGCTGGCATCTCACTCTCTTTGAATCTTCTTTATCATGCTAAGAGGAGCAGGAAAAAGCAAAAAATTTCAGAATTGCACCTTGCAATGCGGAGATATTACTGTTTGTGCATTTACAATATTCATTGATTTTTGCCATTGAAAAACGTCCAGAAATGATTGAAGCTACTGACTGAATGAAAGGAGCTGGCATCTCACTCTCTTTGAATCGTCTTTATCATGCTAAGAGGAGCAGGAAAAAGCAAAAAATTTCAGAATTGCACCTTGCAATGCGGAGAAATTACTGTTTGTGCATTTACAATATTCATTGATTTTTGCCATTGAAAAACATCATGTTATTCATATACCAGAAATGTTTGAAGCTACTGACTGAATGAAAGGAGCTGGCATCTCACTCTCTTTGAATCTTCTTTATCATGCTAAGAGGAGCAGGAAAAAGCAAAAAATTTCAGAATTGCACCTTGCAATGCGGAGAAATTACTGTTTGTGCATTTACAATATTCATTGATTTTTGCCATTGAAAAACATCATGTTATTCATATACCAGAAATGTTTGAAGCTACTGACTGAATGAAAGGAGCTGGCATCTCACTCTCTTTGAATCTTCTTTATCATGCTTGGATTAGCAGGAAAAAGCAAAAAATTTCAGAATTGCACCTTGCAATGTGGAGATATTACTGTTTGTGCATTTACAATATTCATTGATTTTTGCCATTGAAAAACATGTTTTTCATATACCAGAAATGTTTGAAGCTACTGACTGAATGAAAGGAGCTGGCATGTCACTCTCTTTGAATCTTCTTTATCATGCTAGGATTAGCAGGAAAAAGCAAAAAATTTCAGAATTGCACCTTGCAATGTGGAGATATTACTGTTTGTGCATTTACAATATTCATTGATTTTTGCCATTGAAAAACATGTTTTTCATATACCAGAAATGTTTGAAGCTACTGACTGAATGAAAGGAGCTGGCATCTCACTCTCTTTGAATCTTCTTTATCATGCTAGGATTAACAGGAAAAAGCAAAAAATTTCAGAATTGCACCTTGCAATGTGGAGATATTACTGTTTGTGCATTTACAATATTCATTGATTTTTGCCATTGAAAAACGTCCAGAAATGTTTGAAGCTACTGACTGAATGAAAGGAGCTGGCATCTCACTCTCTTTGAATCTTCTTTATCATGCTAAGAGGAGCAGGAAAAAGCAAAAAATTTCAGAATTGCACCTTGCAATGCGGAGAAATTACTGTTTGTGCATTTACAATATTCATTGATTTTTGCCATTGAAAAACGTCCAGAAATGATTGAAGCTACTGACTGAATGAAAGGAGCTGGCATCTCACTCTCTTTGAATCTTCTTTATCATGCTAAGAGGAGCAGGAAAAAGCAAAAAATTTCAGAATTGCACCTTGCAATGCGGAGAAATTACTGTTTGTGCATTTACAATATTCATTGATTTTTGCCATTGAAAAACATCATGTTATTCATATACCAGAAATGATTGAAGCTACTGACTGAATGAAAGGAGCTGGCATCTCACTCTCTTTGAATCTTCTTTATCATGCTAAGAGGAGCAGGAAAAAGTAAAAAATTTCAGAATTGCACCTTGCAATGCGGAGAAATTACTGTTTGTGCATTTACAATATTCATTGATTTTTGCCATTGAAAAACGTCCAGAAATGATTGAAGCTACTGACTGAATGAAAGGAGCTGGCATCTCACTCTCTTTGAATCTTCTTTATCATGCTAAGAGGAGCAGGAAAAAGCAAAAAATTTCAGAATTGCACCTTGCAATGCGGAGAAATTACTGTTTGTGCATTTACAATATTCATTGATTTTTGCCATTGAAAAACGTCCAGAAATGATTGAAGCTACTGACTGAATGAAAGGAGCTGGCATCTCACTCTCTTTGAATCTTCTTTATCATGCTAAGAGGAGCAGGAAAAAGCAAAAAATTTCAGAATTGCACCTTGCAATGCGGAGAAATTACTGTTTGTGCATTTACAATATTCATTGATTTTTGCCGTTGAAAAACGTCCAGAAATGATTGAAGCTACTGACTGAATGAAAGGAGCTGGCATCTCACTCTCTTTGAATCTTCTTTATCATGCTAAGAGGAGCAGGAAAAAGCAAAAAATTTCAGAATTGCACCTTGCAATGCGGAGAAATTACTGTTTGTGCATTTACAATATTCATTGATTTTTGCCATTGAAAAACATCCAGAAATGATTGAAGCTACTGACTGAATGAAAGGAGCTGGCATCTCACTCTCTTTGAATCTTCTTTATCATGCTAAGAGGAGCAGGAAAAAGCAAAAAATTTCAGAATTGCACCTTGCAATGCGGAGAAATTACTGTTTGTGCATTTACAATATTCATTGATTTTTGCCATTGTTAAACATCATGTTATTCATATACCAGAAATGATTGAAGCTACTGACTGAATGAAAGGAGCTGGCATCTCAGTCTCTTTGAATCTTCTTTATCATGCTAAGAGGAGCAGGAAAAAGCAAAAAATTTCAGAATTGCACCTTGCAATGCGGAGAAATTACTGTTTGTGCATTTACAATATTCATTGATTTTTGCCATTGAAAAACGTCCAGAAATGTTTGAAGCTACTGACTGAATGAAAGGAGCTGGCATCTCACTCTCTTTGAATCTTCTTTATCATGCTAAGAGGAGCAGGAAAAAGCAAAAAATTTCAGAATTGCACCTTGCAATGCGGAGAAATTACTGTTTGTGCATTTACAATATTCATTGATTTTTGCCATTGAAAAACGTCCAGAAATGATTGAAGCTACTGACTGAATGAAAGGAGCTGGCATCTCACTCTCTTTGAATCTTCTTTATCATGCTAAGAGGAGCAGGAAAATGCAAAAAATTTCAGAATTGCTCCTTGCAATGCGGAGAAATTACTGTTTGTGCATTTACAATATTCATTGATTTTTGCCATTGAAAAACATCATGTTATTCATATACCAGAAATGTTTGAAGCTACTGACTGAATGAAAGGAGCTGGCATGTCACTCTCTTTGAATCTTCTTTATCATGCTAAAAGGAGCAGGAAAAAGCAAAACATTTCAGAATTGCACCTTGCAATGCGGAGAAATTACTGTTTGTGCATTTACAATATTCATTGATTTTTGCCATTGAAAAACGTCCAGAAATGATTGAAGCTACTGACTGAATGAAAGGAGCTGGCATCTCACTCTCTTTGAATCTTCTTTATCATGCTAAGAGGAGCAGGAAAAAGCAAAAAATTTCAGAATTGCACCTTGCAATGCGGAGAAATTACTGTTTGTGCATTTACAATATTCATTGATTTTTGCCATTGAAAAACATCATGTTATTCATATACCAGAAATGATTGAAGCTACTGACTGAATGAAAGGAGCTGGCATCTCACTCTCTTTGAATCTTCTTTATCATGCTAAGAGGAGCAGGAAAAAGCAAAAAATTTCAGAATTGCACCTTGCAATGCGGAGAAATTACTGTTTGTGCATTTACAATATTCATTGATTTTTGCCATTGAAAAACGTCCAGAAATGATTGAAGCTACTGACTGAATGAAAGGAGCTGGCATCTCACTCTCTTTGAATCTTCTTTATCATGCTAAGAGGAGCAGGAAAAAGCAAAAAATTTCAGAATTGCACCTTGCAATGCGGAGAAATTACTGTTTGTGCATTTACAATATTCATTGATTTTTGCCATTGAAAAACATCATGTTATTCATATACCAGAAATGGTTTGAAGCTACTGACTGAATGAAAGGAGCTGGCAACTCACTCTCTTTGAATCTTCTTTATCATGCTAAGAGGAGCAGGAAAAAGCAAAAAATTTCAGAATTGCACCTTGCAATGCGGAGAAATTACTGTTTGTGCATTTACAATATTCATTGATTTTTGCCATTGAAAAACGTCCAGAAATGATTGAAGCTACTGACTGAATGAAAGGAGCTGGCATCTCACTCTCTTTGAATCTTCTTTATCATGCTAAGAGGAGCAGGAAAAGGCAAAAAATTTCAGAATTGCACCTTGCAATGCGGAGAAATTACTGTTTGTGCATTTACAATATTCATTGATTTTTGCCATTGAAAAACATCATGTTATTCATATACCAGAAATGTTTGAAGCTACTGACTGAATGAAAGGAGCTGGCATCTCACTCTCTTTGAATCTTCTTTATCATGCTAAGAGGAACAGGAAAAAGCAAAAAATTTCAGAATTGCACCTTGCAATGCGGAGAAATTACTGTTTGTGCATTTACAATATTCATTGATTTTTGCCATTGAAAAACATCATGTTATTCATATACCAGAAATGATTGAAGCTACTGACTGAATGAAAGGAGCTGGCATCTCACTCTCTTTGAATCTTCTTTATCATGCTAAGAGGAGCAGGAAAAAGCAAAAAATTTCAGAATTGCACCTTGCAATGCGGAGAAATTACTGTTTGTGCATTTACAATATTCATTGATTTTTGCCATTGAAAAACATCATGTTATTCATATACCAGAAATGATTGAAGCTACTGACTGAATGAAAGGAGCTGGCATCTCACTCTCTTTGAATCTTCTTTATCATGCTAAGAGGAGCAGGAAAAAGCAAAAAATTTCAGAATTGCACCTCGCAATGCGGAGAAATTACTGTTTGTGCATTTACAATATTCATTGATTTTTGCCATTGAAAAACGTCCAGAAATGATTGAAGCTACTGACTGAATGAAAGGAGCTGGCATCTCACTCTCTTTGAATCTTCTTTATCATGCTAAGAGGAGCAGGAAAAAGCAAAAAATTTCAGAATTGCACCTTGCAATGCGGAGAAATTGCTGTTTGTGCATTTACAAAATTCATTGATTTTTGCCATTGAAAAACATCATGTTATTCATATACCAGAAATGTTTGAAGCTACTGACTGAATGAAAGGAGCTGGCATCTCACTCTCTTTGAATCTTCTTTATCATGCTAAGAGGAGCAGGAAAAAGCAAAAAATTTCAGAATTGCACCTTGCAATGCGGAGAAATTACTGTTTGTGCATTTACAATATTCATTGATTTTTGCCATTGAAAAACGTCCAGAAATGATTGAAGCTACTGACTGAATGAAAGGAGCTGGCATCTCACTCTCTTTGAATCTTCTTTATCATGCTAAGAGGAGCAGGAAAAAGCAAAAAATTTCAGAATTGCACCTTGCAATGCGGAGAAATTACTGTTTGTGCATTTACAATATACATTGATTTTTGCCATTGAAAAACGTCCAGAAATGATTGAAGCTACTGACTGAATGAAAGGAGCTGGCATCTCACTCTCTTTGAATCTTCTTTATCATGCTAAGAGGAGCAGGAAAAAGCAAAAAATTTCAGAATTGCACCTTGCAATGCGGAGAAATTACTGTTTGTGCATTTACAATATACATTGATTTTTGCCATTGAAAAACGTCCAGAAATGATTGAAGCTACTGACTGAATGAAAGGAGCTGGCATCTCACTCTCTTTGAATCTTCTTTATCATGCTAAGAGGAGCAGGAAAAAGCAAAAAATTTCAGAATTGCACCTTGCAATGCGGAGAAATTACTGTTTGTGCATTTACAATATTCATTGATTTTTGCCATTGAAAAACGTCCAGAAATGATTGAACCTACTGACTGAATGAAAGGAGCTGGCATCTCACTCTCTTTGAATCTTGTTTATCATGCTAAGAGGAGCAGGAAAAAGCAAAAAATTTCAGAATTGCACCTTGCAATGCGGAGAAATTACTGTTTGTGCATTTACAATATTCATTGATTTTTGCCATTGAAAAACGTCCAGAAATGATTGAACTTACCGACTGAATGAAAGGAGCTGGCATCTCACTCTCTTTGAATCTTCTTTATCATGCTAAGAGGAGCAGGAAAAAGCAAAAAATTTCAGAATTGCACCTTGCAATGCGGAGAAATTACTGTTTGTGCATTTACAATATTCATTGATTTTTGCCGTTGAAAAACGTCCAGAAATGATTGAAGCTACTGACTGAATGAAAGGAGCTGGCATCTCACTCTCTTTGAATCTTCTTTATCATGCTAAGAGGAGCAGGAAAAAGCAAAAAATTTCAGAATTGCACCTTGCAATGCGGAGAAATTACTGTTGGTGCATTTACAATATTCATTGATTTTTGCCATTGAAAAACATCATGTTATTCATATACCAAAAATGATTGAAGCTACTGAGTGAATGAAAGGAGCTGGCATCTCACTCTCTTTGAATCTTCTTTATCATGCTAAGAGGAGCAGGAAAAAGCAAAAAATGTCAGAATTGCACCTTGCAATGCGGAGAAATTACTGTTTGTGCATTTACAATATTGATTGATTTTTGCCATTGAAAAACGTCCAGAAATGATTGAAGCTACTGACTGAATGAAAGGAGCTGGCATCTCACTCTCTTTGAATCTTCTTTATCATGCTAAGAGGAGCAGGAAAAAGCAAAAAATTTCAAAATTGCACCTTGCAATGCGGAGAAATTACTGTTTGTGCATTTACAATATTCATTGATTTTTGCCATTGAAAAACATCATGTTATTCATATACCAGAAATGTTTGAAGCTACTGACTGAATGAAAGGAGCTGGCATGTCACTCTCTTTGAATCTTCTTTATCATGCTAAGAGGAGCAGGAAAAAGCAAAAAATTTCAGAATTGCACCTTGCAATGCGGAGAAATTACTGTTTGTGCATTTACAATATTCATTGATTTTTGCCATTGAAAAACGTCCAGAAATGATTGAAGCTACTGACTGAATGAAAGGAGCTGGCATCTCACTCTCTTTGAATCTTCTTTATCATGCTAAGAGGAGCAGGAAAAAGCAAAAAATTTCAGAATTGCACCTTGCAATGCGGAGAAATTACTGTTTGTGCATTTACAATATTCATTGATTTTTGCCATTGAAAAACATCATGTTATTCATATACCAGAAATGATTGAAGCTACTGACTGAATGAAAGGAGCTGGCATCTCACTCTCTTTGAATCTTCTTTATCATGCTAAGAGGAGCAGGAAAAAGCAAAAAATTTCAGAATTGCACCTTGCAATGCGGAGAAATTACTGTTTGTGCATTTACAATATTCATTGATTTTTGCCATTGAAAAACGTCCAGAAATGATTGAAGCTACTGACTGAATGAAAGGAGCTGGCATCTCACTCTCTTTGAATCTTCTTTATCATGCTAAGAGGAGCAGGAAAAGGCAAAAAATTTCAGAATTGCACCTTGCAATGCGGAGAAATTACTGTTTGTGCATTTACAATATTCATTGATTTTTGCCATTGAAAAACATCATGTTATTCATATACCAGAAATGTATCATGCTAAGAGGAGCAGGAAAAAGCAAAAAATTTCAGAATTGCACCTTGCAATGCGGAGAAATTGCAGTTTGTGCATTTACAATATTCATTGATTTTTGCCATTGAAAAACGTCCAGAAATGATTGAAGCTACTGACTGAATGAAAGGAGCTGGCATCTCACTCTCTTTGAATCTTCTTTATCATGCTAAGAGGAGCAGGAAAAAGCAAAAAATTTCAGAATTGCACCTTGCAATGCGGAGAAATTACTGTTTGTGCATTTACAATATTCATTGATTTTTGCCATTGAAAAACATCATGTTATTCATATACCAGAAATGATTGAAGCTACTGACTGAATGAAAGGAGCTGGCATCTCACTCTCTTTGAATCTTCTTTATCATGCTAAGAGGAGCAGGAAAAAGCAAAAAATTTCAGAATTGCACCTTGCAATGCGGAGAAATTGCAGTTTGTGCATTTACAATATTCATTGATTTTTGCCATTGAAAAACGTCCAGAAATGATTGAAGCTACTGACTGAATGAAAGGAGCTGGCATCTCACTCTCTTTGAATCTTCTTTATCATGCTAAGAGGAGCAGGAAAAAGCAAAAAATTTCAGAATTGCACCTTGCAATGCGGAGAAATTACTGTTTGTGCATTTACAATATTCATTGATTTTTGCCATTGAAAAACGTCCAGAAATGATTGAAGCTACTGACTGAATGAAAGGAGCTGGCATCTCACTCTCTTTGAATCTTCTTTATCATGCTAAGAGGAGCAGGAAAAAGCAAAAAATTTCAGAATTGCACCTTGCAATGCGGAGAAATTACTGTTTGTGCATTTACAATATTCATTGATTTTTGCCATTGAAAAATGTCCAGAAATGATTGAAGCTACTGACTGAATGAAAGGAGCTGGCATCTCACTCTCTTTGAATCTTCTTTATCATGCTAAGAGGAGCAGGAAAAAGCAAAAAATTTCAGAATTGCGCCTTGCAATGCGGAGAAATTACTGTTTGTGCATTTACAAAATTCATTGATTTTTGCCATTGAAAAACATCATGTTATTCATATACCAGAAATGATTGAAGCTACTGACTGAAGGAAAGGATCTGGCATCTCACTCTCTTTGAATCTTCTTTGTCATGCTAAGAGGAGCAGGAAAAAGCAAAAAATTTCAGAATTGCACCTTGCAATGCGGAGAAATTACTGTTTGTGCATTTACAATATTCATTGATTTTTGCCATTGAAACACGTCCAGAAATGATTGAAGCTACTGACTGAATGAAAGGAGCTGGCATCTCACTCTCTTTGAATCTTCTTTATCATGCTAAGAGGAGCAGGAAAAAGCAAAACATTTCAGAATTGCACCTTGCAATGCGGAGAAATTACTGTTTGTGCATTTACAATATTCATTGATTTTTGCGATTGAAAAACATCATGTTATTCATATACCAGAAATGATTGAAGCTACTGACTGAATGAAAGGAGCTGGCATCTCACTCTCTTTGAATCTTCTTTATCATGCTAAGAGGAGCAGGAAAAAGTAAAAAATTTCAGAATTGCACCTTGCAATGCGGAGAAATTACTGTTTGTGCATTTACAATATTCAATGATTTTTGCCATTGAAAAACGTCCAGAAATGATTGAAGCTACTGACTGAATGAAAGGAGCTGGCATCTCACTCTCTTTGAATCTTCTTTATCATGCTAAGAGGAGCAGGAAAAAGCAAAAAATTTCAGAATTGCACCTTGCAATGCGGAGAAATTACTGTTTGTGCATTTACAATATTCATTGATTTTTGCCATTGAAAAACATCATGTTATTCATATACCAGAAATGATTGAAGCTACTGACTGAATGAAAGGAGCTGGCATCTCACTCTCTTTGAATCTTCTTTATCATGCTAAGAGGAGCAGGAAAAAGCAAAAAATTTCAGAATTGCACCTTGCAATGCGGAGAAATTGCAGTTTGTGCATTTACAATATTCATTGATTTTTGCCATTGAAAAACGTCCAGAAATGATTGAAGCTACTGACTGAATGAAAGGAGCTGGCATCTCACTCTCTTTGAATCTTCTTTATCATGCTAAGAGGAGCAGGAAAAAGCAAAAAATTTCAGAATTGCACCTTGCAATGCGGAGAAATTACTGTTTGTGCATTTACAATATTCATTGATTTTTGCCATTGAAAAACGTCCAGAAATGATTGAAGCTACTGACTGAATGAAAGGAGCTGGCATCTCACTCTCTTTGAATCTTCTTTATCATGCTAAGAGGAGCAGGAAAAAGCAAAAAAATTCAGAATTGCACCTTGCAATGCGGAGAAATTACTGTTTGTGCATTTACAATATTCATTGATTTTTGCCATTGAAAAATGTCCAGAAATGATTGAAGCTACTGACTGAATGAAAGGAGCTGGCATCTCACTCTCTTTGAATCTTCTTTATCATGCTAAGAGGAGCAGGAAAAAGCAAAAAATTTCAGAATTGCGCCTTGCAATGCGGAGAAATTACTGTTTGTGCATTTACAAAATTCATTGATTTTTGCCATTGAAAAACATCATCTTATTCATATACCAGAAATGATTGAAGCTACTGACTGAAGGAAAGGATCTGGCATCTCACTCTCTTTGAATCTTCTTTGTCATGCTAAGAGGAGCAGGAAAAAGCAAAAAATTTCAGAATTGCACCTTGCAATGCGGAGAAATTACTGTTTGTGCATTTACAATATTCATTGATTTTTGCCATTGAAAAATGTCCAGAAATGATTGAAGCTACTGACTGAATGAAAGGAGCTGGCATCTCACTCTCTTTGAATCTTCTTTATCATGCTAAGAGGAGCAGGAAAAAGCAAAACATTTCAGAATTGCACCTTGCAATGCGGAGAAATTACTGTTTGTGCATTTACAATATTCATTGATTTTTGCGATTGAAAAACATCATGTTATTCATATACCAGAAATGATTGAAGCTACTGACTGAATGAAAGGAGCTGGCATCTCACTCTCTTTGAATCTTCTTTATCATGCTAAGAGGAGCAGGAAAAAGTAAAAAATTTCAGAATTGCACCTTGCAATGCGGAGAAATTACTGTTTGTGCATTTACAATATTCAATGACTTTTGCCATTGAAAAACGTCCAGAAATGATTGAAGCTACTGACTGAATGAAAGGAGCTGGCATCTCACTCTCTTTGAATCTTCTTTATCATGCTAAGAGGAGCAGGAAAAAGCAAAAAATTTCAGAATTGCACCTTGCAATGCGGAGAAATTACTGTTTGCGCATTTACAATATTCATTGATTTTTGCCATTGAAAAACGTCCAGAAATGATTGAAGCTACTGACTGAATGAAAGGAGCTGGCATCTCACTCTCTTTGAATCTTCTTTATCATGCTAAGAGGAGCAGGAAAAAGCAAAAAATTTCAGAATTGCACCTTGCAATGCGGAGAAATTACTGTTTGTGCATTTACAATATTCATTGATTTTTGCCATTGAAAAATGTCCAGAAATGATTGAAGCTACTGACTGAATGAAAGGAGCTGGCATCTCACTCTCTTTGAATCTTCTTTATCATGCTAAGAGGAGCAGGAAAAAGCAAAAAATTTCAGAATTGCGCCTTGCAATGCGGAGAAATTACTGTTTGTGCATTTACAAAATTCATTGATTTTTGCCATTGAAAAACATCATGTTATTCATATACCAGAAATGATTGAAGCTACTGACTGAAGGAAAGGATCTGGCATCTCACTCTCTTTGAATCTTCTTTGTCATGCTAAGAGGAGCAGGAAAAAGCAAAAAATTTCAGAATTGCACCTTGCAATGCGGAGAAATTACTGTTTGTGCATTTACAATATTCATTGATTTTTGCCATTGAAAAACGTCCAGAAATGATTGAAGCTACTGACTGAATGAAAGGAGCTGGCATCTCACTCTCTTTGAATCTTCTTTATCATGCTAAGAGGAGCAGGAAAAAGCAAAACATTTCAGAATTGCACCTTGCAATGCGGAGAAATTACTGTTTGTGCATTTACAATATTCATTGATTTTTGCGATTGAAAAACATCATGTTATTCATATACCAGAAATGATTGAAGCTACTGACTGAATGAAAGGAGCTGGCATCTCACTCTCTTTGAATCTTCTTTATCATGCTAAGAGGAGCAGGAAAATGTAAAAAATTTCAAAATTGCACCTTGCAATGCGGAGAAATTACTGTTTGTGCATTTACAATATTCAATGATTTTTGCCATTGAAAAACGTCCAGAAATGATTGAAGCTACTGACTGAATGAAAGGAGCTGGCATCTCACTCTCTTTGAATCTTCTTTATCATGCTAAGAGGAGCAGGAAAAAGCAAAAAATTTCAGAATTGCACCTTGCAATGCGGAGAAATTACTGTTTGTGCATTTACAATATTCATTGATTTTTGCCATTGAAAAACGTCCAGAAATGATTGAAGCTACTGACTGAATGAAAGGAGCTGGCATCTCACTCTCTTTGAATCTTCTTTATCATGCTAAGAGGAGCAGGAAAAAGCAAAAAATTTCAGAATTGCACCTTGCAATGCGGAGAAATTACTGTTTGTGCATTTACAATATTCATTGATTTTTGCCATTGAAAAACATCATGTTATTCATATACCAGAAATGATTGAAGCTACTGACTGAATGAAAGGAGCTGGCATCTCACTCTCTTTGAATCTTCTTTATCATGCTAAGAGGAGCAGGAAAAAGTAAAAAATTTCAGAATTGCACCTTGCAATGCGGAGAAATTACTGTTTGTGCATTTATAATATTCAATGATTTTTGCCATTGAAAAACGTCCAGAAATGATTGAAGCTACTGACTGAACGAAAGGAGCTGGCATCTCACTCTCTTTGAATCTTCTTTATCATGCTAAGAGGAGCAGGAAAAAGCAAAAAATTTCAGAATTGCACCTTGCAATGCGGAGAAATTACTGTTTGTGCATTTACAATATTCATTGATTTTTGCCATTGAAAAACATCATGTTATTCATATACCAGAAATGTTTGAAGCTACTGACTGAATGAAAGGAGCTGGCATCTCACTCTCTTTGAATCTTCTTTATCATGCTAAGAGGAGCAGGAAAAAGCAAAAAATTTCAGAATTGCACCTTACAATGCGGAGAAATTACTGTTTGTGCATTTACAATATTCAATGATTTTTGCCATTGAAAAACGTCCAGAAATGATTGAAGCTACTGACTGAATGAAAGGAGCTGGCATGTCACTCTCTTTGAATCTTGTTTATCATGCTAAGAGGAGCAGGAAAAAGCAAAAAATTTCAGAATTGCACCTTGCAATGCGGAGAAATTACTGTTTGTGCATTTACAATATTCATTGATTTTTGCCATTGAAAAACGTCCAGAAATGATTGAAGCTACTGACTGAATGAAAGGAGCTGGCATCTCACTCTCTTTGAATCTTCTTTATCATGCTAAGAGGAGCAGGAAAAAGCAAAAAATTTCAGAATTGCACCTTGCAATGCGGAGAAATTACTGTTTGTGCATTTACAATATTCATTGATTTTTGCTATTGAAAAACATCATGTTATTCATATACCAGAAATGATTGAAGCTACTGACTGAATGAAAGGAGCTGGCATCTCACTCTCTTTGAATCTTCTTTATCATGCTAAGAGGAGCAGGAAAAAGCAAAAAATTTCAGAATTGCACCTTGCAATGCGGAGAAATTATAGTTTGTGCATTTACAATATTCATTGATTTTTGCCATTGAAAAACGTCCAGAAATGATTGAAGCTACTGACTGAATGAAAGGAGCTGGCATCTCACTCTCTTTGAATCTTCTTTATCATGCTAAGAGGAGCAGGAAAAAGCAAAAAATTTCAGAATTGCACCTTGCAATGCGGAGAAATTACTGTTTGTGCATTTACAATATTCATTGATTTTTGCCATTGAAAAACGTCCAGAAATGATTGAAGCTACTGACTGAATGAAAGGAGCTGGCATCTCACTCTCTTTGAATCTTCTTTATCATGCTAAGAGGAGCAGGAAAAAGCAAAAAATTTCAGAATTGCACCTTGCAATGCGGAGAAATTACTGTTTGTGCATTTACAATATTCATTGATTTTTGCTATTGAAAAACACCATGTTATTCATATACCAGAAATGATTGAAGCTACTGACTGAATGAAAGGAGCTGGCATCTCACTCTCTTTGAATCTTCTTTATCATGCTAAGAGGAGCAGGAAAAAGCAAAAAATTTCAGAATTGCACCTTGCAATGCGGAGAAATTACAGTTTGTGCATTTACAATATTCATTGATTTTTGCCATTGAAAAGCGTCCAGAAATGATTGAAGCTACTGACTGAATGAAAGGAGCTGGCATCTCACTCTCTTTGAATCTTCTTTATCATGCTAAGAGGAGCAGGAAAAAGCAAAAAATTTCAGAATTGCACCTTGCAATGCGGAGAAATTACTGTTTGTGCATTTACAATATTCATTGATTTTTGCCATTGAAAAACGTCCAGAAATGATTGAAGGTACTGACTGAATGAAAGGAGCTGGCATCTCACTCTCTTTGAATCTTCTTTATCATGCTAAGAGGAGCAGGAAAAAGCAAAAAATTTCAGAATTGCACCTTGCAATGCGGAGAAATTACTGTTTGTGCATTTACAATATTCATTGATTTTTGCCATTGAAAAATGTCCAGAAATGATTGAAGCTACTGACTGAATGAAAGGAGCTGGCATCTCACTCTCTTTGAATCTTCTTTATCATGCTAAGAGGAGCAGGAAAAAGCAAAAAATTTCAGAATTGCACCTTGCAATGCGGAGAAATTACTGTTTGTGCATTTACAATATTCATTGATTTTTGCCATTGAAAAATGTCCAGAAATGATTGAACCTACTGACTGAATGAAAGGAGCTGGCATCTCACTCTCTTTGAATCTTCTTTATCATGCTAAGAGGAGCAGGAAAAAGCAAAAAATTTCAGAATTGCGCCTTGCAATGCGGAGAAATTACTGTTTGTGCATTTACAAAATTCATTGATTTTTGCCATTGAAAAATATCATGTTATTCATATACCAGAAATGATTGATGTTTTTCAATGGCAAAAATCAATGAATATTGTAAATGCACAAACAGTAATTTCTCCGCATTGCAAGGTGCAATTCTGAAATTTTTTGCTTTTTCCTGCTAATCCTAGCATGATAAAGAAGATTCAAAGAGAGTGAGATGCCAGCTCCTTTCATTCAGTCAGTAGCTTCAAACATTTCTGGACGTTTTTCAATGGCAAAAATCAATGAATATTGTAAATGCACAAACAGTAATATCTCCACATTGCAAGGTGCAATTCTGAAATTTTTTGCTTTTTCCTGTTAATCCTAGCATGATAAAGAAGATTTAAAGAGAGTGAGATGCCAGCTCCTTTCATTCAGTCAGTAGCTTCAAACATTTCTGGTATATGAAAAACATGTTTTTCAATGGCAAAAATCAATGAATATTGTAAATGCACAAACAGTAATATCTCCACATTGCAAGGTGCAATTCTGAAATTTTTTGCTTTTTCCTGCTAATCCTAGCATGATAAAGAAGATTCAAAGAGAGTGAGATGCCAGCTCCTTTCATTCAGTCAGTAGCTTCAAACATTTCTGGTATATGAAAAACATGTTTTTCAATGGCAAAAATCAATGAATATTGTAAATGCACAAACAGTAATATCTCCACATTGCAAGGTGCAATTCTGAAATTTTTTGCTTTTTCCTGCTAATCCTAGCATGATAAAGAAGATTCAAAGAGAGTGAGATGCCAGCTCCTTTCATTCAGTCAGTAGCTTCAAACATTTCTGGACGTTTTTCAATGGCAAAAATCAATGAATATTGTAAATGCACAAACAGTAATATCTCCACATTGCAAGGTGCAATTCTGAAATTTTTTGCTTTTTCCTGCTAATTCTAGCATGATAAAGAAGATTCAAAGAGAGTGAGATGCCAGCTCCTTTCATTCAGTCAGTAGCTTCAAACATTTCTGGACGTTTTTCAATGGCAAAAATCAATGAATATTGTAAATGCACAAACAGTAATATCTCCACATTGCAAGGTGCAATTCTGAAATTTTTTGCTTTTTCCTGTTAATCCTAGCATGATAAAGAAGATTCAAAGAGAGTGAGATGCCAGCTCCTTTCATTCAGTCAGTAGCTTCAAACATTTCTGGTATATGAAAAACATGTTTTTCAATGGCAAAAATCAATGAATATTGTAAATGCACAAACAGTAATATCTCCACATTGCAAGGTGCAATTCTGAAATTTTTTGTTTTTTCCTGTTAATCCTAGCATGATAAAGAAGATTCAAAGAGAGTGAGATGCCAGCTCCTTTCATTCAGTCAGTAGCTTCAAACATTTCTGGTATATGAAAAACATGTTTTTCAATGGCAAAAATCAATGAATATTGTAAATGCACAAACAGTAATATCTCCACATTGCAAGGTGCAATTCTGAAATTTTTTGCTTTTTCCTGCTAATCCTAGCATGATAAAGAAGATTCAAAGAGAGTGAGATGCCAGCTCCTTTCATTCAGTCAGTAGCTTCAAACATTTCTGGTATATGAAAAACATGTTTTTCAATGGCAAAAATCAATGAATATTGTAAATGCACAAACAGTAATATCTCCACATTGCAAGGTGCAATTCTGAAATTTTTTGCTTTTTCCTGCTAATCCTAGCATGATAAAGAAGATTCAAAGAGAGTGAGATGCCAGCTCCTTTCATTCAGTCAGTAGCTTCAAACATTTCTGGTATATGAAAAACATGTTTTTCAATGGCAAAAATCAATGAATATTGTAAATGCACAAACAGTAATATCTCCACATTGCAAGGTGCAATTCTGAAATTTTTTGCTTTTTCCTGCTAATCCTAGCATGATAAAGAAGATTCAAAGAGAGTGAGATGCCAGCTCCTTTCATTCAGTCAGTAGCTTCAAACATTTCTGGTATATGAAAAACATGTTTTTCAATGGCAAAAATCAATGAATATTGTAAATGCACAAACAGTAATATCTCCACATTGCAAGTTGCAATTCTGAAATTTTTAGCTTTTTCCTGTTAATCCTAGCATGATAAAGAAGATTCAAAGAGAGTGAGATGCCAGCTCCTTTCATTCAGTCAGTAGCTTCAAACATTTCTGGACGTTTTTCAATGGCAAAAATCAATGAATATTGTAAATGCACAAACAGTAATATCTGCACATTGCAAGGTGCAATTCTGAAATTTTTTGCTTTTTCCTGTTAATCCTAGCATGATAAAGAAGATTCAAAGAGAGTGAGATACCAGCTCCTTTCATTCAGTCAGTAGCTTCAAACATTTCTGGTATATGAAAAACATGTTTTTCAATGGCAAAAATCAATGAATATTGTAAATGCACAAACAGTAATATCTCCACATTGCAAGGTGCAATTCTGAAATTTTTTGCTTTTTCCTGCTAATCCTAGCATGTTAAAGAAGATTCAAAGAGAGTGAGATGCCAGCTAATTTCATTCAGTCAGTAGCTTCAAACATTTCTGGACGTTTTTCAATGGCAAAAATCAATGAATATTGTAAATGCACAAACAGTAATATCTCCACATTGCAAGGTGCAATTCTGAAATTTTTTGCTTTTTCCTGCTAATCCTAGCATGATAAAGAAGATTCAAAGAGAGTGAGATGCCAGCTCCTTTCATTCAGTCAGTAGCTTCAAACATTTCTTGTATATGAAAAACATGTTTTTCAATGGCAAAAATCAATGAATATTGTAAATGCATAAACAGTAATATCTCCACATTGCAAGGTGCAATTCTGAAATTTTTTGCTTTTTCCTGCTAATCCTAGCATGATAAAGAAGATTCAAAGAGAGTGAGATACCAGCTCCTTTCATTCAGTCAGTAGCTTCAAACATTTCTGGACGTTTTTCAATGGCAAAAATCAATGAATATTGTAAATGCACAAACAGTAATATCTCCACATTGCAAGGTGCAATTCTGAAATTTTTTGCTTTTTCCTGTTAATCCTAGCATGATAAAGAAGATTCAAAGAGAGTGAGATGCCAGCTCCTTTCATTCAAGTCAGTAGCTTCAAACATTTCTGGTATATGAAAAACATGTTTTTCAATGGCAAAAATCAATGAATATTGTAAATGCACAAACAGTAATATCTCCACATTGCAAGGTGCAATTCTGAAATTTTTTGCTTTTTCCTGCTTATCCTAGCATGATAAAGAAGATTCAAAGAGAGTGAGATGCCAGCTCCTTTCATTCAGTCAGTAGCTTCAAACATTTCTGGTATATGAAAAACGTTTTTCAATGGCAAAAATCAATGAATATTGTAAATGCACAAACAGTAATATCTCCACATTGCAAGGTGCAATTCTGAAATTTTTTTGCTTTTTCCTGCTAATCCTAGCATGATAAAGAAGATTCAAAGAGAGTGAGATGCCAGCTCCTTTCATTCAGTCAGTAGCTTCAAACATTTCTGGACGTTTTTCAATGGCAAAATCAATGAATATTGTAAATGCACAAACAGTAATATCTCCACATTGCAAGGTGCAATTCTGAAATTTTTTGCTTTTTCCTGTTAATCCTAGCATGATAAAGAAGATTCAAAGACAGTGAGATGCCAGCTCCTTTCATTCAGTCAGTAGCTTCAAACATTTCTGGTATATGAAAAACATGTTTTTCAATGGCAAAAATCAATGAATATTGTAAATGCACAAACAGTAATATCTCCACATTGCAAGGTGCAATTCTGAAATTTTTTGCTTTTTCCTGCTAATCCTAGCATGATAAAGAAGATTCAAAGAGAGTGAGATGCCAGCTCCTTTCATTCCGTCAGTAGCTTCAAACATTTCTGGTATATGAAAAACATGTTTTTCAATGGCAAAAATCAATGAATATTGTAAATGCACAAACAGTAATATCTCCACATTGCAAGGTGCAATTCTGAAATTTTTTGCTTTTTCCTGCTTATCCTAGCATGATAAAGAAGATTCAAAGAGAGTGAGATGCCAGCTCCTTTCATTCAGTCAGTAGCTTCAAACATTTCTGGACGTTTTTCAATGGCAAAATCAATGAATATTGTAAATGCACAAACAGTAATATCTCCACATTGCAAGGTGCAATTCTGAAATTTTTTGCTTTTTCCTGTTAATCCTAGCATGATAAAGAAGATTCAAAGACAGTGAGATGCCAGCTCCTTTCATTCAGTCAGTAGCTTCAAACATTTCTGGTATATGAAAAACATGTATTTCAATGGCAAAAATCAATGAATATTGTAAATGCACAAACAGTAATATCTCCACATTGCAAGGTGCAATTCTGAAATTTTTTGCTTTTTCCTGCTAATCCTAGCATGATAAAGAAGATTCAAAGAGAGTGAGATGCCAGCTCCTTTCATTCCGTCAGTAGCTTCAAACATTTCTGGTATATGAAAAACATGTTTTTCAATGGCAAAAATCAATGAATATTGTAAATGCACAAACAGTAATATCTCCACATTGCAAGGTGCAATTCTGAAATTTTTTGCCTTTTCCTGCTAATCCTAGCATGATAAAGAAGATTCAAAGAGAGTGAGATGCCAGCTCCTTTCATTCAGTCAGTAGCTTCAAACATTTCTGGACGTTTTTCAATGGCAAAATCAATGAATATTGTAAATGCACAAACAGTAATATCTCCACATTGCAAGGTGCAATTCTGAAATTTTTTGCTTTTTCCTGCTAATCCTAGCATGATAAAGAAGATTCAAAGAGAGTGAGATGCCAGCTAGTTTCATTCAGTCAGTAGCTTCAAACATTTCTGGACGTTTTTCAATGGCAAAAATCAATGAATATTGTAAATGCACAAACAGTAATATCTCCACATTGCAAGGTGCAATTCTGAAATTTTTTGCTTTTTCCTGCTAATCCTAGCATGATAAAGAAGATTCAAAGAGAGTGAGATGCCAGCTCCTTTCATTCAGTCAGTAGCTTCAAACATTTCTTGTATATGAAAAACATGTTTTTCAATGGCAAAAATCAATGAATATTGTAAATGCACAAACAGTAATATCTCCACATTGCAAGGTGCAATTCTGAAATTTTTTGCTTTTTCCTGCTAATCCTAGCATGATAAAGAAGATTCAAAGAGAGTGAGATGCCAGCTCCTTTCATTCAGTCAGTAGCTTCAAACATTTCTGGACGTTTTTCAATGGCAAAAATCAATGAATATTGTAAATGCACAAACAGTAATATCTCCACATTGCAAGGTGCAATTCTGAAATTTTTTGCTTTTTCCTGCTAATCCTAGCATGATAAAGAAGATTCAAAGAGAGTGAGATGCCAGCTCCTTTCATTCAGTCAGTAGCTTCAAACATTTCTTGTATATGAAAAACATGTTTTTCAATGGCAAAAATCAATGAATATTGTAAATGCACAAACAGTAATTTCTCCGCATTGCAAGGTGCAATTCTGAAATTTTTTGCTTTTTCCTGCTCCTCTTAGCATGATAAAGAAGATTCAAAGAGAGTGAGATGCCAGCTCCTTTCATTCAGTCAGTAGCTTCAATCATTTCTGGACGTTTTTCAATGGCAAAAATCAATGAATATTGTAAATGCACAAACAGTAATTTCTCCGCATTGCAAGGTGCAATTCTGAAATTTTTTGCTTTTTCCTGCTCCTCTTAGCATGGTAAACAAGATTCAAAGAGAGTGAGATGCCAGCTCCTTTCATTCAGTCAGTAGCTTCAATCATTTCTGGACGTTTTTCAATGGCAAAAATCATTGAATATTGTAAATGCACAAACAGTAATTTCTCCGCATTGCAAGGTGCAATTCTGAAATTTTTTACTTTTTCCTGCTCCTCTTAGCATGATAAAGAAGATTCAAAGAGAGTGAGATGCCAGCTCCTTTCATTCAGTCAGTAGCTTCAATCATTTCTGGTATATGAATAACATGATGTTTTTCAATCGCAAAAATCAATGAATATTGTAAATGCACAAACAGTAATTTCTCCGCATTGCAAGGTGCAATTCTGAAATTTTTTGCTTTTTCCTGCTCCTCTTAGCATGATAAAGAAGATTCAAAGAGAGTGAGATGCCAGCTCCTTTCATTCAGTCAGTAGCTTCAATCATTTCTGGACGTTTTTCAATGGCAAAAATCAATGAATATTGTAAATGCACAAACAGTAATTTCTCCGCATTGCAAGGTGCAATTCTGAAATTTTTTGCTTTTTCCTGCTCCTCTTAGCATGATAAAGAAGATTCAAAGAGAGTGAGATGCCAGATCCTTTCCTTCAGTCAGTAGCTTCAATCATTTCTGGTATATGAATAACATGATGTTTTTCAATGGCAAAAATCAATGAATTTTGTAAATGCACAAACAGTAATTTCTCCGCATTGCAAGGCGCAATTCTGAAATTTTTTGCTTTTTCCTGCTCCTCTTAGCATGATAAAGAAGATTCAAAGAGAGTGAGATGCCAGCTCCTTTCATTCAGTCAGTAGCTTCAATCATTTCTGGACGTTTTTCAATGGCAAAAATCAATGAATATTGTAAATGCACAAACAGTAATTTCTCCGCATTGCAAGGTGCAATTCTGAAATTTTTTACTTTTTCCTGCTCCTCTTAGCATGATAAAGAAGATTCAAAGAGAGTGAGATGCCAGCTCCTTTCATTCAGTCAGTAGCTTCAATCATTTCTGGTATATGAATAACATGATGTTTTTCAATCGCAAAAATCAATGAATATTGTAAATGCACAAACAGTAATTTCTCCGCATTGCAAGGTGCAATTCTGAAATTTTTTGCTTTTTCCTGCTCCTCTTAGCATGATAAAGAAGATTCAAAGAGAGTGAGATGCCAGCTCCTTTCATTCAGTCAGTAGCTTCAATCATTTCTGGACGTTTTTCAATGGCAAAAATCAATGAATATTGTAAATGCACAAACAGTAATTTCTCCGCATTGCATGGTGCAATTCTGAAATTTTTTGCTTTTTCCTGCTCCTCTAAGCATGATAAAGAAGATTCAAAGAGAGTGAGATGCCATATCCTTTCCTTCAGTCAGTAGCTTCAATCATTTCTGGTATATGAATAACATGATGTTTTTCAATGGCAAAAATCAATGAATTTTGTAAATGCACAAACAGTAATTTCTCCGCATTGCAAGGCGCAATTCTGAAATTTTTTGCTTTTTCCTGCTCCTCTTAGCATGATAAAGAAGATTCAAAGAGAGTGAGATGCCAGCTCCTTTCATTCAGTCAGTAGCTTCAATCATTTCTGGACATTTTTCAATGGCAAAAATCAATGAATATTGTAAATGCACAAACAGTAATTTCTCCGCATTGCAAGGTGCAATTCTGAAATTTTTTGCTTTTTCCTGCTCCTCTTAGCATGATAAAGAAGATTCAAAGAGAGTGAGATGCCAGCTCCTTTCATTCAGTCAGTAGCTTCAATCATTTCTGGACGTTTTTCAATGGCAAAAATCAATGAATATTGTAAATGCACAAACAGTAATTTCTCCGCATTGCAAGGTGCAATTCTGAAATTTTTTGCTTTTTCCTGCTCCTCTTAGCATGATAAAGAAGATTCAAAGAGAGCGAGATGCCAGCTCCTTTCATTCAGTCAGTACCTTCAATCATTTCTGGACGTTTTTCAATGGCAAAAATCAATGAATATTGTAAATGCACAAACAGTAATTTCTCCGCATTGCAAGGTGCAATTCTGAAATTTTTTGCTTTTTCCTGCTCCTCTTAGCATGATAAAGAAGATTCAAAGAGAGTGAGATGCCAGCTCCTTTCATTCAGTCAGTAGCTTCAATCATTTCTGGACGTTTTTCAATGGCAAAAATCAATGAATATTGTAAATGCACAAACTGTAATTTCTCCGCATTGCAAGGTGCAATTCTGAAATTTTTTGCTTTTTCCTGCTCCTCTTAGCATGATAAAGAAGATTCAAAGAGAGTGAGATGCCAGCTCCTTTCATTCAGTCAGTAGCTTCAATCATTTCTGGTATATGAATAACATGATGTTTTTCAATGGCAAAAATCAATGAATATTGTAAATGCACAAACAGTAATTTCTCCGCATTGCAAGTTGCAATTCTGAAATTTTTTGCTTTTTCCTGCTCCTCTTAGCATGATAAAGAAGATTCAAAGAGAGTGAGATGCCAGCTCCTTTCATTCAGTCAGTAGCTTCAATCATTTCTGGACGTTTTTCAATGGCAAAAATCAATGAATATTGTAAATGCACAAACAGTAATTTCTCCGCATTGCAAGGTGCAATTCTGAAATTTTTTGCTTTTTCCTGCTCCTCTTAGCATGATAAAGAAGATTCAAAGAGAGTGAGATGCCAGCTCCTTTCATTCAGTCAGTAGCTTCAATCATTTCTGGACGTTTTTCAATGGCAAAAATCAATGAATATTGTAAATGCACAAACAGTAATTTCTCCGCATTGCAAGGTGAAATTCTGAAATTTTTTGCTTTTTCCTGCTCCTCTTAGCATGATAAAGAAGATTCAAAGAGAGTGAGATGCCAGCTCCTTTCATTCAGTCAGTAGCTTCAATAATTTCTGGACGTTTTTCAATGGCAAAAACCAATGAATATTGTAAATGCACAAACAGTAATTTCTCCGCATTGCAAGGTGCAATTCTGAAACTTTTTGCTTTTTCCTGCTCCTCTTAGCATGATAAAGAAGATTCAAAGAGAGTGAGATGCCAGATCCTTTCCTTCAGTCAGTAGCTTCAATCATTTCTGGTATATGAATAACATGATGTTTTTCAATGGCAAAAATCAATGAATTTTGTAAATGCACAAACAGTAATTTCTCCGCATTGCAAGGCGCAATTCTGAAATTTTTTGCTTTTTCCTGCTCCTCTTAGCATGATAAAGAAGATTCAAAGAGAGTGAGATGCCAGCTCCTTTCATTCAGTCAGTAGCTTCAATCATTTCTGGACATTTTTCAATGGCAAAAATCAATGAATATTGTAAATGCACAAACAGTCATTTCTCCGCATTGCAAGGTGCAATTCTGAAATTTTTTGCTTTTTCCTGCTCCTCTTAGCATGATAAAGAAGATTCAAAGAGAGTGAGATGCCAGCTCCTTTCATTCAGTCAGTAGCTTCAATCATTTCTGGACATTTTTCAATGGCAAAAATCAATGAATATTGTAAATGCACAAACAGTAATTTCTCCGCATTGCAAGGTGCAATTCTGAAATTTTTTGCTTTTTCCTGCTCCTCTTAGCATGATAAAGAAGATTCAAAGAGAGTGAGATGCCAGCTCCTTTCATTCAGTCAGTAGCTTCAATCATTTCTGGACGTTTTTCAATGGCAAAAATCAATGAATATTGTAAATGCACAAACAGTAATTTCTCCGCATTGCAAGGTGCAATTCTGAAATTTTTTGCTTTTTCCTGCTCCTCTTAGCATGATAAAGAAGATTCAAAGAGAGCGAGATGCCAGCTCCTTTCATTCAGTCAGTACCTTCAATCATTTCTGGACGTTTTTCAATGGCAAAAATCAATGAATATTGTAAATGCACAAACAGTAATTTCTCCGCATTGCAAGGTGCAATTCTGAAATTTTTTGCTTTTTCCTGCTCCTCTTAGCATGATAAAGAAGATTCAAAGAGAGTGAGATGCCAGCTCCTTTCATTCAGTCAGTAGCTTCAATCATTTCTGGACGTTTTTCAATGGCAAAAATCAATGAATATTGTAAATGCACAAACTGTAATTTCTCCGCATTGCAAGGTGCAATTCTGAAATTTTTTGCTTTTTCCTGCTCCTCTTAGCATGATAAAGAAGATTCAAAGAGAGTGAGATGCCAGCTCCTTTCATTCAGTCAGTAGCTTCAATCATTTCTGGTATATGAATAACATGTTTTTCAATGGCAAAAATCAATGAATATTGTAAATGCACAAACAGTAATTTCTCCGCATTGCAAGTTGCAATTCTGAAATTTTTTGCTTTTTCCTGCTCCTCTTAGCATGATAAAGAAGATTCAAAGAGAGTGAGATGCCAGCTCCTTTCATTCAGTCAGTAGCTTCAATCATTTCTGGACGTTTTTCAATGGCAAAAATCAATGAATATTGTAAATGCACAAACAGTAATTTCTCCGCATTGCAAGGTGCAATTCTGAAATTTTTTGCTTTTTCCTGCTCCTCTTAGCATGATAAAGAAGATTCAAAGAGAGTGAGATGCCAGCTCCTTTCATTCAGTCAGTAGCTTCAATCATTTCTGGACGTTTTTCAATGGCAAAAATCAATGAATATTGTAAATGCACAAACAGTAATTTCTCCGCATTGCAAGGTGAAATTCTGAAATTTTTTGCTTTTTCCTGCTCCTCTTAGCATGATAAAGAAGATTCAAAGAGAGTGAGATGCCAGCTCCTTTCATTCAGTCAGTAGCTTCAATAATTTCTGGACGTTTTTCAATGGCAAAAACCAATGAATATTGTAAATGCACAAACAGTAATTTCTCCGCATTGCAAGGTGCAATTCTGAAACTTTTTGCTTTTTCCTGCTCCTCTTAGCATGATAAAGAAGATTCAAAGAGAGTGAGATGCCAGATCCTTTCCTTCAGTCAGTAGCTTCAATCATTTCTGGTATATGAATAACATGATGTTTTTCAATGGCAAAAATCAATGAATTTTGTAAATGCACAAACAGTAATTTCTCCGCATTGCAAGGCGCAATTCTGAAATTTTTTGCTTTTTCCTGCTCCTCTTAGCATGATAAAGAAGATTCAAAGAGAGTGAGATGCCAGCTCCTTTCATTCAGTCAGTAGCTTCAATCATTTCTGGACATTTTTCAATGGCAAAAATCAATGAATATTGTAAATGCACAAACAGTCATTTCTCCGCATTGCAAGGTGCAATTCTGAAATTTTTTGCTTTTTCCTGCTCCTCTTAGCATGATAAAGAAGATTCAAAGAGAGTGAGATGCCAGCTCCTTTCATTCAGTCAGTAGCTTCAATCATTTCTGGACGTTTTTCAATGGCAAAAATCAATGAATATTGTAAATGCACAAACAGTAATTTCTCCGCATTGCAAGGTGCAATTCTGAAATTTTTTGCTTTTTCCTGCTCCTCTTAGCATGATAAAGAAGATTCAAAGAGAGTGAGATGCCAGCTCCTTTCATTCAGTCAGTAGCTTCAATCATTTCTGGACGTTTTTCAATGGCAAAAATCAATGAATATTGTAAATGCACAAACAGTAATTTCTCCGCATTGCAAGATGCAATTCTGAAATTTTTTGCTTTTTCCTGCTCCTCTTAGCATGATAAAGAAGATTCAAAGAGAGTGAGATGCCAGCTCCTTTCATTCAGTCAGTACCTTCAATCATTTCTGGACGTTTTTCATTGGCAAAAATCAATGAATATTGTAAATGCACAAACAGTAATTTCTCCGCATTGCAAGGTGCAATTCTGAAATTTTTTGCTTTTTCCTGCTCCTCTTAGCATGATAAAGAAGATTCAAAGAGAGTGAGATGCCAGCTCCTTTCATTCAGTCAGTAGCTTCAATCATTTCTGGACGTTTTTCAATGGCAAAAATCAATGAATATTGTAAATGCACAAACTGTAATTTCTCCGCATTGCAAGGTGCAATTCTGAAATTTTTTGCTTTTTCCTGCTCCTCTTAGCATGATAAAGAAGATTCAAAGAGAGTGAGATGCCAGCTCCTTTCATTCAGTCAGTAGCTTCAATCATTTCTGGTATATGAATAACATGATGTTTTTCAATAGCAAAAATCAATGAATATTGTAAATGCACAAACAGTAATTTCTCCGCATTGCAAGGTGCAATTCTGAAATTTTTTGCTTTTTCCTGCTCCTCTTAGCATGATAAAGAAGATTCAAAGAGAGTGAGATGCCAGCTCCTTTCATTCAGTCAGTAGCTTCAATCATTTCTGGACGTTTTTCAATGGCAAAAATCAATGAATATTGTAAATGCACAAACAGTAATTTCTCCGCATTGCAAGGAGCAATTCTGAAATTTTTTGCTTTTTCCTGCTAATCCTAGCATGATAAAGAAGATTCAAAGAGAGTGAGATGCCAGCTCCTTTCATTCAGTCAGTAGCTTCAAACATTTCTGGTATATGAAAAACATGTTTTTCAATGGCAAAAATCAATGAATATTGTAAATGCACAAACAGTAATATCTCCACATTGCACGGTGCAATTCTGAAATTTTTAGCTTTTTCCTGTTAATCCTAGCATGATAAAGAAGATTCAAAGAGAGTGAGATGCCAGCTCCTTTCATTCAGTCAGTAGCTTCAAACATTTCTGGTATATGAAAAACATGTTTTTCAATGGCAAAAATCAATGAATATTGTAAATGCACAAACAGTAATATCTCCACATTGCACGGTGCAATTCTGAAATTTTTAGCTTTTTCCTGTTAATCCTAGCATGATAAAGAAGATTCAAAGAGAGTGAGATGCCAGCTCCTTTCATTCAGTCAGTAGCTTCAAACATTTCTGGTATATGAAAAACATGTTTTTCAATGGCAAAAATCAATGAATATTGTAAATGCACAAACAGTAATATCTCCACATTGCAAGGTGCAATTCTGAAATTTTTTGCTTTTTCCTGTTAATCCTAGCATGATAAAGAAGATTCAAAGAGAGTGAGATGCCAGCTCCTTTCATTCAGTCAGTAGCTTCAAACATTTCTGGTATATGAAAAACATGTTTTTCAATGGCAAAAATCAATGAATATTGTAAATGCACAAACAGTAATATCTCCACATTGCAAGGTGCAATTCTGAAATTTTTAGCTTTTTCCTGCTAATCCTAGCATGATAAAGAACATTCAAAGAGAGTGAGATGCCAGCTCCTTTCATTCAGTCAGTAGCTTCAAACATTTCTGGTATATGAAAAACATGTTTTTCAATGGCAAAAATCAATGAATATTGTAAATGCACAAACAGTAATATCTCCACATTGCACGGTGCAATTCTGAAATTTTTAGCTTTTTCCTGTTAATCCTAGCATGATAAAGAAGATTCAAAGAGAGTGAGATGCCAGCTCCTTTCATTCAGTCAGTAGCTTCAAACATTTCTGGTATATGAAAAACATGTTTTTCAATGGCAAAAATCAATGAATATTGTAAATGCACAAACAGTAATATCTCCACATTGCAAGGTGCAATTCTGAAATTTTTTGCTTTTTCCTGCTAATCCTAGCATGATAAAGAAGATTCAAAGAGAGTGAGATGCCAGCTCCTTTCATTCAGTCAGTAGCTTCAAACATTTCTGGTATATGAAAAACATGTTTTTCAATGGCAAAAATCAATGAATATTGTAAATGCACAAACAGTAATATCTCCACATTGCACGGTGCAATTCTGAAATTTTTAGCTTTTTCCTGTTAATCCTAGCATGATAAAGAAGATTCAAAGAGAGTGAGATGCCAGCTCCTTTCATTCAGTCAGTAGCTTCAAACATTTCTGGTATATGAAAAACATGTTTTTCAATGGCAAAAATCAATGAATATTGTAAATGCACAAACAGTAATATCTCCACATTGCAAGGTGCAATTCTGAAATTTTTTGCTTTTTCCTGTTAATCCTAGCATGATAAAGAAGATTCAAAGAGAGTGAGATGCCAGCTCCTTTCATTCAGTCAGTAGCTTCAAACATTTCTGGTATATGAAAAACATGTTTTTCAATGGCAAAAATCAATGAATATTGTAAATGCACAAACAGTAATATCTCCACATTGCAAGGTGCAATTCTGAAATTTTTTGCTTTTTCCTGCTAATCCTAGCATGATAAAGAAGATTCAAAGAGAGTGAGATGCCAGCTCCTTTCATTCAGTCAGTAGCTTCAAACATTTCTGGTATATGAAAAACATGTTTTTCAATGGCAAAAATCAATGAATATTGTAAATGCACAAACAGTAATATCTCCACATTGCACGGTGCAATTCTGAAATTCTTAGCTTTTTCCTGTTAATCCTAGCATGATAAAGAAGATTCAAAGAGAGTGAGATGCCAGCTCCTTTCATTCAGTCAGTAGCTTCAAACATTTCTGGTATATGAAAAACATGTTTTTCAATGGCAAAAATCAATGAATATTGTAAATGCACAAACAGTAATATCTCCACATTGCAAGGTGCAATTCTGAAATTTTTTGCTTTTTCCTGCTAATCCTAGCATGATAAAGATTCAAAGAGAGTGAGATGCCAGCTCCTTTCATTCAGTCAGTAGCTTCAAACATTTCTGGTATATGAAAAACATGTTTTTCAATGGCAAAAATCAATGAATATTGTAAATGCACAAACAGTAATATCTCCACATTGCACGGTGCAATTCTGAAATTTTTAGCTTTTTCCTGTTAATCCTAGCATGATAAAGAAGATTCAAAGAGAGTGAGATGCCAGCTCCTTTCATTCAGTCATTAGCTTCAAACATTTCTGGTATATGAAAAACATGTTTTTCAATGGCAAAAATCAATGAATATTGTAAATGCACAAACAGTAATATCTCCACATTGCACGGTGCAATTCTGAAATTTTTAGCTTTTTCCTGTTAATCCTAGCATGATAAAGAAGATTCAAAGAGAGTGAGATGCCAGCTCCTTTCATTCAGTCAGTAGCTTCAAACATTTCTGGTATATGAAAAACATGTTTTTCAATGGCAAAAATCAATGAATATTGTAAATGCACAAACAGTAATATCTCCACATTGCAAGGTGCAATTCTGAAATTTTTAGCTTTTTCCTGTTAATCCTAGCATGATAAAGAAGATTCAAAGAGAGTGAGATGCCAGCTCCTTTCATTCAGTCAGTAGCTTCAAACATTTCTGGTATATGAAAAACATGTTTTTCAATGGCAAAAATCAATGAATATTGTAAATGCACAAACAGTAATATCTCCACATTGCACGGTGCAATTCTGAAATTTTTAGCTTTTTCCTGTTAATCCTAGCATGATAAAGAAGATTCAAAGAGAGTGAGATGCCAGCTCCTTTCATTCAGTCAGTAGCTTCAAACATTTCTGGTATATGAAAAACATGTTTTTCAATGGCAAAAATCAATGAATATTGTAAATGCACAAACAGTAATATCTCCACATTGCAAGGTGCAATTCTGAAATTTTTTGCTTTTTCCTGTTAATCCTAGCATGATAAAGAAGATTCAAAGAGAGTGAGATGCCAGCTCCTTTCATTCAGTCAGTAGCTTCAAACATTTCTGGTATATGAAAAACATGTTTTTCAATGGCAAAAATCAATGAATATTGTAAATGCACAAACAGTAATATCTCCACATTGCAAGGTGCAATTCTGAAATTTTTAGCTTTTTCCTGCTAATCCTAGCATGATAAAGAAGATTCAAAGAGAGTGAGATGCCAGCTCCTTTCATTCAGTCAGTAGCTTCAAACATTTCTGGTATATGAAAAACATGTTTTTCAATGGCAAAAATCAATGAATATTGTAAATGCACAAACAGTAATATCTCCACATTGCACGGTGCAATTCTGAAATTTTTAGCTTTTTCCTGTTAATCCTAGCATGATAAAGAAGATTCAAAGAGAGTGAGATGCCAGCTCCTTTCATTCAGTCAGTAGCTTCAAACATTTCTGGTATATGAAAAACATGTTTTTCAATGGCAAAAATCAATGAATATTGTAAATGCACAAACAGTAATATCTCCACATTGCAAGGTGCAATTCTGAAATTTTTTGCTTTTTCCTGCTAATCCTAGCATGATAAAGAAGATTCAAAGAGAGTGAGATGCCAGCTCCTTTCATTCAGTCAGTAGCTTCAAACATTTCTGGTATATGAAAAACATGTTTTTCAATGGCAAAAATCAATGAATATTGTAAATGCACAAACAGTAATATCTCCACATTGCACGGTGCAATTCTGAAATTTTTAGCTTTTTCCTGTTAATCCTAGCATGATAAAGAAGATTCAAAGAGAGTGAGATGCCAGCTCCTTTCATTCAGTCAGTAGCTTCAAACATTTCTGGTATATGAAAAACATGTTTTTCAATGGCAAAAATCAATGAATATTGTAAATGCACAAACAGTAATATCTCCACATTGCAAGGTGCAATTCTGAAATTTTTTGCTTTTTCCTGTTAATCCTAGCATGATAAAGAAGATTCAAAGAGAGTGAGATGCCAGCTCCTTTCATTCAGTCAGTAGCTTCAAACATTTCTGGTATATGAAAAACATGTTTTTCAATGGCAAAAATCAATGAATATTGTAAATGCACAAACAGTAATATCTCCACATTGCAAGGTGCAATTCTGAAATTTTTTGCTTTTTCCTGCTAATCCTAGCATGATAAAGAAGATTCAAAGAGAGTGAGATGCCAGCTCCTTTCATTCAGTCAGTAGCTTCAAACATTTCTGGTATATGAAAAACATGTTTTTCAATGGCAAAAATCAATGAATATTGTAAATGCACAAACAGTAATATCTCCACATTGCACGGTGCAATTCTGAAATTTTTAGCTTTTTCCTGTTAATCCTAGCATGATAAAGAAGATTCAAAGAGAGTGAGATGCCAGCTCCTTTCATTCAGTCAGTAGCTTCAAACATTTCTGGTATATGAAAAACATGTTTTTCAATGGCAAAAATCAATGAATATTGTAAATGCACAAACAGTAATATCTCCACATTGCAAGGTGCAATTCTGAAATTTTTTGCTTTTTCCTGTTAATCCTAGCATGATAAAGAAGATTCAAAGAGAGTGAGATGCCAGCTCCTTTCATTCAGTCAGTAGCTTCAAACATTTCTGGTATATGAAAAACATGTTTTTCAATGGCAAAAATCAATGAATATTGTAAATGCACAAACAGTAATATCTCCACATTGCAAGGTGCAATTCTGAAATTTTTTGCTTTTTCCTGCTAATCCTAGCATGATAAAGAAGATTCAAAGAGAGTGAGATGCCAGCTCCTTTCATTCAGTCAGTAGCTTCAAACATTTCTGGTATATGAAAAACATGTTTTTCAATGGCAAAAATCAATGAATATTGTAAATGCACAAACAGTAATATCTCCACATTGCACGGTGCAATTCTGAAATTCTTAGCTTTTTCCTGTTAATCCTAGCATGATAAAGAAGATTCAAAGAGAGTGAGATGCCAGCTCCTTTCATTCAGTCAGTAGCTTCAAACATTTCTGGTATATGAAAAACATGTTTTTCAATGGCAAAAATCAATGAATATTGTAAATGCACAAACAGTAATATCTCCACATTGCACGGTGCAATTCTGAAATTTTTAGCTTTTTCCTGTTAATCCTAGCATGATAAAGAAGATTCAAAGAGAGTGAGATGCCAGCTCCTTTCATTCAGTCAGTAGCTTCAAACATTTCTGGTATATGAAAAACATGTTTTTCAATGGCAAAAATCAATGAATATTGTAAATGCACAAACAGTAATATCTCCACATTGCAAGGTGCAATTCTGAAATTTTTAGCTTTTTCCTGCTAATCCTAGCATGATAAAGAAGATTCAAAGAGAGTGAGATGCCAGCTCCTTTCATTCAGTCAGTAGCTTCAAACATTTCTGGTATATGAAAAACATGTTTTTCAATGGCAAAAATCAATGAATATTGTAAATGCACAAACAGTAATATCTCCACATTGCACGGTGCAATTCTGAAATTTTTAGCTTTTTCCTGTTAATCCTAGCATGATAAAGAAGATTCAAAGAGAGTGAGATGCCAGCTCCTTTCATTCAGTCAGTAGCTTCAAACATTTCTGGTATATGAAAAACATGTTTTTCAATGGCAAAAATCAATGAATATTGTAAATGCACAAACAGTAATATCTCCACATTGCAAGGTGCAATTCTGAAATTTTTTGCTTTTTCCTGCTAATCCTAGCATGATAAAGAAGATTCAAAGAGAGTGAGATGCCAGCTCCTTTCATTCAGTCAGTAGCTTCAAACATTTCTGGTATATGAAAAACATGTTTTTCAATGGCAAAAATCAATGAATATTGTAAATGCACAAACAGTAATATCTCCACATTGCACGGTGCAATTCTGAAATTTTTAGCTTTTTCCTGTTAATCCTAGCATGATAAAGAAGATTCAAAGAGAGTGAGATGCCAGCTCCTTTCATTCAGTCAGTAGCTTCAAACATTTCTGGTATATGAAAAACATGTTTTTCAATGGCAAAAATCAATGAATATTGTAAATGCACAAACAGTAATATCTCCACATTGCAAGGTGCAATTCTGAAATTTTTTGCTTTTTCCTGTTAATCCTAGCATGATAAAGAAGATTCAAAGAGAGTGAGATGCCAGCTCCTTTCATTCAGTCAGTAGCTTCAAACATTTCTGGTATATGAAAAACATGTTTTTCAATGGCAAAAATCAATGAATATTGTAAATGCACAAACAGTAATATCTCCACATTGCAAGGTGCAATTCTGAAATTTTTTGCTTTTTCCTGCTAATCCTAGCATGATAAAGAAGATTCAAAGAGAGTGAGATGCCAGCTCCTTTCATTCAGTCAGTAGCTTCAAACATTTCTGGTATATGAAAAACATGTTTTTCAATGGCAAAAATCAATGAATATTGTAAATGCACAAACAGTAATATCTCCACATTGCACGGTGCAATTCTGAAATTTTTAGCTTTTTCCTGTTAATCCTAGCATGATAAAGAAGATTCAAAGAGAGTGAGATGCCAGCTCCTTTCATTCAGTCAGTAGCTTCAAACATTTCTGGTATATGAAAAACATGTTTTTCAATGGCAAAAATCAATGAATATTGTAAATGCACAAACAGTAATATCTCCACATTGCAAGGTGCAATTCTGAAATTTTTTGCTTTTTCCTGTTAATCCTAGCATGATAAAGAAGATTCAAAGAGAGTGAGATGCCAGCTCCTTTCATTCAGTCAGTAGCTTCAAACATTTCTGGTATATGAAAAACATGTTTTTCAATGGCAAAAATCAATGAATATTGTAAATGCACAAACAGTAATATCTCCACATTGCAAGGTGCAATTCTGAAATTTTTTGCTTTTTCCTGCTAATCCTAGCATGATAAAGAAGATTCAAAGAGAGTGAGATGCCAGCTCCTTTCATTCAGTCAGTAGCTTCAAACATTTCTGGTATATGAAAAACATGTTTTTCAATGGCAAAAATCAATGAATATTGTAAATGCACAAACAGTAATATCTCCACATTGCACGGTGCAATTCTGAAATTCTTAGCTTTTTCCTGTTAATCCTAGCATGATAAAGAAGATTCAAAGAGAGTGAGATGCCAGCTCCTTTCATTCAGTCAGTAGCTTCAAACATTTCTGGTATATGAAAAACATGTTTTTCAATGGCAAAAATCAATGAATATTGTAAATGCACAAACAGTAATATCTCCACATTGCAAGGTGCAATTCTGAAATTTTTTGCTTTTTCCTGCTAATCCTAGCATGATAAAGATTCAAAGAGAGTGAGATGCCAGCTCCTTTCATTCAGTCAGTAGCTTCAAACATTTCTGGTATATGAAAAAACATGTTTTTCAATGGCAAAAATCAATGAATATTGTAAATGCACAAACAGTAATATCTCCACATTGCACGGTGCAATTCTGAAATTTTTAGCTTTTTCCTGTTAATCCTAGCATGATAAAGAAGATTCAAAGAGAGTGAGATGCCAGCTCCTTTCATTCAGTCATTAGCTTCAAACATTTCTGGTATATGAAAAACATGTTTTTCAATGGCAAAAATCAATGAATATTGTAAATGCACAAACAGTAATATCTCCACATTGCACGGTGCAATTCTGAAATTTTTAGCTTTTTCCTGTTAATCCTAGCATGATAAAGAAGATTCAAAGAGAGTGAGATGCCAGCTCCTTTCATTCAGTCAGTAGCTTCAAACATTTCTGGTATATGAAAAACATGTTTTTCAATGGCAAAAATCAATGAATATTGTAAATGCACAAACAGTAATATCTCCACATTGCAAGGTGCAATTCTGAAATTTTTAGCTTTTTCCTGTTAATCCTAGCATGATAAAGAAGATTCAAAGAGAGTGAGATGCCAGCTCCTTTCATTCAGTCAGTAGCTTCAAACATTTCTGGTATATGAAAAACATGTTTTTCAATGGCAAAAATCAATGAATATTGTAAATGCACAAACAGTAATATCTCCACATTGCACGGTGCAATTCTGAAATTTTTAGCTTTTTCCTGTTAATCCTAGCATGATAAAGAAGATTCAAAGAGAGTGAGATGCCAGCTCCTTTCATTCAGTCAGTAGCTTCAAACATTTCTGGTATATGAAAAACATGTTTTTCAATGGCAAAAATCAATGAATATTGTAAATGCACAAACAGTAATATCTCCACATTGCAAGGTGCAATTCTGAAATTTTTTGCTTTTTCCTGTTAATCCTAGCATGATAAAGAAGATTCAAAGAGAGTGAGATGCCAGCTCCTTTCATTCAGTCAGTAGCTTCAAACATTTCTGGTATATGAAAAACATGTTTTTCAATGGCAAAAATCAATGAATATTGTAAATGCACAAACAGTAATATCTCCACATTGCAAGGTGCAATTCTGAAATTTTTAGCTTTTTCCTGCTAATCCTAGCATGATAAAGAAGATTCAAAGAGAGTGAGATGCCAGCTCCTTTCATTCAGTCAGTAGCTTCAAACATTTCTGGTATATGAAAAACATGTTTTTCAATGGCAAAAATCAATGAATATTGTAAATGCACAAACAGTAATATCTCCACATTGCACGGTGCAATTCTGAAATTTTTAGCTTTTTCCTGTTAATCCTAGCATGATAAAGAAGATTCAAAGAGAGTGAGATGCCAGCTCCTTTCATTCAGTCAGTAGCTTCAAACATTTCTGGTATATGAAAAACATGTTTTTCAATGGCAAAAATCAATGAATATTGTAAATGCACAAACAGTAATATCTCCACATTGCAAGGTGCAATTCTGAAATTTTTTGCTTTTTTCCTGCTAATCCTAGCATGATAAAGAAGATTCAAAGAGAGTGAGATGCCAGCTCCTTTCATTCAGTCAGTAGCTTCAAACATTTCTGGTATATGAAAAACATGTTTTTCAATGGCAAAAATCAATGAATATTGTAAATGCACAAACAGTAATATCTCCACATTGCACGGTGCAATTCTGAAATTTTTAGCTTTTTCCTGTTAATCCTAGCATGATAAAGAAGATTCAAAGAGAGTGAGATGCCAGCTCCTTTCATTCAGTCAGTAGCTTCAAACATTTCTGGTATATGAAAAACATGTTTTTCAATGGCAAAAATCAATGAATATTGTAAATGCACAAACAGTAATATCTCCACATTGCAAGGTGCAATTCTGAAATTTTTTGCTTTTTCCTGTTAATCCTAGCATGATAAAGAAGATTCAAAGAGAGTGAGATGCCAGCTCCTTTCATTCAGTCAGTAGCTTCAAACATTTCTGGTATATGAAAAACATGTTTTTCAATGGCAAAAATCAATGAATATTGTAAATGCACAAACAGTAATATCTCCACATTGCAAGGTGCAATTCTGAAATTTTTTGCTTTTTCCTGCTAATCCTAGCATGATAAAGAAGATTCAAAGAGAGTGAGATGCCAGCTCCTTTCATTCAGTCAGTAGCTTCAAACATTTCTGGTATATGAAAAACATGTTTTCAATGGCAAAAATCAATGAATATTGTAAATGCACAAACAGTAATATCTCCACATTGCACGGTGCAATTCTGAAATTTTTAGCTTTTTCCTGTTAATCCTAGCATGATAAAGAAGATTCAAAGAGAGTGAGATGCCAGCTCCTTTCATTCAGTCAGTAGCTTCAAACATTTCTGGTATATGAAAAACATGTTTTTCAATGGCAAAAATCAATGAATATTGTAAATGCACAAACAGTAATATCTCCACATTGCAAGGTGCAATTCTGAAATTTTTTGCTTTTTCCTGTTAATCCTAGCATGATAAAGAAGATTCAAAGAGAGTGAGATGCCAGCTCCTTTCATTCAGTCAGTAGCTTCAAACATTTCTGGTATATGAAAAACATGTTTTTCAATGGCAAAAATCAATGAATATTGTAAATGCACAAACAGTAATATCTCCACATTGCAAGGTGCAATTCTGAAATTTTTTGCTTTTTCCTGCTAATCCTAGCATGATAAAGAAGATTCAAAGAGAGTGAGATGCCAGCTCCTTTCATTCAGTCAGTAGCTTCAAACATTTCTGGTATATGAAAAACATGTTTTTCAATGGCAAAAATCAATGAATATTGTAAATGCACAAACAGTAATATCTCCACATTGCACGGTGCAATTCTGAAATTTCTTAGCTTTTTCCTGTTAATCCTAGCATGATAAAGAAGATTCAAAGAGAGTGAGATGCCAGCTCCTTTCATTCAGTCAGTAGCTTCAAACATTTCTGGTATATGAAAAACATGTTTTTCAATGGCAAAAATCAATGAATATTGTAAATGCACAAACAGTAATATCTCCACATTGCACGGTGCAATTCTGAAATTTTTAGCTTTTTCCTGTTAATCCTAGCATGATAAAGAAGATTCAAAGAGAGTGAGATGCCAGCTCCTTTCATTCAGTCAGTAGCTTCAAACATTTCTGGTATATGAAAAACATGTTTTTCAATGGCAAAAATCAATGAATATTGTAAATGCACAAACAGTAATATCTCCACATTGCAAGGTGCAATTCTGAAATTTTTAGCTTTTTCCTGCTAATCCTAGCATGATAAAGAAGATTCAAAGAGAGTGAGATGCCAGCTCCTTTCATTCAGTCAGTAGCTTCAAACATTTCTGGTATATGAAAAACATGTTTTTCAATGGCAAAAATCAATGAATATTGTAAATGCACAAACAGTAATATCTCCACATTGCACGGTGCAATTCTGAAATTTTTAGCTTTTTCCTGTTAATCCTAGCATGATAAAGAAGATTCAAAGAGAGTGAGATGCCAGCTCCTTTCATTCAGTCAGTAGCTTCAAACATTTCTGGTATATGAAAAACATGTTTTTCAATGGCAAAAATCAATGAATATTGTAAATGCACAAACAGTAATATCTCCACATTGCAAGGTGCAATTCTGAAATTTTTTGCTTTTTCCTGCTAATCCTAGCATGATAAAGAAGATTCAAAGAGAGTGAGATGCCAGCTCCTTTCATTCAGTCAGTAGCTTCAAACATTTCTGGTATATGAAAAACATGTTTTTCAATGGCAAAAATCAATGAATATTGTAAATGCACAAACAGTAATATCTCCACATTGCACGGTGCAATTCTGAAATTTTTAGCTTTTTCCTGTTAATCCTAGCATGATAAAGAAGATTCAAAGAGAGTGAGATGCCAGCTCCTTTCATTCAGTCAGTAGCTTCAAACATTTCTGGTATATGAAAAACATGTTTTCAATGGCAAAAATCAATGAATATTGTAAATGCACAAACAGTAATATCTCCACATTGCAAGGTGCAATTCTGAAATTTTTTGCTTTTTCCTGTTAATCCTAGCATGATAAAGAAGATTCAAAGAGAGTGAGATGCCAGCTCCTTTCATTCAGTCAGTAGCTTCAAACATTTCTGGTATATGAAAAACATGTTTTTCAATGGCAAAAATCAATGAATATTGTAAATGCACAAACAGTAATATCTCCACATTGCAAGGTGCAATTCTGAAATTTTTTGCTTTTTCCTGCTAATCCTAGCATGATAAAGAAGATTCAAAGAGAGTGAGATGCCAGCTCCTTTCATTCAGTCAGTAGCTTCAAACATTTCTGGTATATGAAAAACATGTTTTTCAATGGCAAAAATCAATGAATATTGTAAATGCACAAACAGTAATATCTCCACATTGCACGGTGCAATTCTGAAATTTTTAGCTTTTTCCTGTTAATCCTAGCATGATAAAGAAGATTCAAAGAGAGTGAGATGCCAGCTCCTTTCATTCAGTCAGTAGCTTCAAACATTTCTGGTATATGAAAAACATGTTTTTCAATGGCAAAAATCAATGAATATTGTAAATGCACAAACAGTAATATCTCCACATTGCAAGGTGCAATTCTGAAATTTTTTGCTTTTTCCTGTTAATCCTAGCATGATAAAGAAGATTCAAAGAGAGTGAGATGCCAGCTCCTTTCATTCAGTCAGTAGCTTCAAACATTTCTGGTATATGAAAAACATGTTTTTCAATGGCAAAAATCAATGAATATTGTAAATGCACAAACAGTAATATCTCCACATTGCAAGGTGCAATTCTGAAATTTTTTGCTTTTTCCTGCTAATCCTAGCATGATAAAGAAGATTCAAAGAGAGTGAGATGCCAGCTCCTTTCATTCAGTCAGTAGCTTCAAACATTTCTGGTATATGAAAAACATGTTTTTCAATGGCAAAAATCAATGAATATTGTAAATGCACAAACAGTAATATCTCCACATTGCACGGTGCAATTCTGAAATTCTTTTTCATTCAGTCAGTAGCTTCAAACATTTCTGGTATATGAAAAACATGTTTTTCAATGGCAAAAATCAATGAATATTGTAAATGCACAAACAGTAATATCTCCACATTGCAAGGTGCAATTCTGAAATTTTTTGCTTTTTCCTGCTAATCCTAGCATGATAAAGATTCAAAGAGAGTGAGATGCCAGCTCCTTTCATTCAGTCAGTAGCTTCAAACATTTCTGGTATATGAAAAACATGTTTTTCAATGGCAAAAATCAATGAATATTGTAAATGCACAAACAGTAATATCTCCACATTGCACGGTGCAATTCTGAAATTTTTAGCTTTTTCCTGTTAATCCTAGCATGATAAAGAAGATTCAAAGAGAGTGAGATGCCAGCTCCTTTCATTCAGTCATTAGCTTCAAACATTTCTGGTATATGAAAAACATGTTTTTCAATGGCAAAAATCAATGAATATTGTAAAATGCACAAACAGTAATATCTCCACATTGCACGGTGCAATT